>NC_137688.1:20131808-20149308 GCF_963989245.1 Nansenia antarctica
ACGTCTGTGATATAATGCTTTGGTCTCTTTGGTTTCACCTAAGCAATATAAAACATCTCTATTAAGTTAGCTAATTCCTTAAATGTACAAATTAACTTGAGAAGTCATTTTAGTTAATTGCCAGCTTTCATGAATGTATAGGCTTGGGTAATTAAGGATTAGAGCAATTGATTGATTGCATGTTTTGCTGCTTGTGATACCTAGGAGCAGAGGCAGTTTGAAAGGAAACTCTGTGTGAAACACAACACCACATTTTGAAGGACATATTCATCCTGTATATGCTCCCTCTTGTACAGATTATCCGTCACCATGGTCTCTAGTTCCATTGCTATGCCAACGACACTCTGTGAGCTGTACCTCACCACCAAAACTATCACTCCAGCCAATCACTCCACCATTGCTAACAGTTGCTGACATCATGTCCTGGATGGAATGCAACTTCCTCAAATTGAACTGCAACAAATCAGAAATCATGCTTGTTAGCGCAAAGCTCTTCTCCTACCCTACCAAAGGCCCTAACACAGGTCTGTAACCTCTGTGCCATCTTGGACCCTCTCATTTCAACCTCATGTCAAACACTTGGCTAAGACTGCCTTCTTCCACTTGAGGAATGTTGCTGTCTCTGACCCTCCCTGTCCTTCAGTGATGCAGAGATCCTCAGCCATGAGTTTGTTACCTCCAGGCTGGACTACTGCCGCAGTGTTGTATTTGTGGCCACCAACAGTCTTCAACAGATTCAGAACTCAGCTGCCCGCTTGCTCATTAGAACCCACTCCATGCAGTCCTCCAAAACCTCCACTGGCTCCCAGACCAATTTAGGATTTAGTTTAAGATTCACCTCACCACCTACAAAGCCCTCTACAGCATGGCACCCTCCACATGACCTCCTCCTCCAGCACACCCCTACCCACAGTCTCCAGTCAGCTGACGCCAGCCTCCTTGTCCCCATCACCAGGACTAAACACCAGGCCTCGGGGGACCAGGCTTTCTCCGCTGCAGCCCCCCCCCCACACACACACACACACACTCTTTGGAACACTCTCACCATATCAACGAATCCAACAAAACCTGTCTTTTTAAACTACCGGTAGCTTTTAATCAACACATTTTATTTTATTTTATGTTTTTTACTGAGTATTTATTTTTTATCTATTCTTGTTCTCTCCATGGAACGTAGTGTCTGAGAATGAGTACTGAGAAAAGTGCTACACAACATAAATGCATTCCTATAATGTTCTGCACTGAAGAGATAAAGATGGAAACAAAGTAAAGGCACTTGGCAGACTGAGAGGCATCTATAAAAGCAGTAGCAAAGGTTTCAGGTTTGGAGATCCAACCATTTACTTGGAAATGTTTTATATACGCAGATTTTTTACTCTTTGGGCTGAAGGGAGCAATTACCCAAAGTGAATATAAACTCCAAACCCTTGATGTCGAGTAGACGATGGAGCAGCAGGATTCTCCTGGTTTGAAGTGTGATTATTTAAAAACAGCATGGGCAGAGTCCAGAACATAGGGATTTAGTGAGATGTATTGAGCTTATGGTAAGTGGATAGTCATTGGTTGCCTGTTCATAATCCCATAAATCAGTAATAGGGATACAGGTCAGCGATGTTGATCTTAGTTGACCACTCTTAGGTCTGACCGCTTCTACCAATGCAGTTTTTTTTATTTGTGTGTGTGTGTGTGTGTGTGTGTGTGTTTGTGATGGAGTGATGGAGTTTGTGACTGAGGGAGTGATTTAAAAAAGATCAAATGAATAGGCCTCCTGTAAACAAATACATACATATTTGTAAATATGTATAAGTGTGTGTGTGTGTGTGTGTGTGTGTGTGTGTGTGTGTGTGTGTGTGTGTGTGTGTGTGTGTGTGTGTGTGATTGGGATCATTGACAGGCTTTTCACATGTCAGCGAATCTCTGTCCTCATTCCATGGAAATCATACTAACATATTTGCCTCATATTTTCACTATTTGACCTGATACACAGCGAGAGATAAAGAAAATGTAGTTGTCATTTTTTCTGATAGACCTTCATATATAGTTATGCCCCTTTGAAGATCCTTTTAAAAAATCAGTCACACCTAGCACTACGGTAGAACAGAATCAGAATCAGAATCAGAAGACTTTATTGCCATGACATGTAAACATGTTAGGAATTTGGTTTGGGACAGTGGAGCACGGTTTACAGCAGGACAGGTGCAAGACAGGACAAGACAGTGCAAACCAACATCATAGTGCAAGAGTCATAATTAATATAAATATAAAGTGCAGAGATCAAGTGTTCATATCCAGACAGTCCAAAGCTCTCTGGGTAGGGGTGGAGGGAGGGTAGATAGATAGGGGTCAGGTCAGGGGGGGGGGGGGGGGGGGGCAGCGGGATTTAGGAGCCGGATGGCTGTGGGGAAAAAGCTGTGTGCATGTCGGGCCTTCACAGTTTTTAGGGACCGCACCCTCCTGCCTGAGGGGAGCGGGGCGAAGAGACCGTGTCCTGGGTGTGCGGGGTCAGCCATGATCTTCCTGGCCCTCCCCAAAGCCCTACTTTTAAACAGGGCCTCAAGGGGGGGCAAAGGGCAGCCAATCACCCTCTCCGCCGAGCGTATCACCCGCTGCAGCTTGGCCTTGTCCTTGGCCGCTGCAGCGGGGAACCAGATGATGATGGCGGAGGTGACGATGGACTCAATGATGGCCGTGTAGAAGTTCACCAGCGTGGTCTTTGGTAGGTGGAATTTCCTGAGCTGCCTCAGGAAAAACAGTCTCTTCTGGGCCTTTTTTGTGAGGGCGTCGATGTTGGGCCCCCACTTCAAGTCCCGAGAGACTGTCACCCCAAGGAAGCGGCTGGACTCCACTGTGGTGACTGGAGTGCCTCCCAGTATGATTGGAGAGGGAGGGGGTGGGTTCCTCCTGAAGTCCACTATCAGCTCCACTGTCTTAAGAGCATTCAGCTCTAGGTTGTTCCAAGTGCACCAGGAGACCACCAAGTCAATCTCGCTCCTGTAAGCAGATTCATCCCCCCTGGAGATGAGCCCTACCAGGGTGGTATCGTCCGCGAACTTGAGGAGCTTGACCGACTGGTGGCTGGAGGTACAGCAGTTGGTGTAGAGGGAAAACAGGAGGGGAGACAGGACGCAGCCCTGCGGGGAACCGGTGCTGATGGTCCTCAGCTCAGAGATGGACTTCCCGAGCTTCACCTGCTGGGTCCTGTTGGACAGAAAGTTCGTGATCCACCTGCAGGTGTAGTCAGGCACCTGCAGTGCAGAGAGCCCACACTCCAGTATGGGTGGCAAGATAGTGTTGAACGCCGAACTGAAGTCAACGAACAGGATTCTGGCGTAGGTCCCGGCCGTGTCCAGATGTTCCAGGACATGGTGTAGAGCCATGTTGACCGCGTCCTCCACGGACCTGTTGGCTCTATACGCGAACTGCAGGGGGTCTAGGAGAGGGTCTGTGATGGACTTCAGGGTGGGAAACAAACAGCACTAAATTACTACAAGCAAACAGCCATGGGTGGGATCATTTGACCCTGTGAGGAAAACATTTTGTTTATATCTTTGCACTCGATAAAATTTCAGGACCCTCCTTTCATGATTATTAGGCAGTCAACTAGTGGTCGTTGTGTGTAAATAGCAGCTTCCCATTGTAAAGACTACCGTCATTTGACCCCCGAGGCGGCTCTTATAGTAGGTAAAAAAGGCACGTCTGTTCTAGTGCTAGCCATCGACACGGTAGCAACTGTCTTAAACTTCTATATTTCCAGATCAGTATTCATGTACTGATTTGTGTGTGTGTGTGTTGGGAGAAATGGCAACATTTTAGGCTATTATTAGAAAGTAATGTTCTGTATAATTGAATACATCCATCAGAGTGTAAGATCTGTAATACGTGGAGTCAGAGAAGCAATAAATTATACATTTCAAATGAAGGTTTATGACATATGAAAGTACATTTCTCATATTTTTGCCTCAGGCTTAGCCCTCACACCTAGCTTTTAAAGAGGCGTATCAAACAGCTTCTCTGTTTTGATCTGATCATCAAAACAGATCTAGAAGGCTGGAGCAACAGAACTCATCAACATGGAGACCTGAATCTGTTTCTGTTGATCAGACAGTGGTCTGTTTACATTGGATTTTTCACATAATCAATCCTTACGAAGATTGAGCTGCTCAGAAGAGAATGATACAAAGGAGAAGAAGAAAACGGCTGAAGAATTAATGCTTTCTCAGTAGGAACATACTGTTCCACCAACTTATTGTGTGTGCCTTGGTTTATATATCATAATATAGACTACAGCTGCCTTGAAAACCAGTTGGACTGGACTGTACCATATGTCTGCCTATGCTTAATTATTGCTCATCCCCCTGATCATACAGCTGAGTGGCCCATGGGTTCATATGGCTAATGTGTACACATGAGGTCTATTATGCGATACTGTGATCAATGACAGTGTCCACCCATGCTTTATTCAACAGTTCCCTTCCCTGGGGTTCAAGATAGCGATCCTATAAGAGTAGCTTAGCATCTCTATGAAGGAGACGGATAGCACAAGGATGTTTCATTATGTCTGGCCTGAAAAATGGTGGCCTGAAAAATGCTTTTACAATATGCTCTTACTGTATCTGTCCAGACACCTGTAGCATCTGTTACAACTTCCAGAATGCCATGCTTTCCCTCAGTACCATTGCACTACCTTATTTTCGGTTTTATTTTGCACTTTTAATCTGTGCACTTTATTTTCTACTGCACCAATGTATGTCCCTATTGTATTCTGTTGTGATGTTGTCCATTATTATTGTTGTTTTTTAATCTAGTGTACGATTTTATGTCATGAGGGCTACGGATGCAAATAAGCTCACAGCTAAATCTGGCATATTTACTGTCACCATACTCTGTATAAGTGACTGTACATTAATGTGCACTGTCCTGACTAAATAAAGATCTATCTATCTATCTATCTATCTATCTATCTCTACCTGTGTTGTACTAATATGTACAAAAGCCTTTGATTGCTATTTGCTTGGTAACATCCCAGGTGGTCTCATATTGGAAGCAAGAAAATAAAATAAATGATGAGGTCTGTCTGCTTCGATGAGGTTCACAAATCAAATGACTTTAAATGTATTGGATTTCTTGGAAATAATTCTCCTGGATCTCACTGAAAACGAAATACTGTGGAGACCTTATCTTCTGAGATGTTTAGTGCAGCTCTCCCGAACGGTTAGTAATTCAAAAGCCGGGTCTGTGCTTTATGAAATTGGATTTAATGTGCTCCAGGGGGATGTAGTTTTACACTGCAGATGCTCAGAGACAGGGGAAGCTGTAGAAATGTCTTGACTCAGGGTAGAATGTTGTGTGTGTGTGTGTGTGTGTGTGTGTGTGTGTGTGCTCTCTTTTCCAAGGATAGACATTGGTGCTTGGGGCATGCCAGATGTTGAGTGCGTGTGTTGAGTGGAGCTGAGTGTCTCTAGCTGTCTTATGAGTGGCAATCAGACATCGGTTGCATGCCATGCCTTCCCTAGCCGAGGCAGGCTCTCAGAGCATGTGGTTGGGCCCTTATCTACATGGCTAGGGATCCTCACAGGCTGTTGCAACTAATACAAATTTAAGCTCACCTTTGCTCTACAGAATGTTCTGGAATCCGAGTGTCACGCAGTGAGTTTCACCCCCATCTCCAGATTCCATCCTTGGCATGCAGAAGCAAGGCAATGCTATGCTACTGTACGTTCTGTAGACTCATGCTTTTGTTCATAGGAGCAAGAGGCTGGGCCTACCTCCTACCAGCCATCACCTTTGACGTTTTTTGTCTTGAAAAATGGTTTGCAACATACTGTACAGTATTGTACATGAATGTCTATGTAGTAGTAGGAACAGTATTGTTATTGGTGGTTTACTTCTTCTTATTCTTTTCCTCGCTTTGGTCAAATAGCTCAAAAAGTCCCTGACCAAAAATGCTATGAATTTGCATGCCACAACTAGAGAGCATCAGTAACTATGGTAGAAAGAGTGACCATGATTAGACCATAGGTGGCGCTATAATAACCAAAAGTAAATAATTAACTTGAGAATGTTGGCATTTCCACCCTGTTGTATGAAAATGTATGAAACTTGGTACATATGTGTCTTTCCTCATGGGGAATATATTTGCCTCAAGAACCCATAAAGTCCGCCATGATGGATATTTCTGCAGGTGGAAAATCTGGCCAAACCTATAACAATTCACTTAAAATCAATTGTTCAGATTGGTCCGAAATTCTCTATAGGGTGTTATCAAAAAAAAAAATGGCCCAGAATTTTTAAATGCTCTGAGAATTTGCCCTGCTACGTCAATATTTATTGCAGTCAACAGGCTGATAGAGGGCACTACAATGTGTTACTATGTCGAAGCATTTGAAGATATCTCCAAAAACAAGGACATTACAGATGTTTGAAATTTTCAATGTTTGAAATTTGACATTTTTTACACAAAATTTACATTTTATCTGGTAATGTGAATGATGTGTGTGCCATTTGGTACAAAAGTTTGATTTAGATAAGTGTATATGTAATTTTGAATGCAGTGCTTCATTTTTCCGAATACTGTATATGAGGTGTTTTGCACTTTGGTTGTGTGGTTTTCGGAATCGTGTTTAAGTGTTTTGAGAAAATGAGCCCTGTTTTTAAAAAGTGCCATGTTGAATTGCAAATCAGGTACAAAGCAGAACATGGGTTTAGAGTTTTGGAGACTTGAACTGAGGTTTTGCTCTCTGAGTGCCAGTTTCAATAATTGTGCTTTATGTGTCATTTTAGTGTGTTAGCAATTGAAAAAAAAAAGACTGCTACACTTACTGTTGATGGGATTTAGCGTCATCCATATCCTTGGAGTCCCCAGTGATGGTACATTGAGTAGCTCACCTTCACAATCCCAGCCCTGAGAGCAGCTTAACACTCCCTCCTCTTCCCATCCATCTATCCATCCGTCCTTCATGGCCATAATAGGCCTGTTTCCCCAGGGGACAACGTCCCCCTCTGTATGGATACCATCGAATCTATGGTAGATTGTGGATACTTTAATTAAATGCTGTGGTCCTGGCCTCAAGCAACCCTGGTCATGAAGCTCTGAGGCATGGACGGACTGCTAAACATCTGGTTATGTCTGTCGCCAGCGTGGCTCCCAACTCCCTGGATCAATCAGGGATAAGCAGGCCTTAGAAGAGATTACCTCCTAACTCCTATGGAAAAGACACCCGCTTTCGTTATTGTTCTTCCCAGTCCCTGTATGTGTTCTTCTGGTTGTACTCTCGGTCTGAATTCAGAGTGGGCTGGTATTGAGAACAGGTTTTATTGGTTGCTTGCACAATGATCTGGCTGTCTCTCTTACTCTTTTTCCTTTTTTCCCCCTCTCTTGTCTCTCTCTCTCTTTCCCTCTCAGTTGACCAGGAAAAAGCTTTTGACTAGGCAAACATGTCATTGTTTGAAACCATGAAATCTTTGGGTTTGGGGGATTGTTGTATTTGCTTTATTGTGGAGCTTCTGTTATGTTAAAGGTGGGGGAGGCTTTAGGCTGGCCAGACCAGTTACAGTAGGAGAAGGATCAAGCAGGGTTACCCTCTTTCAGTGCAGCTGTGTGCTCTAGCTATTGAGCCATTAAGGGCCAAGCTACAAGCATTACACTTTCCAGGGACAGTAGAGGGGGGGCCAGTGTCTCTGTCAGCGTACACAGATGATGATCATAATGGGGCGAGAGGATATAGAAGCTGTCAGTGGATCTTTACAACTGAGGGCCTCTCCACCTCAGGGTGAATTGGGGCAGGAGTGAGGGTTTCTTGATAGGGAGATGGGCGATACCATCTCAAGTTTGCTCAAGGGGTTTTCAGTGGAGTACGGGCGGCATTATGTTCTTAGGGGTGTCCTTGGGGAAAAAAAACATTGTGTGGAATAACTGGGAGGTGGTATTGGTATTGGTGGTATTGGTATTGGTGTTTGGTTGTTGTCACTAATGTCCTTTGGGGGGTGGGTGGGTCTTGGTCACTAACTACCTGACACTCATTATGTTGAGCCCCCCTCTGCAGAGGGGGCTGGTCGACTTGGTCTGGTCAGGGGGAACCCTAGACCCTTGCTGCGGTTCTGTATGGTTCTGCCTGGTGGATATTTAGAACAGACTCACCACATTCACACCTACCAGCAGCCCAATGACTGTTCTATCAATCAACCAATCAATCAATCAAATGTATTTATATAGCACATTTAAACATGACACTTGTCAACCAAAGTGCTTTACAGTCAAAGTATTCCTAAAGTGTATAAATAAATAAATAAACAGAAAATAAACAACCAACAGAACCACAGAGGAACAGAACAACACGTCAAAACAAACAAGGCACGAGTCAGAGTGAGTCAGGGAACCCTAAGGAATACCCACATCAGCAGATCTGAGGGCCCTGGCGTTGGTATAGGGTTGAGGAGGTCTGCTAGGTAGGAGGGGGCCTTACCATTAAGAGCTTGTATCAGTCTGACCTCAGCTGGAGGCTGTGTTGCAGGGGCTTTACTGCAGAGGCTACGGGGGCCTGGGATACAACAGACAGCTGGTTCTACTACAGTAAATCAGGGGGAGGTGGATCCAACAGCACTTACTCCGTTCTCCCAGTCTGTGCTACAGGCATGGCAAAAGACTGTCCAGAGAGACCTGCCTGAACAAGGGGCCTGGATATTACAGGAGGCAATCTTTCACAAACCTTTTGCTAAGGATTCAATCGGCAAGCCTTGCAAGGTGGCCTCACCAGTGCTGGTGTCACCACAGTGGGTGACCTGAGAGAGCCTGCTGGCTGGAGATCGGCAGCTGATTGGACGGCGAAGACGAGCGTCATGTCCTTCTGGCGGATGCAGCAGGGCATTGAACAGGTTTAACAGTAGAACAACCGTGCCTTTTTTACCTACTAAAAGAGCCCCTCTTTACAATGCTAAAGCTGCTATTTACACACAACGACCACTAGTTGGCCACTTGTAAATTGGCCTGCTTTCTGCTCAGGAAAACGGCAAAATATCTTTATACTAGCTTATCCTGATGTGATTTTGAAACTGTAAGGATACTGGGTGGTAGAACGGACATACCCAGGAAAAGTCATGAAAGGAGGGTCCTGACGCTGTCAGAGATACAGTTTCTGTAAACTGCTACTTATACACAAAGACAACTAGTTGGCTCGTTTTGTAAATTAGCCTGCCTCCTATACTGTGAATACTGAACATGTGAGGATACTGGGTGGTAGAACGCACATATCTAGGAAAAGTCATGAAAGGAGAGTCCTGAAATTTGATCGAGTGCAAAGGTATAACATACATTTTACTCACTGTAAAATGTGTCTGTTCTAGTGTTAAGAGGATGTTTTTACCACCTCCTGTGGTGATTGACTGAATATATAGATTGACTGAAAAAAGCATTGTAATTGTAACATTTGGTAAGTATTTGATCAGCCTTTTTAAAAAAATTATTTAACACGTTCCTTTTTACAATATACAAGAGTGATAATAAAACAAAACAAAACAAAACAAATCAGCAAATCAACATGCAAAACAATAGGGCAACCACGACTAGAACACTGAACTTCTACCTCAGGACTCTATGTAACCAAAAGAGGGTTGTGAGCATATTTACAGATACAGTGAAATAACTAGTTACTTCACACAAGTAACTAGTTACTTCACATCATATGTACACCCGAATGACACATTTAGTATGCTTCCATTCATGGCCTTTAAGATTACCAGTTCTATATGAGTTTTCAAACTTCTAAGCGAAATGATGAAATTGACATTCCTCAAACTATACACCATCCTCTATTGTGAAAAGTAAACGAGACACATTCACTGTGGAAAAGATTCATCCAGAGACCAAAGGTTTGCTATTCTTCCATTCAATGTCAGTGAACAATTGTGAAATTGTGAAAGGAGAACAATTGTAGGCGTGTCTATCAAGAACAAAACAAGCAACAACCATGCCTTTACACTCAAACTGTCTCCTCGTAACGCTGATGAGGCGGCTTCCATTGTTACCAAATTATATAACCTTCTAAAGGAAATTGAGAAATTGACACTCTGGCTGGATTGGGTGTTTGGATAGAGGTCTAGAGAAGGTCTAGAAGTCTAGAGGTCTGTTTAAAAAAATAAATATATATATATATATATATATATATATATATATCAGAGATAAGAAATCTAAGAAATGTGTTACATACTGTAGAGAAGAGGAGAGAATTACCATTGGAAACATGTGTTGCAAATACATAGTGTTTTGCAAGTGGTAGAGTTCATGGATTTTGGAGAATGTGGTCATTGAATGCCTTTTGTGTGAAAGCAATGTAAAAATGAGTCACATGGACTTCTGTTTCGCTGACTGTATGAAGAGTTTTGACAATGTGACTTCAGTTTTGAACCCTGCAGTCGACTTAGCAATCGTAAAAAACTGTAATTCTGGTGAAAATCATTCAAACTATCTAATGCTCCCTATTGTTAGTGTTTTGTAGGTCAGAGTGTTATGAATGACTGTGTATGCTTTCTGAGTGAACATTGTTGCCAGTGTATGGTTGAACGCGCTTCTTTTGAGACATGTATGAAATGTATGGCCAAAATGCATGTTAGTAATGCAGACTGTATGAAGAGTTTTGACAATGTGACTTCAGTTTTGAACACTGCGACTTAGCAATCGGGAAAAAACAGTAAGAGACTTCCTATTCATAGCTTTCAGGCACGTGGTTTCTTCCCTAGCAACCACCAACCTGACGGGCAAAAAGTATCATAGCAACATCGCTCAACATGGCTGCCTACTATTTAGACCACCTCACTCATGAAGAACTATCAAGATACACGACGGTGATAGGAGTGGAGGATTGACACCATTCAAATAGTGTTGGATTCCCTGTCTTCTACTCCAGTGGTCTTCAACCGGGGGTCCGCGACCCCTAGGGGGTCCGCAGAGGTACTGCAGGGGGTCCGCCAATTTTTGTCATAATAATTGACATTTTTCACCAAAATAATCAGTGAGAATTAAAAATATATAACAAAAATGAGTGAGTAAAGTACGAGCATTAATAGGGAATAATAAGCAACTTTTGACAAAAACTATTTACAAAATAAATGATGCCCATGATTCTAGAGTCTCACATAAAGTTAGCTGAAAAAAAACAAACACCTGTCTAGCAAGCTAGGTGTTGGCTAAAACGCTGCAGTTCGGTCTTCATTGCGAAATTAACGTTAATTAATAACTAGCATAACGTTACTAATTTAGTTAGTTTGATAATAACAAACCCGCCTCTTTGCTTCTCTATGCGCCGCTATAACCGCTCCTTTACCATTCCGAGGTCAGATGGCTTTCCCGTGGATCAGTGGCGTAGCGCAAAATCCCGGGGCCCCCCCGCAAGGTGGCGGCGGGGGCCCTTTCGCAACGGAGTAAAAAAAAAAAAAAAAAAAATGCGTTTTTTAGAGGCCGATGCGTTATTGACGTTGCGAAATTTCGCAATATGCACTCTACATTCTAAATGCTTGACTTAGCAAAAGGTACAAACAAGTGAGAGCCTATAACTAAAACCAAATGGTAGACTACACTATATCAGTAGAATGTATTATAAGTAGAATAGTACAAGCTTTATTTATTTTAACAAAGTGTGGTGTGCACAGCAGTGTGATATCTGTAAACATAATCTGTAGACTCTCCGCTAAGGGTTGCCAGATGGGATTGAGAATTTCCAACCTAATCAATCTAAAAACTTCTAAATCCACCAAAAACCAGCCAATCTGGCAACCCTGTCTCCGCTGCATCAGAGTCTACTTGTTGCGTAAAATTGGCCAGGGTTAGTCTAATCCTTTGTTGGACATCTCGTTTCTTAAGTCCTGGTATATTGTGGCATTTCTTTACTGTTTGCCATCTGGTCTAGGAATACCCAGGGAGACGCAGACAGCAGAAGTAGAATAGAATAGTAGAATAGAAAAAGAAACAGCTATATATAGCCTAACCATGCTGAATTATGTACCTGTATGATGCACTGACAGCCTGTGACTGTGAACCTGGCCGGACCCTGCCTTTCTGCCTGAGTTTGAGTATGATGCTGCCCAAATAAATGTTATTGTTTAGTGCTGTACGCTTTCGTGGTATTATATTGTGTGAATTATCATCTGTATGTTGTTTTTCTTTCACTCGACTAACCGCCGAGATAATACTTGAGACATGTACTTCCGTAAACATACATTTTTTATTGGATTTTTTTACAATATCGGACCGACAGTCCCACATATAGCGGCTATAATGTCCGAATAGAGAATCTATCACCACCTAAAGAATGCTTATTGTACTTTGTATTGTATTTTCGCTTGCTCATTTTCCTTGTGTCTCGCTGCCTACGTGTGACGTCAAAGTCATGTTGCTATTGGATACGGCTAACCATGTATATATTTTTAAATATAGGCCTATATATTAAAATTAAGGTTGACACAATGAAGGGCCACTTATTTTCTTTGTTTTATATATTTTTAAATTATTAAAAAAAAATAAAAAAATAAAAAAAGTGGATCCAATGTTAGGGGGCCCCCTAGTGGCTGGGGCCCCCCCGCGGTGCGTCGCTTGCGGGCCCGTCCGCTACGCCACTGCCGTGGATCAGTATTGGCGCGCGTCTTTGAATTACGCACAGCTATCCACGAGATTCTGCTACCGCGCGGAGCTGGCTGCGCATTTCAATGCATTTCCGCGGATTCCGCGGTGCCCTCGCCTGAGTGAAATGCGCAATTGTTGATCACTTGGAGGCACTCGAAAGTCAATTTGAGAAGTACTTTTCTGAGACTGAGTCTTGGAGAAAGCACAAGACATGGATACGGTTATCATTCAAAGCAGTGGAGCCCCTAGACTTTTGGGGGCCCTAAGCAAACAACATTATGGAGGCCCCTGGTAAGGATCTTAGGCGGGTGACGATGTGGACATTTTAAAATGTATTTATTTCCCTGACACTAAAATATAATACGGTTTTACGAAGTTCGCGCATATGCGCGCGCTCGTGTGTGTAAGTAAAAAAACAGTCTGAAACAAAGGAATTCATTATAAATGTCATAATGTATTAATTAACAGTCACACACACGTCTGAGTATTTGATCAACAAAGGAGCCATGTGTAGTAACATCAAATTGGAGCAATATAAATAATGAAATATCAACTCACAATGGTGCTTATTAGAACTCTTAACACACTTACATTCTGAAACTGCTGGTGTTTTCACATTCTGAAACAGCAACATTAATATGTAATATCAAACAGAGCAAGAACAACAAATAAATAAACAAATCAATCCAAAAATCAATAAACAAGTATATTCTGAAACCGCTGTGTTACGTCTGTGTTTACGACAGTTTGGGCTTTACGACATGTGCCGTATTACGTTTTGTGTTAGACTCGTGTTTGATTAAATGGAGTACACGTTCCAACTTGAAGCTCTGAGTTCAGTCTCCATTATTGAACACAACATTGGCGACGAGCGATGGCTGATTGTTCTCTACCAACACCCCCTCCTTTCCTAGCAGTCCCGGCAGAACCACCGATTCCGTGGGGCCGCTGGATTTCCTCTTTCGAAACATATATCCTAGCCGCCGGTTTGGAGGATGTATCAGACAAGAGGAAATGCGCGCTGCTGCGGCACTGCCTGGGAACGGAGGGTCAGCGCGTGTTTGGAACTCTTGGCACTGCGGCGAGATACACAGACGCTGTGGAACTATTGAAGGAACACTTCTCCCCTCCACAAAGCGCTCTTCTCCGCCGCGTCATATTCAGACGAAGACACCAACGAACAGGTGAGACAGTGACACAGTATGTGGCTGATCTGCGGGGCTTGGCGAGCTTATGCAAGTTCGGGGCATTGCAGAACGAGATGATAAGAGACCAACTCATCTTGCACACGAACTGTGACAAGATTAGGGAAAGACTGTTACTGGAAAATGATGAACTTACATTATCAGCAGCTCTGAACATGGCGGTCCAGGTTGAAACAGCTTTAGAATGTGCAGTTAGTTTTTCAGCCTCTCCCAGCTCACCGGCAGAGGGCGCGCACAGCCTACAGGTGCCCCTCCTCCACGTGAGTGCAACCAGCGGCGGGGAGAGCATTTTACTGGCCTCTCGGTCACGCGACCAGCCACACCAGCCGTGTGGGAATTGCGGCTCTTCTGCACACAATTCAAGAGCTCAGACATGCCCAGCCCGTGGTAAAACCTGCTCCAACTGCGGGAGACTAAACCACTTTCACAAGGTCTGCAGGTCTGCCCCAGCTAGAGCTTCCCAGTCACCTACCACAGTCATCCATAATGTCAGCTCAGGAAGAGCGCCATTCAAAACATGCTCGTTGGTGGTTGGTGATGTCACTCTGCCGCTCCTCCTAGACACTGGAGCCACAGTGTCCCTTGTGAACTTGACGACTTATACACAGTTCTTCTCCCATGTGCCCCTGGGGTTGCCCTCCACCACCCTGCGTGGCTATGCCAACTCTAAGATTGACATTGTGGGCTCTTTTCAGCTGCCTGTGAAGTACGGGGAGAGGACACTGCCGGCTTTCAGGTTCAACGTTGCACGCCACGGGACCAACTTGTTAGGCCTCGACCTGTTCAACGCCCTCGGTTTCACCCTGTTAGACACAGCTGGCTCAGAGATTCACACCGTTTCCACCCCCTGGCAGCAACAGTGGCCTGCGCTGTTCAGCGGTGTAGGCTGCCTCGACACTTTTGCCCACCAGCCTCTGTTAGATCCTACAGTGATGCCTGTTATACAGCCCCTCCGCCGCTCCCCCCTGGCTCTCCGCGATGACATCTCCTCTCAACTACAGAGCATGCTCGATAGCGACATCATTGAGCAGGTGAACGCATCGCCTTGGATCTCCAACCTGGTGGTGGCGAAGAAGAAGTCTGGGGGGCTGCGCATCTGCGTGGATCTGAGAGCGGTAAACAAGGCCATCATCCCTGACAAATACCCCCTGCCAACGATAGAGGAGCTCACCGCCCAGTTCTACGGGTCCAGCGTGTTCTCTAAACTGGACCTCCGTCAGGGTTACCTCCAAGTGCCACTACACCCCGAGAGCCGCAACCTCACAGCGTTCATCACTCACAGAGGGGTTTTCCGCTACAAACGCATGGCTTTCGGTTTAAGCTCCGCCCCCAGCTGCTTCCAAAAGATCATGGCCTCCATTTTCGCTGGGATCCCAGGTGTGGCCATCTATCTTGATGACATCGTGGTTCACGGGGCCACCGTCGAGAGCCACGACGAGCGTCTCCACAGTGTGTTCAGTGCATTGGCCAAGCATCACCTGACACTCAATGGTGAGAAGTGTGTATTCGCCGCCCCAGCCATCGACTTTGTGGGGTTCCGCCTCTCAGCTGATGGCACGTACCCGCTGCACTCGAACACCGAGGCCATCCATCATGTCCCGGAGCCCACCACAGCCGCTCAGGTGGCCTCCTTTCTAGGCATGACGGCGTACTACCTCCGTTTCCTGCCACAGTACTCGGCCACAACCACACCGCTGCGGAAGCTGTTGAAGCATGACGAGCCCTGGCTCTGGACGTCTGCCTGCTCAGACGCCGTACGCCTCCTGAAGGCCCAACTCACCTCGCCACCGGTCCTGGCGCATTTCGACCTGGCCAGCCCCACTCTTGTCACGTGCGACGCCTCTGCCACAGCCATTGGTGCGGTGATGTCCCAGCTGCAAGGGGGGGTGGAGAGACCGATCGCCTTCGCCTCCCGTGCTCTCAGCCCCACGGAACAGAAGTACTCGGTGGGGGAGCGAGAGGCCCTAGCATGCCTCTGGGCATGTGAGCGCTGGCACATGTACCTCTATGGACGGCTATTCACACTGAGGACAGACCACCAGGCCCTCATCACCCTCCTGGCCACGTCTGGCACCGGTCACAAGCCACTCCGCCTCCACCGCTGGGCCGACCGCCTGCAACAGTACAACTATCGGCTACAGTTCACGCCAGGACGAGACAACGTGGTAGCCGACTTGCTATCACGCGCAATCCCCAGCCCACCCACAGCCCCAACCTTGACCCCCGGACTGGACCAGGCTGAGCATGACCTCGTCCAGCTCCTCCACACACCCCTTCAGGAGACGGTGTCGCTGAAGGAGCTCCGGGATGCCTCAGCCGATGACCCCACCCTCTCTACACTCTCAACCTACATCACGCAGGGGTGGCCGGTAAGAGTACCTGACGAGCTACTCACTTACTCCAGGATCAGGGAGGAGTTGTCGGTTTGGAATGACACCTGTGTCGCTCGCGGGTTCTGCACTGTGGTCCCAGGTGTCCTTCGGGCGCGTATCCTTGCTATGGCGCACGAGGGTCACCTGGGCATAGTCAGGCTCAAACAGCGCTGTCGTGAGGTTGTGTGGTGGCCAGGCATCGACAGGGAACTCGAAACCCTGGTCAAGGATTGCACTGCCTGTCTCCTTAGTGGTAAGACCAGGGCTCCAGCTCCACCCCCGCCCATGCAGCCGTTGGACTGGCCATCTCAACCCTGGGAGCACCTGCAACTGGATATCTGCGGCGAGCTGCATGGGGTACCACATCACCAGCGTTTTCTCGTTGTGACCTACGACCTCCACTCTAAGTGGCCAGAGGTGACACCTGTGGGCTCGGTCACAGCAAAGGTGCTGATCGACATTCTCGACGCTCTGTTTGCGCGTTGGGGCCTGCCCAAGAGGATCACGACTGACAACGGTCCTCAAATGGTTTCCCATGAACTGTCCTCCTATCTAGTGGGTAAAGGGATCCACCACATCCGCACAGCGTTCTACCACCCTGCTGCGAACGGGGGGGTGGAACGGCTGAACCAAACCCTGAAGAATGGCATCAGGGCCCACCTGGCACAAGGGTGCACGCTCACCACCAGCCTCCTCCAGACGCTGTTGCATTATCGGGCCACGCGACACGCCACTACAGGAGTCTCCCCAGCCTCCCTCATGCTGGGGCGGGAGCTCCAGCTGCCTCTCGATAGGCTCCGCCCTATACTAGCTCAGCCCCCGGTCCATCCAGTTCAAGCCACAGTCACCAAACACCAGCGCTTGATGAAGGATCGTTTCGACAGGGCCAGACGTGCTAGGCCACCTGTCATCGCTGTGTCGGACTGGGTCAGGATCCGACGACCTCATCGGGACAACAAACTCCAGTCGTTTTGGTCTGACCCTGTCCAGGTCAGCAAACAGCTTGGCCCGGCCTCGTTTAGGCTCGCCGACGGCACTCGCTGGCATGCTACCCGCCTGCGTAAGGTGCAGCCTCCCCCTGGCCCAGCGCTGAGTGTGGCCTCTTCCACAGTCTTGCCAGCCGCACGGTTGGATGAAGCAGCAACCCCGGCCTACCAGGCTCAGCCCCAAGGCGTGGAGCCGCCACCAGTGGCTGTGGCTGCACCAGAGCCACGTCTGGTTCGAGCACGCAACAGGCCCGAGCACTTGCGTGATTACATGACTGAGTATCACACCTAGGTTGTGTGAGGGGGGGGGAAATGTTACGTCTGTGT
>NC_137688.1:20154308-20164308 GCF_963989245.1 Nansenia antarctica
TGGTGCGCTTCAGGAAGAGAGAATTACGCACGCCTTTACCAGGAATACTCCTCTTAAAAGTCCGCCCAATGGACAAATTGCGCCTTCTTATGAGGACAAATAGAGACTTTTCTCTCTCTTTTACACCAAGTCAATTTCCTGTATGTGCGAATATACTTGCCAATAAAAAATAATTCTGATTCTGATTCTGATATTTTTTCTGTCGAAGTATGCATCACTGCTGCCTGCTGTGGAGCGGTACTACCCAAGAGTGTAGCTACACCCTATCGCTTCGCAGCTGCTGTGCACAGGGACACAGTAATGGGTACTTCAGCATTCGAAATAAGTTAGGATAGGAAATGTTAGAATAGGTATAACATAGCATAGAGTACAGCACAGTGTTTTATTTGTATAGTATAGTATAGTGGATAGTGTACATAGCCTTTATTTATGTAAACCAGCTCTTTTCCCTTCTTGTTTTTAGTTTTTTTTTCCTAGCACCAGGGGAGCCCCCCCTCCCAAATGTCGTTGTTTGGTACCTGTACTGTATTAATGACAATAAAGACCATTCATTCATTCATTCATTCATTCAAGTTCCACCACAAAGTCATGGATTGAACGTTAACATGACTTCTAGACGATGGGATTAAAAATCTAATTCACTTCTTCAATCCATTATCTACTCTTTTAGTGCTGGTGGTCAATACGCTCCTTGGGCTAATTTTAAAGAAACCCCAAATCCACCTCTGGTCAAGGTTTTCCTTCAATGAGTCCAGAGGGGAGTGAATAAAGCTGGTTCATTTTGAATGATGAGGTCATTAGCAGAGATAATAGGGCACCGTGGTAATGATCTTAAAACTGGGATAACACATCACATTTTAAAAAGCTGATCTGCAAAGCCATAACTCACAGCCTTAATTTCCCTACTCAGATTTCCCATCGCCACCATCATTTTCGTACTAAATTTGAGGCTAAATTTAAAACTCATACCAGAAGACACAGCTGAACCCCCCTCTCTGAGAGAGTGGAAGGGTAATTTCTGCTCCCCTGATGAAACACTGACACAGATCATCTCTGCAACGATCTTAATGGTACCGCCGGCCATGTATAATCTGGGCTACAATGTGCTAAGAATTGTGTGTAGGAGGAGGTGTGCATGTGTGTGGTACAGTGTACGTGTGTGTGTGTGTGTGTGTGTGTGTGTGTGTGTGTGTGTGTGTGCATGTGCATGTGCATGTGTGTATGCGTGTGCATGTGCATGTGCATGTGTGTATGCGTGTGCATGTGCGTGTGTGTGTGTGTACAGAGTCTGTTCTGGCAACCACACGGCTGGGTATGCTACAGTGACTTCAACCTTACAAGATACCTTTCTGTGGAAGTCACGAGCAATACTAAATAAATCAATAGCAAGAGAACCAGAGTGTTTTATGATATTCAGTACTGATTCAGATATTCAGTACAATCAAAATGAGCACACTCTCACACACACACACACACACACACACACACACACGCACGCACACATGCACACATACACACACACACACACACACACCCATCCTCACTCACTCAGTGTGGCTCAATGTCACCCAGTGTTGGAATGGGGGAGTGGAAATGGCGGGATGACGTTTTTTCCGCTGGCTAACCCTGCAGTAGCCGAGAGGTGGGATTTACAGCTGCCAATTACCGTGGAGCACCAGGAGGTCATGCGTGCCTGCCTGGATCTGCCTAGCTCACCCAGAGGGCTGTTAGTGTACTTGGCTGAACCTGCCAAGCCAAGCATGGTCAGCTTCAATGGACTAGGAAGATATTTCTGTAGCAGATTTCCCAATGATGGTGATGGTAAAAGCATCCCTAGACACCGTGCACTAGTTTCCCAGACACAGATTAGGCCTAATCCGACCTAGACTATAAAGCATCCAAGATGGATATTTTCCATTTAAGGTGTGATTTAGTCCGAGACTAGGTACAATCTGTTTCCAGGAAACCCTGATTGAGTTTGTCATAATGATATGATGTCATTTCTCTATCGAGCTATATGAAAGTTGGGAAGTTTGTGCTGCGTGTACTGTTTAGTAGTGGAGCTGTCATTGTTGAGAGGTGCTCTACTTCTGTTCTGAGAGCTAGAGTGAAGTAGCATATCTAAGATCTGTGCACACTAATGCCTCTTATCTGTTGCATCTCCTCTAAAGCGGTACTGTACTGTACCTCTGAAGTGACATTTTTGCATTTGAGATTAGATTAGATTCAACCTTTTTGTCATTGCACAGAGTGCAACGAAATGTATTTTTTGCTCTAGGCACAGGGTCAGCCATAATCATCATAAATAAAGCGCCCCTGGAGCAATTAGGGGTTAAGTGCCTTGCTCAAGGGCACAACGGCAGTGGTAGGCACCTTAGATATGATGCCAGGAACCCTCCAGTCACCAGCTCACATCCAGCTCCCTCCTGAGGCGGGGAACGAAACAATAATCTCCCGATAGTACAGGAACGTACAGACTGTATTTGGTCCATCAGTGACTGTGACAGTTGTGGATGTGGATGTGGATGTGGATGTGGATGCTGTTTGCTGTTTCCTTAACACAATCATATTCCCATGGTGTTTACATCTCTCTGCTTACCTTGTGCTCCATAGCACCATACGTTGAAGCAAGGCATTCAGACACAAAGCACAGAGAAGAGAAGAGAAGAGACAGAGACAGAGAGAAGACTATCGTTTTGTCATCTTTCTTTGACCTTGCCACTTATCTGTAAAGTACTGTATGTCACCCTTCACAAAGATACCATATTGAACTGTTTTTATTTTTATTATAGCCTCAGTTGGGGCCATGTGTTTGAGGCCAAACACCAGAGGAGGACCCATGGAGGATGGAGACATGTCGGTAGGTAGCCCAGACTCCCGGTCTACCTCCAGCTCATTCATCTTGTTAGCGTTTGTCTGTCATCGTCGTCTCTCTCGCTGTGTGATCGATGACGTGACGGGGAGACACAACAGGCCTTGCATCCCACCATTAATCACCTCTGTGGTATTTACACAGCGGGGGAACGTTCAGCCCCCCACCAAGAGAGAGAGAGAGAGAGTGATAGAGGTGTGTGTGGGGAGGGGGAAACTAGAGAGAGAGAAATATTCACTTATTTCGGTGCAATGTTTTAATACCCTTCACAGTGGCTCTGGGGTGTTAGAGGGACTAATCCACCTGTCTCACACTTGTCTCTCGACACACGCACACACACACACACACTGCACACACACACATACAAGCACACACACGCACACGCACACGCACACGCACGCACACACACACACACGCACACGCACACGCACACGCACACACACACACACACACATACACACACCATCTGTCTCTGCTCTATGAAATCCCACCAGCAGACATCCAGCACTACAGGGAAAATATTCTCAAAAAAGAGATTGTTTCCTCTTGTCACTTTAAACATGGAGTGTGATATCGGCGTGTGTGTGTGTATGTGTGATCAGTCTCAAGTTTGGGAGTAACACTTTATCACCCCTTTCGACTGCCATATGGATCAGAAAACTGACAGTTTTTATTTTTTTTATCATATCATGTCATTTACTGCATATAGCAGTGCAGTGTCATATATCTTATGACACTATCTCGTGACCTATAGTATGACGCTATATCATGCAAAGTTTTAGTACTAGTTAGCTGTACTGGTACTTTAGCCCCTCTGCAGTACTCTGCGGTAGTTTGGTGTGGTCAGGATGTATACAGTGCTGGCGCGTCGTCCGTTGTGGTGGGTAGAAGGGCTGATGGATGCCAGCTGGCAGGGCGTCAGGCTGAGGGAGAAGGGATGGCAGATGTGATGCAGCAGGCGAGATGAGTTTTCGAATGCTGAAAGGGGCCGAGTCCAGGCCTGCCCTCTGGCACCCCGCTGCCCTAGGACCTCAGGGGAGGACGACGACAGAGGAGAACTGTGTGTGTGTGTGTGTGTGTGTGTGTGTGTGAGAGTGTGTGTGTGAGAATGTGTGCATGTATGTGTGTGTGTGTTTGTGCATACGTGCATGCGTGTGTGCGTGCGTGCATGCGTACGTACGTGCGTGTGTGTGTGTGTACGTACACAGGGCTGAGCAAGCTATCTTCCATTTGGCTTGAAATGTTTCATGGCAATGACTTTCAACTGCAGATCTAAACATAATGTCATTGTCTTGGAAGTCTCAGTGCCGATCTCAAACCAATTTTGCTGACCTCTTTATGTATGACTCTTAAGCGGGGTACACACATAAGGATTTTCAAAATCTTAACCGATTTCTTATCTGAGACAGACCCCACACATGAAGATAAAAAAAATCTTGGATTGAACAGCCTTGATCGTATTGTGTGTGGTGTGCGCCGATTTTCCCATTTCAGCACCCCACAGACATAAAGATTATCATTACCACAGACTACAGACTCTTTCGAGTCTCGTTCCCCACGCCAGAAATCTCGCGTGAACCCATCCTTTTAATATTGCCTTTAAATTACAAAATAATTAAATTAAGATTATATAATGATTAAAGCACTTTGAGCCGCAACTTTTGCAGGAAAAGCGCTATACAAATAAAGTTGTTATTATTATTATTATCTAACGTAGTACCCTGACTGACCTGTACAAGGCAACCATGTGCGACAGGGCAAATAAAGTGCAGAATAACGAAAAGAAGAAGTCAGCTCGCTTCTTGTTTGGCTACATTCCATCCACGTCATAGTCGGACTCACGAGCAGGGTTGCCAGATGGGAATGACATTTTCCACCCTAACCACAGTCTAAAAGCGCTAATTCCACCAAAAAGTCCATCTGGCAACCCTAGGATTTTTGGTCGTAAGTATTGAACACATTTGACATTTACGATTGCCGGCGCCAACAATTTTCAGAGCAGATTGTCGGGAGAGATTGACTCTTAACACACCTCACACCACAAGATAATAATCTTTAGAGCCATCCGATAATCGGGCGTTTTCTGTCTTTGGTCGGAAGGGGGGAAATCGGGCCAAAATCGGCCAGATAATCTTTATGTGTGTACCCCGCTTAAGAGAACCTAGCCATAACATTCAGTCTGACCACTGGGTATCGTGGGGCGACTGTGAATGAATGAATGAATGAATGAATGAATGAATGAATGAATGGACTTTATTGTCATTGCTACAGTACAGGTACCAAACAACGACATTTAGGAGGGGTGGCTCCCCTGGTGTTAGGAAAGGGAGAAAAAATGTTAACTTTTAAAAAAAAATCACAAGAAGGGAAGGAGCTGGTTTACATAAATAAAGGCTATGTACACAATCCACTGTACTATAATACTGTACAGATAGACGACTAGGGTTGTCATATTGTACAATAGTATTGTTTCACGTTATTTTAAAGTGTCACAGTTTGCAGGCTTGAAATGTACATGTTTGTGCCTCAGCAAACATGTACAATCCGTCCAGACTGTCCAGGGCCCAGAACTTAGGTCTTTGCTGTGTTCAGGGCCTGGACGGCCCTGTGGTAGAAGCTGTTCTGTGGTGCAGGAGGTTGCCGTCTAATGGTCACAAAGTTGGCAGATCAGCAGTTCGAGCCCCGGCTGGCCACATGTCGAAGTGTCCTTGGGCAAGACACTGAACCCCAAAATTGCTCCCAATGAGTGGGCCAGCGCCTTGCATGGCAGCTTGCTGCCATTGGTGTGTGAATGTGTGTGTGAATGGGTGAATGAGAGGCCGTTGTAAAGCGCTTTGGAGCAGCTTTGGAGCAGCAAAAAAGGCTTTATATAAGTGCAGTCCATTTACCATTTATCATGGGGATGGATGGAAGAGGGACGCAGGGTAGCGAGAAGAAGGCATGATTGGCCTTGCTCTGACCCCAGAGAGAGAGAGAGAGAGAGAGAGAGAGAGAGAGAGAGAGAGAGAGAGAGAGAGAGAGAGAGAGAGACAGAGAGAGAGACAGAGACAGAGACAGAGAGGTAGAGTGTGTTCCGTGTTTCATACTCCCTGCACTCTCTAATACTGTTTTAAGCCAGTCAGACACTGAAAGCCTGTCCCAGCTCGCACTGCTACCTTGTTCAAACAGCCCTTTTTCCTCAGAGAGAGAAACAGACAGACAGTCAGACAGACATGTTATCTGGGAACAGGCAGGAGTCACCTCTTCCATTGCAAGCGACACATGCTGGGCATAGAAGAGTGTCCTGGGCCCACAGGGAGACATTCTTTGTCCCTACAATGTCAACTAAAAACCAATTCCCTCAGGACCCGTGGCTCTCTGGTATTGCAGCTACCATACATCAGCGCTCCAACCATTTATGTGGACCTGACTGTCCAGCTGCAATTTCATAGAGTTAATAACTCTTGGCATGCATGCACAGTGCTGTGGTTTCAGCAGTGGAGTTTCTTATATTTTGGATTCGGTCCACCGATGTTTTGTGTTCCAAGTCTCAGCTAATTATTATGGAAGCATCCAGCACTAAAGCTAATGAAGACTCTATAGACGAAAGGCATCCATTTGTGACTGCTGCTAAATTCTGAAATCATAGCAATCGTGAACGTGGCCTTTTCATGAACGTACTGCTGTGTTTTTATATTTCTCTCTGAATAGAGACATAGAGGAGAGAAGACCCCTGGGAGAGACAGGGGACTCTGTGTGAGTCAGATGTGGATCGGCAGTTTCTTTTTACCACAGTTATTAAGTCTTTAATGACAGGCAGCACACAGAGCACCTCAGTCGCCTCAGTGTGAAACGCCATCTTGGTCTGCACTCATTAACGTCTTCATCCAAGAGGATTCTGGCTCTTCTATTGGCCACCAGAGATGCGTTCCTCTCCAAAATGTGCATCCTGAGGAGAATATCATTCAGGAGGACATGTGTCAGTCTCTGGGTTCAGCAGAAGGCAGTGACATGCAAGCTTAACGCCGGTCCTCTTCTCTTGGCAACACGGTGTCATTGGAAAACCACTAGGGCACTAACTGTGAGTGGTTAGGGTTAGGGTTATGGTTATGGTCAGGAATAACTTCAAAGGGTTAGGGTAAGTGTAAGTTATCAGGAGAAGGTGTTAGAAACAACAATTAGCAAACAAAAGCACAAAAAGCACTTTTGTCAAAACTGTCCCAAAAGCAGATTCTAACCCGCAATTAACCCTTGGTTATACAACCTCCTTTTGAGCGCCACATTTTGGACATCCTCCAACTATTCCAAAGGTGATATAAAACTTCCAACATATATTTACCAATGGATTCTTTCTTTTGAATCATTAGCTATGAGAATTATCTTATAATATGACGAATAGGATAAGTACTTTACTTTAATGTCAGATACACAAGATAGACAAGAGAGATGCTGATGATGAGATCAGTCACTGCCACAGCAGACAGAGAATGATCAAAATCTGCCATGAAGGGAAACATCAAAAACACCACTCTTGCATTCTCAGACTGGCTGAACGACCAGCGCCTAGTTGAAATAAGTGTATTTATAAGTGCTGGAGGGCGTCTCTTCTGATATATAAAGGTAAGTCTTTCTGATAACAGGATTCAAAGACTGCAATGTCAGTATCCCCTGTTGCTCTCTCTTCTCTCTCTCTCTCTCTCTCTCTCTCTCTCTCTCTCTCTCTCTCTCTCTCTCTCTCTCTCCCACTCACTCTGAATCAATAATGTGTAATAGATTCAGGTCTTGATTGAGTGTGGATGTCAGTTTTCCACAGACTGAGAGAAAGGCGTATTAATCACTGAAAAATGTATTTTTATTATTTTATGGTGCATAACACCCTTTCTCTCAGCCTGAGGGAGATACTGGCTGATTAAGAGGCAATATGGGTTGTGTGTGTGTGTGTGTGTGTGTGTGTGTGTGTGTGTGTGTGTGTGTGTGTGTGTGTGTGTGCGTGCGTGTGCGTGTGCGTGTGTGTGCGTGCGTGTACATTGATTTTCAACAACATGGACATTTATTTAAAATGTTCAGAATAAAAGTGAACATTTGTGACACCAGCCAGTCTTTTCATAAACCAGTTGCCTAAGTAATTTTTCAGTTTTTACATAGTCTGAAACTACAGATTGTAAGCTTTCAAATGATGTGTCATACATTGAAATCTGAAAAAAGATTGAAGACGACACGCGTATTTGAATGTTGGTGCACCTCAAACACAGAATGGGAGAAAAGTGACTACTGAAACCACAACTACAAACGCTGCTAACAGCTAGTGGCTAACAGTGGTACATCGCTACGAACGTCTAACTGCGTTTTTTAATAATATCACAACATGCTGAGAGAACATTGACATGCTAAAAACACATAACTACACATAATTAGATGAACACACAGTCCTTGCTTTTGAACACGTCCTAAAACGAAAGTATGTTTACAAGTAAAATGTCCCTTACCGGTAGCCTACGGCAAACGAGAACAGTGAATCCAATCCACAAATTATAAGTATTTAGTGATCGTTTAACTGTTGTTTATTATATCGAGTGGGTAGTTTAAAGCTTCAAGTTGCGTGTTGTGAAAACACATAATAAGTTTCACTTTCATTTTCGACTCCTTCGAGTCTGCGACTGGTTTATGGTTTCACCAGCTGGCGTCACATTTTGATCGGCTGCCGTCTTGTTCCCGGTTTCACCAGCTGCTGTCACATGTGTGCATAAGCCATGACCTTGGGGTGAGTGCTATGTGTTTGTTGTTCGACTACAATAAAAAGCCTTCAGACAGTGCAGTCCTCCTGAACTGGAGTTGCTCATCTCTTCTGTCAGTTGTGTGTGTTTTGATTGTGTTTGATGTAAGTAACCATCTGTCGTTTCGCTGAGCCCAGAGCCCCTGGATGGAGCTGACCACACGGCAGATGTGAAGTCAGAGGGCAGTAAGTGGCCCCCGCAGACTCTGGCCGTTATCTGCTGGGCTCAGACACTGGGCACAAGGTTAAACTAACACGCCCGCATTTGTCTAGATGAGCCTCACACTCTCTTTGACACATACATGTGTGTGTGCGTGTGTGTGTGTGTGTGTGTGTGTGTGTGAGTGTTAGTGTGCAGCTGTGTGTGTGTGTGTGTGTACACGTGCGTGTGAACGGATGTGTGACTGAGACACAGAGATAGAGATAGAGAGAGAGACAGACAGAGACAGAGAGAGAGAACCAGAGAACTACCCTTGCATGTAAAGAGCTCTATTAGTCTGTTGTCCTTGTCAGAACTCAATACAAGCGAGTCAGGGCCTTCGTGTGACTTCTTTTCTTCTCTCTTACACAACCTCCTCCACCCCCTTCTCTCCCCCTCCCGCCCCTCTCCCCCTCTCTCTCACCGTTTTCCCAGGCAGTAAAAGATGACTAATGACATATTTAACAGAGGGCAGTGCTCTCGTTTTTACCATCGGTACTTCCACCCCCGGCACACCAGTGCTATGACAATGACAGTCCAGGCAGGGACTCTACAGCTCTCATCAGATGCCGCAGGCTCTGTTTCAATGTTCATTCACATTTCCACACCTCCTTTTTTTTTTTTTCTTTCTTTTTTTTTACTATTGAGCCACACTCTACACGTCATAATCCCATTACTGTCAAAGGCTTGCTTTGTGTCCCTCCATGACTCACATTCCCATGTTTCTCCTTGTCAAAGAGTCGGCAGAGACTTGAACTCCATGCCTGGCTCAGCGGAGAGGGGGAGAAGAGATGGGGAGTGGGGGAGGCTGGGGGAGGTAGGCTGGTGGAGCCTGTCCTCTGATTTCTGCCACCACCAGCCTGCCCCGATGAGGAGTGAGAATTGAGAATAGGAGGAGTGTAGGTGAGGATGACAGTAGGGGACATGGTAGAGCAGAGTGGAAAGGGAAGGGCAGAGAGAAGGAAGGGAACTGATAAATGAGAGGAGAGGAGAGGAGAGGAGATAGGAGGAGGGAGCAGTATTAGTTTCATCAATGAAATTAATTACGAAAATCTTTGTCAAACACCTTTCTGTGATAAAATATGAGACGATAACTGACTAAACAGTTTTTCATTTTTGCTAACTAAAACAAGACGAGACCAAATGTTGTTATTGTATTGTAAATGTATTTTATTAG
>NC_137688.1:20169308-20229308 GCF_963989245.1 Nansenia antarctica
AAAAACATTGCACCGTGCAACAAACAATAAGTGCCTCCATCCATTAGCAAATGGCTAACATGTTTTGTTTTCTATAAGAACCATGAGGTGGGGGGAAAGTAGATATGAAGGGGGTGAAGAAGATGAAGGGGCTGGACAATACTAGTAGCACTATCAAGACAGTGGATGATAGATGAGTGATGGAGATGATATCAGTGAACATATCTGTGTGGTCCATGTCTCAGCTGTTTTCCGTCTCATTCAGTCACAGACCAGCCTCTTTGTTGTGTTGCTATGAAAGGCCAGATAAAACCAGACACGGCAATCTGGATCAGGGCAGCTTATATTTAGACCCGTAGATAGTTATCTCCACTATGGATTTTCTGTCTCTGGTAGCCAGAATGGTGGACGTTGATGCCACTTGGGTGATGCCTGTCTATGGGGGAAAGTGTAGTATTGAGTAGAAAAGCAGTTAACAAGAGAAAAGAGGAGAACATGGGTAAAGGTGTCTTTGGTCTCTGAACCTGTAGAAGTGGTTAGATTGGTTGGTCAGCCAAAGCATGAGCTCAATGAAATATCTGGGCCTTTGAAAAACAGACGTCTCTGAGACTTAGTCATGTTCGTTTGAAGACAAGAACGGTATTCCCATGGAACGAACTCTGAGTGGCATAAAATCGAGTAGTAGTCAAATCGTTTTGCACTGGAATAAACCTTGACATTTCTAAAGGTAATTGAAATCCACACTACGTCAGTGGCCATTTCTTTGTACAATCACTCAGGTATTGCATACCAGCCTTTGTGGCTTCCTCTAAAGAAAGATAAAGTTGGAAGGGCAACGCTTTGATCACATTAATGTACATGGGACAGGATAATACGTTACGCTAACAATGTTTGATGAAACAACCTTTTGAATTTAACACCGACTGCCAACATTGTTGTTGTGGAAAATGCACCTGCTTATAAGAGATTGTTAGTCAGCGTGAGCTGATCCGGTTGAAGTCACTGTAGCATACCCAGCCGTGTGGTTGCCAGAACAGACTCTGTGCACACACACACACACGCACATGCACACGCATACACACATGCACATGCATACACACATGCACATGCACACACACACACACACACACACACACACACACACGCACACACACACACACACACACAGTGCCATTCATAGAAATGAAGAATCTCTTCATGCTTCCACATACTAGCTACCAGTTTAGCAATGGCCTGCTTCCTGGACCATGTAGATGTTTATGACATCATCGGCCCATGTCCTTCTTTGTCTCATGTTCTAGGTGTGTGCTGATTGTTGTGATTCCACAGTGCTGACGATGCACGCTGTACTGTCACCTCCTATTCTCTGTGCCATTCAACACCAACATGCAACCAAGGCCCCATCCCCAAAACTGGCTGAAACAGCATTTGCACCAGTTATGTGTTTTTAACGTGTTGATGTTCTATCAACATGTTGTGATGTGCTAAACATGCAGTTAGATGTCCGTAGCGATGATCCTTTTTAGCACCAGCTATTAGCAGCTGTTTTACCTGTGTTTTGATTCAGAGCACGTTTCTCTGCTATTTAGTTTGAGGTGGACCAACATTCAAATAAGCATATCTCCTTCAACTATTATTAACTATTACTACTTCAACAGATTTCAATGTATGACACATCATTTGGAATCTTACAATCTGCACTTTTATAATCTGGAAAAAAACAGAAAAATGACCATGACTACTTGAGGACTTTTTAACCAGACCCTGTCACATTTGTCCTATGGGACATTTTAATTCAGAGCAGCTTCAGCAAGTGATAGCTGTCGCAATAATACTACTAATAATGATGAGTATAACCGCAAGCGTGTTCCTACAGATATGCCCCCATAACCATAAATGGGGTAAGATTGACAGACACAGGATAGATCTACAGGCAGGTTGTAGATTGACAGATAGGGGGTAGACCTACAGACACTAAATAGGTCCGTTGACCAAAATACATTGCGTGTGTTATTGTTTGAACATGAACATTCCATGACAGTCTAGACCAGCGGTTCCCAAACTTTTTCAATCAGGCCCCCCTTGGGTAATTGGAAATATTTTCGAGCCCCCCCCTAACCCATGCAACTATAATTGCAACTATAGTTTTATATTTTATTATGGGTTGAAAAGGACCAAAAGTGCTTGGCAAATGATCATGTGCCACTGTGAAATAATTAGGCCTAATTGAAAATGTAGCAGTAGCCTAGTAGGCCTACTTAATTTATGAAAATAATATTGATCAACATTAACTCATTTATACTGCATCACTATTCTTATTCCACACTTATGACACGTAACTCCTCCTACTGTCCCGGGTTGCTCCAGATATGTTGTGTATAATGGAGAAGTGTTTCTCAACCCTAATTTCAGAATAAAAGTCCCAAAAAACTATTTCAGAATAAAAGTCTGAAAAAAAATATTTCAGAATAAAAGTAAGATTTTTTTTTATAATATAATAAAATATTTCACTTTTGGTTATTATAGTGCCACCTATGGTCTAATCATGGTCATTCTTTCTGGCATAGTTACTGATGCTCTCTAGCTGTGGCATGCAAATTCATAGCATTTTTGGTCAGGGACTTTTTGAGCTATTTGACCAAAGTCAGGAAAAGAATAATAATAATAATAATAATAAGTATACCACCAATAACAATACTACTACGTAGTAGGAACACTAGTGATTTGTTATATCAGCATACTGTACAGTAGTTTAAACACTGTACCGCCCGTAGCCACACACAGGGATGTAGTTGTGGGTGGGTAAATGTAAGACTTTGGTGGAAAAGAAAAGTGTGATAACATGAACATTGACGCTAGCACTTACATCTGCAATGATTCACACACACAAACACACACGCACACGCATGCACACACGCGCGCAGACACACACACACACACACACAGTGCAACACAACTCAGAGATACAGCTCAGTGGCAACAGCGAGGGGCGATTAAAAAATGAATAAATAAACATTTTGACACTGTTGACTTATTCATGCTGAGCTCTCAGTGACTGAAATATACTCTGGGCTTGCACATGCCACTGAGCAACCATGACAGCCAAATGTGCAAATCAAATGGCCCCATGAAAAATGGATCCTCTCACTCTTTCTCTTGCTTTCGCTCTCTCTCTCTCTCTCTCTCTCTCTCTCTCTTTCTCTTTCTCTTTCTCTTTCTCTTTCTCTTTCTCTTTCTCTTTCTCTTTCTCTTTCTCTCTCTCTCTCTCTCTCTCTCTCTCTCTCTCTCTCTCTCTCTCTCTCTCTCTCTCTCTCTCTCGCTTGTTGTCTATTAAGTTACCTGTTGCTTACTAAAATGAAGAATATAGTTCTTGAGCAGTTTAAGACCATTTATTCAAACAAGGCAGATACAAAGCATACGATCGTCTGGTTTGGAGGTCTGGTCAGCTGGGGGGTCACAGGAAGCAGAGAGCGAGAGAGAGAGAGAGAGAGAGAGAGAGAGAGAGAGAGAGAGAGAGAGAGAGAGAGAGAGAGAGAGAGAGAGAGAGAGAGAGAGAGAGGAGCTGCTTGGTCAAGCTGAGAGGGGTGCTGGAATCAGAGAGAGCTCCCCTTGGGCCCCACACCCTTATTTATAAACAATAGTATGCAAATACAGTCACAGACAATGGCCTATCACCTTCACTGTAGAGATGGTCAAGATGTGAAAAGGGGAGAGCCCAATATGATGTTACCTGGCCTAAAGTCATTCCAGGCTAGGGCAGATGTCTTTATCCTAATATGGTCATCTGGCTGTTTTGGGGTGAAAAAAGGGTGTGTGTTTACAAGCTGTCATAAAACCCCCATTGTCAGGAGGACAGGCCCTTCATAGCACACAGGCCCTATTACTCTACAATTCATGTATGTGTGTGTGTGTTTCAAGTAAAATATACTACACTCTCTCTCTCTCTCTCTGTCTTTCTCTCTCTCTCTCTCTCTCTCTCTCTCTCTCTCTCTCTCTCTCTCTCTCTCTCTCTCTCTGTACAGCTCAGTGAGATTCTACAGTCTAATACACTACTGATGCCTGAACTCATTCATTATCATTACTCACTGCTCCTTTAAACAGCCAGGCTTTTACAGTTGGTATAGAAATAAAGGTATGCCCTTTGTGCTGTCATAACAACCTACCTCAACGACAGCATCCTAAGAAACCCCTACTGTGTATTTTTGTTAAGAAATATCTGAGAGTGATTTTTCATTTCAACATCCTCACAATGTGCAATCATAGGTAAGTGGGGTAGAGGACGGATTATGTAAGATTTATACTATATAAACTTGCCTATACAGACATTTTGCACTCATTTGTATTTTGTACAATGTCATACAATTCTTAATGAACCAAAAAAACTAAACAACAACAACGTATAATCCACTTTAGCGCATGTGAGCGTCGGCCTTCTCTCTTCGCTCCAATTTCACTCCGATAGTGTGTGTGCCGCCGACAATCTCGCTCTACTCTCAACCAACCACTCCAACATAAGTTAAAAACTAAAACTAAAAACTCAACAACCTTGCCAGACAGGTTGGACTCAGCATCAACACACCCAAAACAAAGTGATGCATGTAAACTCCACCCCCACAGCACCCATCCTTGTGAATAGGGAACCTTAAAATGAAGATGCTCTTGTATAACAGCAATGTCAAGTCTATTCTGATGTATGGTTCAGAGAGCTGGCGAGTGGTCAAGACAGACATGAGGAGAGTGGACGTCTTTCACAACTGTTGCCTCAGATGAATATGCCAGATCTTTTGGAAACAAACAAAATCTCCAACCATCAACTGTACAAGAAAACAGGTAGTCGGAGCATCACCAAGGACATCACACTGACGTTTGAGATGGCTAGGACGTGCTGAGAATGGAGCAGGACCGGATCCCAAAAGTCACCTTAAGATGGAAAACACCTGGCAAAAGAAAACCTGAGAGGCCCAAAACCACCTGGCGCAGAACTGTGACAAAAGAGCTGGAACAGATTAACCTGTCATGGGGGGGGCACAGCATGCTGCCAAAGACCAAATGAAATTCGGAGCTCATTAATTTTGACAACCTTTTTTCTTGTGAGCAGTTTTTGAGGAGGATGTGGTACGAGGGAGTAGAGGGCGAGCACAGCTTTGTGAGAGAGGAGCGGCATCTCCTACTGCTCAACTCCGCTCAGAAGCTCTGATCTACAGAGACTTTATAAAAAATAATGCTGATCTATGATTATGACTATGACTACTACTATGCATTCCACTTTAGTTATTCATCTAGCGAACAAGAGACAGCACTGGAAAAAAGCATTCTCATGTTCTCCCTCCTCGGAGCTCATGCAACTAATGAGTGCACGGACATGTAGAGGGGCCATGGACGAATCCACAATATTTCCCTTTCAATAGCGCTGCTACTACCTGTCTTTTGATGCAAATAAGGGGTGGGGGTGCTTCAAAGACTTCACAGATAGCAGAGAGCCTGAGCAATAAATCTGTTTCTTCCCCCATCAAACAAAGTCCCTGTGGCAGTTCCAAGAACACACTTGAACCTGTCTGAGTGGACTCTGCTGTATCAGAGAAAGAGAGGAGGACATACAAGTTCAGGAAAGGTACAGGAAAGGTACAAGACCTGTATATATATATATATATATATATATATATATATATATATTACTTTTTTATTTATTATTATCATTATTTCTAGCAAAGATTACTTTTTCCTGCTATGACTGGTGGATAGATGATTCACTTACTTAGTCGCTTTGTACGTCGCTTTGGAATAAAGCGTCTGCTAAATGCCAAAAATGTAAATGTACAAAATGTAAGGACGGACAAAAGAAAACAATCCATTAGGCGAACACAGAACACCAGCCAAACGTCAGCTTATTAGGAACTCAAAATAAACTCACTGATCAGCAACTTTCTAAAACGTATTCGACAGGTGTTAAAGTACGGTGGATGATAAAACTAGACCATCAAGCTCACAGAGTGTAGCGAGCTGCTTGTAGTTAAAGTCAGGCAGAGCGACCATAATTAATAGGACAGCAAAGTGGATCAGATCCGTGCTAGCCTTTTTCGTTCTGGTCCATTAGGGGAAGAGAGCATCATGGGCCTCATGTGCCTCATGCCAGCTGCAGTCTGATAGTCAGGAAGAGCTGTATGGAGATGATATGGAGGAGTTAATTAGTTACCTTAGAGGGCCCAGGGCCTTCAACTGGCAGAGGCTTCCACAGCACACACACACACACACACACACACGCACACATACACACACACACACGCACGCACACGCACATACACACACACACACACACACACACACAGGCAGACAAACACACACACACACACGCACACACACCCTTCCCCACTCACTCAGTGTGGCTCAATGTGTTGAGTGGGGAGTGGAAATGGCGGGATGAAGTTTTTCCTATCTTACATCTTACACGATGGGGATCTCAGATACATGCATTACAGACACAAACACACACATACGCACACACACCACACACACACACACACACACACACACACACACAAAAATCAAGCGAGAGTGATATGGAATGGAGGAGATGAGAGGGGGAAGGGGGAGTAGAAGAGGAGTGGTAAGGGAGGGGATGAGAAAAGGGGTATCAAAGGATATATAATGGTTCTGTCATGGGCTGCGATGGATGGCAGGATCTCTCGCCTCCCCATGGAGCTTTCTTTCTCTCTCTCTTTCTCTCTCTCTCTCTCTCTCTGTCTCTCCATATCTCTCACTCTGTCCCTCTATCTCTCTCTCCCTCACTCACTCTTTCTCATCAAAGCCAGCAAATGAAGAAGAATCCCTGCACCCTATGACATCTGCAACGAGTGCAAGGCTGGTTTTTACAGCCAGGCTCTCTCTCCAGGGACAGACTTTACAGTACTCTACTGAGAACTGCTGGTGAGGAAACAGCACTGGGGAAAAACCCAAGGACACACACACACACACACTCACACACACACACACACAGTAAAATGACTTGTCCTCGAATGTCAAGAACACCACCGACCACACAATCCTTTTAATGTGCTTAGTGGATGGTACAAGTTGTTCAGTTCCCTAGACCTTAACAATGAGTCATGCATCAGAAAGCAGGGTTTACACACACACGCACTATGAGGGTGTGTTGACTGCCAAAGGTAGCCTACATGCCTTTCCATACATACAGCATATACTGTAGGACCATCTGTGCTCACCTTTCTGCTTCACACAGTAGAGTGCCACAGTAAAGGAAGCTTAGTGATAGCATTCATAACTCAGAAGGAATTTGTGCAAAAATAAAGTGTGACTAATGTTTGTGTAGAGCATAAGTGATTAGTCACTCCCCAGCACATTCATACTCCTCTTTGTGGCCGTCCCACTCACCTGTCACGACCATTCCATCAGCCAAGATGACGGCTTCCATCTGGACTGTTCATCTGATGTGGCCCCAGGCCTGAGCATTACGTAGATGACATTTTCCTGCTATGACTGGTGGATAGATGATTCAGTCACTTTGGAATTAGGCGTCTGTTAAATGCCAACAATGTAATGCAAATGATGTCGCTTCTGTTGTCACTGTGAGTCATGGTGAGAAAGGTCAAGTGGCATCTGGTGCGCTGACAACAACCTGGCCCTCAACACCAGCACCAGCACCAACCTTGTGGTGGAGAACTGTTACTGACCAAGTTTGATGTGGCCATACAGCCAGGTACACAGAGGTAACATTGTAAACTAACAGCAGTCTCTGAGTTTGTATCTGAGATTACCAGCAGAACCAAAGAGATCACTGTGGACGCTGTGAACACGGGATGGATGTGGAGCGTGTTCCCAGCTTTAAGTTTCTGGGGGTCCACATCTCCGAGGACCTCTCTTGGACCCTTAACACCTCTTCCCTGGTCAAAAAGGTGCAGCAGCGCCTATACTTCCTAAGGAGACTGAAGAAAGCCCAGCTGTCTTCCAGGATCCTGACCAACTTCTACCGCTGCACCATTGAGGCCATCCTCACCAACTGTATCACAGTGTGGTATGGCAAGTGCACTGTGTCTCACCGGAAGGCCCTGCAACCAGTGCACCCCCCCTACCCCCCCCCCCCCCCACACACACACACACACACACACACACACACACACACACACACATACACTTGACTATGACTCTCAGTATTCCCCCCCCCCCCCCCCCCACCTTGGGATACTATGGATATGACAATGGAAAATGGCTATACTATGATGACAATGACAGTACTTGTTGGCTGCTCATCCCTGGTTAATGTGATCACTCTATAACCTTTGCACTACTGATGTTTACATTACTACCTTTGTACCAGGCACGTGCCGTGAGCTTTTAGATTGGGTAAGCATAAGATATAGAAATACACATAATTACACATACACGCTATCAGTGAACGCAGTTTCAAGGAAATGCAATTTTGATGCCCTAGAACCCGCTAATAAACTGTAGTGTCACTTTGTGATCAGATTACCAAAAACAAAAAAAACAGTTGCCAGTTTCGACTATATCAGGGGTGCTCATTGTTCAATCTTTTTTGAACCAAGATCTTTTCAAGTAGCCAGCCTGCTGAAATCTACAAGTCCAGTTTCAACATCGCAAACGCACAACACAGACACACACCGTTTCCATCCTCCATAGTAAACTCACAACACACTTTCTTTTCACACTTTTGTCACACAGGCACTTGACATCACATCACCAACCCTCCCTCTCTATCTCTCTCAAACACTTTTGGTCCAGAACCACTGGCACGGACAGCGACATTTGGCCAATCTCAGCGATTGATTAAGCAGCTCTCTCTCCAAACACAACGGCACAGGCCTATTCAAAGGTATAAGCAGAGGAAGTCTTAAATAAGAAGCCATAACCAGCAGTACAGCAGTACTCAAACCATATAAACAAGCACAGATCGCCACCAACCTCGCGAATCATATAAATCATATAAACCGCTCATACCAGGCTTGCTGGAACCCCCTAGCGACTCTCCCTTTCTGGGTGTGAAGATCGGTGAGCGGTGGCTTCGGGCGGCATTTAGCCAGTAGTTCTGTTTTTCCAGTCCAGTCCAGTCTACGAAAGGTCGCTGACAGTAATGTCCATATTCACAAAATCAAGCAAGTTATCCTTATTGATTATTATTATTTAGATCGTTTGAGCTAGCTAGCATAAGCTATTCTGCCGGGCGAGAGGTGAAATGTTAAGTGAACTTGAAAGTGATAAGAGCCAATCAGTAGCTCTTATCGGAATTAAAGATCTACTGATTGGCTGTAAGCATGCTTACCCTGGCCACATTAAACAGCGGGCTGAGGCATCGGAAAAAAATAAAAAAGACATTTTCACGCATTCGAATGTACGCGAGGGAAAGCAGAGAGAGAAGTGCTTATAATGTAACGCAATGCAAGCAGAGTAGGAAGTGCTTACTCCTGCAGGTTGCGCTAAAAATGCAACGTCAAAATGAATGACTCCTGCTGCCCTGGGACCTAAAATACGACTCTTTTAATGAAAACAAACGAACGGTTACATGCACTTTTATTTTAATATTTTCACAGTCCTTTTTTTTGGTTGGGTAAGCACTGCTTACTCTGCTTATATGGACGGCACGTCCTTGCTTTGTACTAGTGTATATTGCACATTGCACAAGTCTCCTGACATAGCTTCTTTTACACTTCTGCACATTAGATACTGTACATAAACTACCTCACTGTACATAGCTCATAACTGTATATTGCAGATAACTGTATATACCGCTAAACTATAGCCTACTGATGTTTACAATACTACCTCTGCACATACTGTATATTACACAATTACTTACCACTACCTCTTGTTCTATTTATATCATGCCCTTATATCACTATTTGCACTTCTGGTTGGATGCTAAACTGCATTTCGTTGTATTGTACTTGTACTCTGTGATGACAATAAAGTTGAATCTAATCTATTCTAATCATTGGCTCAGAGAAAATGTCCCCCGGTGAGTGACTTAGTCCTGTGCCTCTGAGAACAGCAACATCTAGCCCAGTCCCTTGCCAGATGGTGGCGGTCAGAATGTTTTAGTTTCCAGTCAGTGTTGAGCTGTAGTGACAGGGAGGTAACTTCTGCACCTCAGTTTTTTGTCTCTGCCAAAACATGTTTCTGTCAGTGCCTTATTGCCTTGTCTGTATCCTAAATATTTTAGAAGTTTATTCTGGAGGAAACCTGTAGTCAAAAGATTTGCAATGTAACCTGATACAGTATACAGTCATGCTCAATTCTCAGGACATGCAAATAGCATCACAAAGTGGCTAGCCAATGATTAGCAATTAGCAGTTGGTGGTTATATTCTGCTCCCCGACGGCATTGCATACTAAATAATTACTGTTATTGAGAGGATGACAGCGCTCTGATGAACAGTAGTTAACCTGATGTCGCTATAACTCCATTTGGCGGTCATTCTCACTCCATTCTCTCACTCCGCACAGACAGCCCTTCAAATGGCTGGCTCCTAACAGAAGGAGGATCGTGTCAAATTATCAAATAGCCTTCCACTCTAAAGACGCTTTGTGGTTGTACCAATATCAAACAGGACACTTCTCACTGAGGAAAATGGCAGCTGAGGTTTGGGCTCTGTAACACTCCACCTTTGTACTTTGATTGAGACAACGTCAGTTCTGTAATAGTGTCTCTGTCTGGCCTCTGCATTAGTCCTACTGCTCACAGTGTCTCTGTTTGGTCTCTGCTCTTTGAGTGGCTGGAATTTTATTGGCTATTTTTAGCAGCATCCCCATGACAAGAGCAGCCAAGTCGTTGATGCAATTCCTGGGAATAGAGCTCAACCCCCCCCCCCCCCCCCCCCCAATTTGCTGTTAATGTGGACAGCATTGATTGGTCAATCAATCATTCAATACCAGGGGAGCTATAGCTATGCTTTTATCACATTAGTGTAGTGTGACGTGGTAAAGCTTCCCCTGAAGAACGTCAGTTTCTGCTCAGATGTTTTGACATGGAAGGGTGATTCGGTCTATACAAATGCAGTCTTGGAATTCGAGTTCGCCGAGCGCTTTTTCACTGAATCCATCAGGGAATGGGAGAGGCAGAGGAGACGTGTGAAAAAGGAAGAGTCATTGTTATTGTCAGGAAATGAATTGTAGAAGAATATGAGATATTGATTGATGATGATCAATATCTAAGATCTTCAGGGCATGATCCTGAGCATTGTACCACAATAAAAACGAAATTGTAAAATGGTACGTTAAAAAAGAGATTCTGTACGGTTTATTCATGTCTAAAACCTTTTGCGTGTACAACATTGCACTACACACAGATAATCCATGTTGATTACCGGTAGCTTTGTTGCATAGCTAAACCCATACTGAACTGTACATGACACCAATGGATAGGTGTACTGTAATGTCAAAGTGTAGTAAGGTATATTACTATATAAGTTCTGGCTGCTGCTATATTTTATGGTCTTGCAGACACAGGCGCTATTGTGCAGACACAGGCGCTATTGTGCAGACACAGGCGCTATTGTGCAAACACAGGCGGTATTGTGCAAACACAGGCGGTATTAGGGGGCGCTGGTGGTGGTGCTTAGGGGGGGGTCTGAAGTATTACTGCAATTTTGAAAGCCATATTTTTCAGTACACATGATGGCACTTGACCTGCTTATTGTCACAAACACGGCTCTATTTACCACCGCTCCACCCTCGTGTGCGCAGATGAAACCCCCCCCCCCCCCCCCCAAAAAAAAAAGGTCTTGATGATTCATTTGCTTAGTATTCTAATGTATTGATTGTAAGTCGCTTTGGAATAAGGCGTCTGCTAAATGCCAAAGATGTCAAATGTAATACTCCAACAGTTTGGATTTGATAACTTTCATTCAACTTTAATTCATTCATTTAACATTTTAATTCAATGTTTTATTATTTTCCGATTGGTCTCACTATTTAGAAATTACAACACTTTTTATACATAGTCCCCCTATTTCAGGGCACCAAAAGTATTGGAAAATTGGCTTGACAGGTGTTTCAGGTTAGTTGGGTGTGTTCCGTCACATCATTTGTGCAGGCATATAAGAGCTGTCAGTGTCTATTGATTCTAGGATTTGTATTTGCCTTTGGAGTGTGCTATTGGTGTCTGTCAACAAGATGACCACAGAGACTTCAATGAAAGTGAAGGAAGCCATTATGAGGCTGACATATCAGAAACAAATCAAGCCAAAACCTTCAGACTTACCAAAATCAATCATTTGTAACATCATTAAAAAAGAAAAATAGCACTTGTGAGCTCAGCAATCGCAAACAGGCTGGTAGGCCAAGGAAGACTTCTACAGAGCATGACCAAGAATACTCACCTTAGTTCAGAAAAAAAAACAGAAACAACTGTCCAGCAGATAAAAATAATAATAATAATAATAATAATAATAATAATAATAATAATAATAACCTTTATTTGTATAGCACTTTTCCTGCAAATGTTGCAGCTCAAAGTGCTTTAATCATTATATAATCATCAATTAATTATGTTTTTAGTAATAATTTTAGTCTGACTTGAACATATTTGCTGAGGTTGCATCCCTAATGTACACTGGCAGTGCAGTCCACAATTTGGGTGCATAAAATGAGAATGCAGCCTCGCCAAATCTCTTCGTTGGTACACGTGGTACACAGAGAAAACCAGCGTCAGAAGACCTGAGAGCTCTATTGGGCTGATAATGCTAGCAAAAGGTCTATGGTCTCAGATATTCTGGTGCTGTGCCAGATCAGGAACACTCTCTAGGAGGTGTGAGTGTGTCTACTACTATCTCCACCAAGAACTACAGAGGTTTCACTGTAAGGTGCAAACCACTAGTTACCCTCAAAAAGGATGGTCAGCGTTAGCGTTTGCTAAAAATGACCTAAAAAGCCTGCAGAGGTCCGGTGACTAATATCACCATGTACCAAAGTGATTGAAGTGGAAAGTTTGGAGAAAAAAGGATCTGCCCAAGATTTTACAACATACCACCTCATCTATGAAACATGGTGTAGGGGGGTTTTATGTACAGCTGACACTACAACGGGTAACTTGCTTTAATTGATGTTGTTACCGCTGATATGATTTACTGCAAAAATACCTCAAAACAAACAAAAATTGAAGATGGCTGCAGTACAGGCCTGGAAGAGCATCACCAGAGAAGATACCCAGCGTCTGGGGTCAATGGGTCGCAGACTTCAGGTAGTTATTGCATGCAAAGGATTGTGGACAAAATGCTAAACATGACTACTTTATTTAGACATAATGTATTTTTCAAATACTTTTGGAGCCCTAAAATAAATGGTGAACCCAATCTGAAATTAAAAAACATTTATTCATGTATTCATTTAATTAAAGCAGAGAATCTCTTTGACCCCACAGCAATTGTTTGACTTCAAATCCAAATTGTTGGAGTATACAGCTAAAAGAAGACAAAATGCTCCTCTTTCCAATACTTATATTTTGACATCAGGGGTCTGTGTACAATACACACTAACAGCCAATCAATGGATCTGGACCAATGGAATACGGTCAGGGTCATGTTGGTTCAGCCTACCGTCAAGTTGGATAGTCATGTTTTCATTTCTCATGGATTTTTTAATGATCAGCCATTCATGAAAAACGAATAAATCCAGAGGAGATCCGTGCTTAGCCTTAGAACTAGGAGTCTTCAAACGGCAGAGACTTCTGAAGACTTCAAACAACAGAAGAAAAGAGGAGGGAAGCAGGCAGTTCATTCTCAACAGGGAACAGTGATGAGACAGATCAGTGTGTTGGATGGAACGTGTGTCTGACAACAAAAACCACAGGGATCATAGAGATCAGTGGGGTCCTACACACCATTGACTTGTATTGTATCGCTATAGATCTGTTCTAAAGATCAAATACCTTCCTACCTATGCATGCCTGGTCCCTAGCTGTGGATGTCTCTCTGTGATGAGGGGAGAGGCTGGTCAAGACTGGTCTCCCCCAGTCTCCCCAGTCTCCCCCAGTCTCCCCAGTCTCTACCAGTCTCCCCCTGTCTCCACCAGTCTTCCCAGGCTACCCAAGTCTCCCCCGTCTCCCCCAGTCTCCCCCTGTCTCCACCAGTCTTCCCAGGCTACCCAAGTCTCCCCCGTCTCCCCCAGTCTCCCCAGTCTCTACCAGTCTCCCCCAGTCTCCGCCACTCTCCCCAGTCTCCCCCAGTCTCCCCAGTCTCTACCAGTCTCCCCCTGTCTCCCTAGTCTCCCCCAGTCTCCCTAGTCTCCCTGCCTGCCCAGTCTCCTCAGTAGACACCTTTGACATGGTCACCACTGACAGACCACTGGGTTTGCATGGGCTTTATCTTGACGTGTGTCTATGTGCGTGCGTTCATTTGTTCGTGGGTGCGTGCGTGTGTATGTGTGTGTGTGTGTATGTGTGTGTGTGTGTGTGTGTGTGTGTGTGTGTGTGTGTGCGTGCGTGTGTATGTGCGTGTGAGTGTGTGTGTGTGTGTGTGTGTGTGAGCAACATGCTGCAGAGTGCATCAGCAGATCCAGCAGTCTGCCAGAGGTGCAGGAGCGAGAGGGAAGGGAGTTAACCATCTGTTAGTCCTTCGCCAGACATCAAACGCAGCACTAACCGCCTTCCTCACGGATAATTAGCCGCACGCACTCGGAGAGAGGCCGATTCTCCTTTACCCCACTGCCTCCCTTCTCTGCCTTCGCTCACTCACTTAACCTAATCCAGCAATAGATTACTGATTTAGATGAACAGAGCTGAGTACTACTCTGACAGGTGGCCCTTGTTGCAGTGTATCGGGTTTGGCGCAGGACAGGTACTGTCTATCACCATAGGTTTGGTTGGGATTTGGAGAGATAAAGGCTGACATAGTGTATCCTGTGTGTTACAGAGCTGTCTGTCGTGGAAACACACAGCTGGTGAGGCGTCAGGGGAGTCGACGGCTGTTTAACGATCGGTGCTCTATCACAGTCTCCCCCAGTCTCCCCCCAGTCTCCCCCAGTCTCCCCCAGTCTCCCCCCAGTCTCCCCAGTCTCCCCCAGTTTCCCCCCAGTCTCCACCAGTTTCCCCCCAGTCTCCCCCAGTTTCCCCCCAGTCTCCCCCAGTCTCCCCCTGTATCCCCCAGTCTCCCCAGTCTCCCCCAGTTTCCCCCCAGTCTCCCCCAGTCTCCCCCTGTATCCCCCAGTCTCCCCCAGTCTCCCCCCAGTCTCCCCCAGACTCCCCCAGTCTTCCCCAGTCTCTCCAGTCTCCCCCAGACTCCCCCAGTCTCCCCCCAGTCTCCCCCAGTCTTCCCCAGTCTCCCCCCAGTCTTCCCCAGACTCCCCCAGTCTCCCCCCAGTCTTCCCCAGTCTCCCCCAGTCTTCCCCAGTCTCCCCCCAGTCTTCCCCAGACTCCCCCAGTCTCCCCCCAGTCTCCCCCAGTCTTCCCCAGTCTCCCCCCAGTCTTCCCCAGACTCCCCCAGTCTCCCCCAGTCTTCCCCAGTCTCCCCCAGTCTTCCCCAGTCTCCCCCCAGTCTTCCCCAGTCTCCCCCCAGTCTTCCCCAGACTCCCCCAGTCTCCCCCAGACTCCCCCAGTTTCCCCCAGTCTCCCCCAGTCTCCCCCCAGTCTCCCCAGACTCCCCCAGTCTCCCCCAGTCTCCCCCAATCTACCCCAGTCTCCCCCAGTCTCCCCAGACTCCCCCAGTCTCCCCCAGTCTCCCCCAGACTCCCCCAGTCTCCCCCAGTCTTCCCCAGACTCCCCCAGTTTCCCCCAGTCTCCCCCAGACTCCCCCAGTCTCCCCCAGTCTTCCCCAGTCTCTCCAGTCTCCCCCAGTCTCCCCCCAGTCTCCCCCAGTCTCCCCCAGACTCCCCCAGTCTTCCCCAGTCTCCCCAAGTCTCCCCAGTCTCCCCCAGACTCCCCCAGTCTTCCCCAGTCTCTCCAGTCTCCCCCAGTCTCCCCCCAGTCTCCCCCAGACTCCCCCAGTCTTCCCCAGTCTCCCCAAGTCTCCCCAGTCTCCCCCAGTCTTCCCCAGTCTCCCCAAGTCTCCCCAGTCTCCCCCAGTCTCCCCCAGTCTCCCCCAGTCTCCCCAAGTCTCCCCAGTCTCCCCCAGTCTCCCCCAGACTCCCCCAGTTTCCCCCAGACTCCCCCAGTCTCCCCCAGACTCCCCCAGTCTCCCCCAGTCTTCCCCAGACTCCCCCAGTTTCCCCCAGTCTCCCCCAGACTCCCCCAGTCTCCCCCAGACTCCCCCAGTCTTCCCCAGTCTCTCCAGTCTCCCCCAGTCTCCCCCCAGTCTCCCCCAGTCTCCCCCAGTCTTCCCCAGTCTCCCCAAGTCTCCCCAGTCTCCCCCAGACTTCCCCAGTCTTCCCCAGTCTCTCCAGTCTCCCCCAGACTCCCCAGTCTTCCCCAGTCTCCCCAAGTCTCCCCAGTCTCCCCCAGTCTTCCCCAAGTCTCCCCAGTCTCCCCCAGTCTCCCCCAGTCTCCCCCAGTCTCCCCAGTCTCCCCCAGTCTCCCCCAGACTCCCCCAGTCTCCCCCAGACTCCCCCAGACTCCCCCAGTCTCCCCCAGTCTCCCCACAGACTCCCCCAGTCTCCCCCAGTCTCCCCCAGACTCCCCCAGACTCCCCCAGTCTCCCCCAGTCTCCCCCAGTCTCCCCCAGACTCCCCCAGACTCCCCCAGTCTCCCCCAGACTCCCCCAGTCTCCCCCAGACTCCCCCAGTCTCCCCCAGACTCCCCCAGTCTCCCCCAGACTCCCCCAGTCTCCCCCAGTCTCCCCCAGACTCCCCCAGTCTCCCCCAGTCTCCCCAGTCTCTCCAGTCTCCCCCAGTCTCCCCCAGACTCCCCCAGTCTCCCCCAGACTCCCCCAGTTTCCCCCAGTCTCCCCCAGTCTCCCCCAGACTCCCCCAGTCTCCCCCAGTCTCCCCCAGACTCCCCCAGTCTCCCCCAGACTCCCCCAGTTTCCCCCAGTCTCCCCAGTCTCCCCCAGTCTTCCCCAGTCTCCCCCAGACTCCCCCAGAGTCCCCCAGAGTCCCCCAGTCTGTCCAGTCTGTCCAGCCTCCCTAGTCATGTCATGTAGTCGTGGCAGATGAGGGCAGGGAGATGGCTGGCGGGGCTCGCTCCCATCACGTGGCCCAGCTAAGAAATAACACCTTCTTGTTTCTACAGTGATGATCGCGTCTGTCTCCGACTCACACACACACACACACACACACACACACACACGCTCACGTGTATGACAGTTTGTATGTACGGCTGAGAATGAAACGCAACACAACCCATTACTAACTACATTTTAGTATGTTGACTCACACCCCAGATGTATGCAAATGAACGCGTGCGATCTGCATTCAATCTCAATACCGTGAGCCGCGTGCCTCTGAGTTCCCGAGGCCGGAGCCGCACACACGCGTTCGCACGGTGATTCGATTCACTGGTTATCTCAATGTTTGTGATACACACGTATATTTATATTCACATCATGAGTCTGTGGAGGAGACGAGAGCTGACAACAAACCTCTCGGGGGAGGGGGGGGGGGGATCACCGTGGTAACACAGCCTTCCCTGCCTCCCCTCTTTCTCCCCTGTTTCCTGCCTGAGGAGCCCTGCCGTCAGTCTGCCTGTCAGCAGAAGCATCTCCTTCAGCACATGGACAGACAGACAGGGAGAGAGAGAGAGAGATATGAGGTAAAGAAAGAGGGGAGATTGTCGGGGGAAAGGATGAAAAGGAGACAAGTGATAGAGGAGAAAGACAGTAGTGAGTAAAGGACAGAGGGAGACAGATGGAGAAAAGCCTAGAAAGAGAGAGAGGAAGGGAGGCAGAGAAGGAGAGCTGTTTAGTATGCGCCCCCTTGCTCTGTGTAAATGTCCCCGCTCCTTTATCAGGCTGGAGGACGTCAGCTAGATGCCGGAATCTGTTGCCTCTCTCTTTCCTATTTCTCTCTCTCTCTCTCCCTCTCTCTCTCACTCTCTCCCTATCTCTCTTTCTTTCTCTCTCTCTCTCTCTCTCTCTCTCTCTCTCTCCCTACCTCTCCCTATCTCTCTCTCTCTCTCTCCCTCTCTTTCACTTCCTCACACGCTCACTCTTTCTTCCTCTCTCTCTCATCGAATTCATCTGCCCCTCTATCTCGGTTGATTATCATGCCTTACGTTAAGCAGAATAGACAGAGAAACCAAGCATAATCATTCACTAGACAGCAATTATGATACAACAGGCACCTTACTCGTCAGTGTGTGTGCTCAGCATTATCCAGTGGTGTAACTCTCTCTCTCTCTCCCCCCCTCTCTCTCCCTCTCTCTCTCTCCCTCTCGCTATCTCTCTCTCTCTCCCACTCTCTCCCCACCCTCTCTCTCTCTCCCCCCCTCTCTCTCTCTCTCTCCCACTCTCTCTCCCCCCCTCTCTCTCGTCTCTCTCCCCTCCTCTCACTCGCTATCTCTCTGTCTCTCCCACTCTCTCCCTCCCACCCTCTCTCTCTCCCCTCCTCTCTCTCTCCACCTCTCCCTCCCCTCTCTCTCTGTCTCTATGCCCCCCCCCCCCCCCCCAAACACTCTCCCCTCATCTCTTCTCCTCTGCTTCCCTCTCCTCTCCACTCCCTTTCTCTCCTCTCCTCTCCCCTCCTCCCCAGTCCTCTCTGGGGTATGGAGGTGTGATGTATGTGTCCCTAGAGCATTGTGGAAAAAGCAGGTAGGCTCTCAGACAGTTTGATATATTGATAGCCTGAGGAGACAGTATGCTGCTAGGCGGGGATGGAGAGGGACATCAAAACAACGTTATCAAGCAGCATGACCTCGTCTATCATTTCATACAATATCATGCATGATGTCATGTCTGAGAAGATGTAAAGATGTTTAAGCAAATCAGGCAATGTCAACTGGCAGGGGTATACAAAAGGAAGAATGATTTGGTAGGTGGTAGGTTGGTGAATGGGCGCATAAATACTTGCAACAAGAACTAGGCACGTTCGAATCGGCTTTATCCTTACCCCAGGCACTTCGAAATGGAGAAGATTAACATCTAACGTCTTCACACGTTTCACACGGCACATTACGATACATAAACATCTTTACGTTGTACTTGACTGCCCACACATCTACGTTTTTCCATTTTCTAAGTGCATTACTTTATGTACGATATCATAAGTATGAATGATCACGTTGCATCAAGAGACTACTGAACCCATAGAAAGGGTATTTCAAACATTTGCATATGCATACAGTACAGTACACAAGGTTGCATGTGCGTGATCACCACACAAGCACACACACACACACACACACACACACACACATAATTATATATGCACACACACACACACACACAAACACACACACACACACCTCCACACACACACACACACACACACACGCACACACACATACACACACACACACATAATTATATATGGACAAACACACACTTATTTGCATGTAGATTTACTGTATACATACACACCCTCACACACCTGGTTAATACTGACTCAGAAGCTGTCCTCTCCATATCCTGATTGATGGCTGCTGATAGGTGGAGGGAAAGCAACATCTCTCTCTCTCTCTCTCTCTCTCTCTCTCTCCCACTCTGCCTTTTCTGCTCTCCCTCCCCCGCTCTCCTGCTCTCTCTCTCTCTCTCTCTCTCTCTCTCTCTCTCTCTCTCTCTCTCTCTCTCTCTCTCTCTCTCTCTCTCTCTCTCTCTCTCTCTCTCTCTCTCTCTCTCTCTCTCTCTCTCTCTTTCCTTACCGCTCTCCCTATCCATGCGCTCTCTCTCTCTCTCTCTCTCACTCTGCCTCAGCTTCGCAGAGCCACCAGCGGTGTTCTCTGAAAGAGACAGTTACGGGCAGGCAGACAGACAGGCAGGCAGGCAGGCAGGCAGAAAGGCAGCGTGAAACAGGCACACAGGAACCCTACGGAAGGGCAGAAACTCCTGAGACCCAGCCGCAGCATCCACTGGCTGCAGCCAGAGATGATATAGGAGGTAGCCCCGCTCTCTGCATTCACGCTCCAAGCCTTCCCAGCCCGACCACTTCCAATCTCCACTCTCCACTCACTCTCTGCCTCTGCTGCTGCTGCTGCTGCCTCGGGGGCTGGCTGGAATGACCCGGGAGAGAGGGAGAGAAGAGGAGAGGCGCTGCTACGCAAGGCTGCCCGCCGGGAGGACCTCCTGATACCCCCCCCCCCCCCCCTCACCACCCCTCCACCCCACCACCCCTCTTCAGCTCTGCACATCTCCGTCCACCGGCCGCCCAAATAGGAGGGCATGGTTTTGTAAACTAGACGGGGGGTCTTCAGCCAGCGGAGGGAGAGAGCGAGAGAGAGAGAGAGAGACCACCACAGAGACAGGTAAGTGACAGAGAGAGGATGGTGCTGGTCCCCCTTGCGAAGCATTTCGAGGGGAGGAATATGTACAGGCTGATAACTCTCAAGGCTTTAGAACTGCTGGGATTCTCTCTAGTCATCTGTTCAGTTGGTTATTGATTGAGTTTTCCTATTGATTTGGTGCAGCCTGTTTATGCATGCTGCTGTGCTGCATGTACGGTTATTTGGTTACGCGTATGAATGTATGGATGTATGGATGAATGAATGATGGAAGGCTGATCATGGAAATGGATGAAACAGATGTGGTTTGATATTTATCAGATGTCTGGAGAATATTTCTGTGGAGGGATGAGAGAGAGAGAGGGAGTGAGAGAGAGAGAGAGAGAAAGAGAGACAGAGAGAGTGAGAGAGAATGAGCGACAGATAGACAGAGAGAATGAGAGAGTGAGAGAGAATGAGCGACAGACAGAGGGAGAGAGAGATAGACAGAGAGAATGAGAGAGAGAGAGAGAGAGAGAGAGAGAGAGAGAGAGAGAGAGACTCTGACAGTCCCAGTCACAGCATTAATTAGGAGCAGTGGCTCTCGTCTTTAACAGTAAACTGCAGCTCCATGAAGCTGTGAATCACTCTCTTTGAAACGTGTTGTTACAGTAGCTGCCCCATGGCTTGCTGTTTTTTTTCCATCTCTGTGTGGTGAATGAGGCATGAGTGTATGAGTTCTCCTTGGCTTGGCAGAGGGCTGAGAAGTTGGGTGGCTGTTTTGGCTGTCACTGTACCTCTTGGTTGGGAATGTTGAAGGGAGACTGCAGAGTGGAAGCCTGGCAGGGAAACAGGAAAACAGTCCATCGCTCATAGCCACAGGTCTGATGGCTCAGCTCAGCCAGGCTATAGTACCTCCTCCTTCCCTCCTTCCCTCCTTCCCTACTTGAGCTGTGTCTCGTTAGTGTAAAATGACTCCCTCTCTTCATCTCATCTCCTTCGTCTAAAGCACACTGATCTGGACCAGTTGGGGCCATATGTACTGAAAAATGTATGCACTCACTGCAATGTAAGTCACTTTGGATAAAAGCGTTAATCAGAGAGAACCTGAGCGACTGGGAGCAACTGGGAGCGGACTAGGAGAAAGACAGCAACGAGCACTAGAAGCAGCCTAGGGAAGGACAGGCAGGAGTCAGTCTAAAGGAGAGGTAGAAGGAGAGGTAGAAGGTAGAAGCAGTCTAAAGGAGAGGTAGAAGCAGTCTAAAGGAGAGGTAGAAGCAGTCTAAAGGAGAGGTAGAAGCAGTCTAAAGGAGAAGTAGAAGCAGTCTAAAGGAGAGGTAGAAGGAGAGGTAGAAGCAGTCTAAAGGAGAGGTAGACAGAGAGGTAGAAGCAGTCTAAAGGAGAGGTAGAAGCAGTCTAAAGGAGAGGTAGAAGCAGTCTAAAGGAGAGGTAGAAGCAGTCTAAAGGAGAGGTAGAAGCAGTCTAAAGGAGAAGTAGAAGCAGTCTAAAGGAGAGGTAGAAGCAGTCTAAAGGAGAGGTAGAAGGAGAGGTAGAAGGTAGAAGCAGTCTAAAGGAGAGGTAGAAGCAGTCTAAGGGAGAGGTAGAAGCAGTCTAAAGGAGAGGTAGAAGCAGTCTAAAGGAGAGGTAGAAGCAGTCTAAAGGAGAGGTAGAAGGAGAGGTAGAAGCAGTCTAAAGGAGAGGTAGAAGCAGTCTAAAGGAGAGGTAGAAGGAGAGGTAGAAGCAGTCTAAAGGAGAGGTAGACTGCAGCTCGACAGGGTTGGAGCAGGGGGAGAAGGAGATGAAGCAGAGGTCGACAAGGAACAGAATACCGCAGCCGCTCTATTACCACCACAGCGAAGCTTCCTCCAGAGTAATGAACCATAGCACTGGTCTCTATTAGACACACCAGCTGCATCTCTGACTCTTTTGTTTCCTTCCTGATTGATTGGAATGCAATGGATGGATTTGAAAGGTATAACGTTGAAGTCGATGAAGAATATATATATTTTTTATCTTAATCTCTTTCATGACCGTGCATTCATCACTGCTTCCAAGTCCTCACAGTTGGTGTGACGACGCTTAAAGAAAAAGTGAGTTCACTTTAAATTGCTGTGCTGTGGCCTGGGGTGGCCTAGCAGTATGGCCTGCAATGCACACATAGTCGAATCTTGCCCATGCCCTGCTCACATGCCCTGCTCACATGCCCTCTCCTTATTTTCCTCTCTCTATTCAATGAAAAATATAAGAGTGGGACTGCCACCATTCCAAAAATAACTTTTAAATTGCTGTGCTGATTTCTTGGTCCAAACACCTAGCTAGTGCCACTTTGAGACCGAGAAGCCAAACACCTTTACCAAAGTCCTTTCAGACGTTCACACTGAACCCACTTTCACATGGTTAGGCTCTCAGTGCCATGGACGTAAATGACAGCCGCTGCTGCTGCTGCCCAGAAAGTGCATCTCAGAGATCGGCCCAAGAGAGTGGATGTGCTTATTCAGTGGTGCCTATGGCTCGGGGAGAGGTGAGATGTCATGGAACAGAGCAGAGAGAGGGCCAGCAGACACACACACACACACACACAGAGCCAGACCCAGGGAGAATAAACAGGAGGGGAAGGCATTACGGAGATGACCAGCCAGCTTTCTGGGATGTCATCAAGTGGCAGGTCCAGTTAGAGAGAGTGTGTGTGCGTGTGTGTGTGTGTGTGTGTGTGCGTGCGTGTGTGTGAGTGTGTGTGTGCGTGTGCGTGTGTGTGTCTGTGTCTGTGTGTGTGCGTGAGTGTGTGCATGCGTGCGTGCGTCCGTGCATGTGTGTGTGTGTGTGTAACTGTGTGTAGCTGTGTGTAAATGTGTGTAAGTGTGTGTAACTGTGTGTAAGTGTAACTGTGTTGGGGAGGGGGCTGGTAGGAACGTAGAGGGCAGCAGTGGGAGGGTTCAGAAAACACATAGCCATCCACAGACAACACAATAGTGTTGTATAACACAGTCATGAAGAGAAAAGTATTGAACATATATAAAGATTCTCGTTGGTCATCAAAGGAAATGTGTGACCCTTCGTAACAGCCTCCATCTCATCTCTCACACACAGTAGCGTGTAGCTTCTGCGACAGTGCACCTTCTGAGACGAGAGTACACAACACAAGCAGCCTCAAGGTTGCTGGGTAGAACAAACAAAACACATCCGCAAATGAAGCTAGCTGTTGCTTCGGTGCCCAAACAGATCGTAACATTATTCTCCTAATATGACTCATCGAAATGCCCTCTGATAGAGCCACGAATAAAAAACAGAGTTTCTTTTTAGTTTTTTTTACAATCCAATCAGAATCACCATGGTCTACTGCGGATGTAGGGGGAGGCAGTTGGCAGATCCTAGCCCTCTCTGCAGAGGCACATAAAAGCACATTATAAAAACAGGCCGCCACTAGATAAAACCCACAGATTACACACATTACAGTGGAGGGCATTTAAATGAGGCAACAAGGTGTATTATTCCAAACTCGCAGACACTTCACGCTGCTCGTTAAGTGCAAGCGGCTTCTGTAGCTCTGCTTGAACACACACACACACACACACACACACACACACACATGTATACACACACACACGCACACACACACACACACACACACGCACACACACACACACGCACACACACACACACACACACACACACACACACACACACACACATATATCCAGTGTGATCCATTTTGCAGTGGGGAGTCGGTATCTGTAGACACACTATATACACAACAACATTGGCAATGGCAACCCGCATTGACCTCTACAAAGAACCATTCTGCGATTGGCCACCATCGGATGACATCACTCCACTCCATGATGAAAACAAGACCCTATAACTTCTCATATCCTGTCCAGAATCATATTTCTTCACGTCGTTCCCATGGAAACCTTTAGTAACTCTTAGTATCGAATAGATGAAGTAACTCACACTGTGTAGGGACACGAGAGAGAGGGGGAGAGAGAGAGAGAGAGAGAGAGAGAGAGAGAGAGAGAGAGAGAGAGAGAGAGAGAGAGAGAGAGTGTCAGTTCCTCCTACTCAACTTGGCTTTGAACACAAGCGATGAGCTCACCATGAGCAAAGAGCAGCCACTCGGAGGAATGTAGCATATCTATGCTCCCCTACACTCTACTACTCTCTCTCCTCTCTCCTCTCAGTCTCTCTCTCTCTCTCTCTCTCTCTCTCTCTCTCTCTCTCTCTCCTCCGCTCACTTTTCTCTCACTCTCTCTCTCTCTCTTTTTCTATCAGCCCCCCCCTCTCTCTCTCACCCCCCTCCTCCACTGTTTCACCATACCTCCACTGTTGTCTCTCTCCCTCTCTTCTACCCTGTGCCTCCCCTATATTCTAATACTCTCTCTCTCTCTCTCACTCCCCTCTCCCCTCTGCTCGCTCTCTCACTCACTCTCTCTCTCTCTATTTTTCTATCAGCCCCCCCCCCTCTCTCTCTCACCCCCTCCTCCACTGTTTCACCATACCTCCACTGTTGTCTCTCTCTCCCTCTCTTCTACCCTGTGTGCCTCGGGGTCACCCCTGACTGGCTGCTTCTGCCTCTGCCGCTGCTGCAGCGTTTCACTGGGGATGTGTTAGAGCTGGAGGTCACATCAACACATTGTGCTCCATACTTAGGGAAAAAATCGAATCGGTTGGGCCGTAAACACAGCTATAAATACCCTAATGACAACATGCATATTAATTGTCCCATTGTGCCAAACCACTTCTGAGAATTGTCGGTGTTTCTGTTGCTGTAGACCAGTGCAGTGGTGTAGAGCCGTTGAGAGAGAAAGAGAGAGAGAGAGAGAGAGAGAGAGAGAGAGAGAGAGAGAGAGAGAGAGAGAGAGAGAGAGAGCGAGAGAGAGAGAGAAAAAGACATAAAAAAGACATAAAAGACATAAAAAACAACAATAACAACTGCATAATATGTTATGTGCAAACTGGCAATAAATATTGCCGTTTTCAAGACAGAAATTTCAGCCTCTTCTTCTCCAAAAGAATAACACTATAGGGAATACAAAATACTCCGAAAGATGAGCCCAGAACCAAGCAATTTGCTTTAATTCTGTGATAGGTAATTTCCTTGCATGAATTCTGCCCTGTTGTTGCCGTAGTAGAGTATTGCCGGGAGTTGTGGTGCATTTCTGCATAGTTAATTCTAATTCTATATTAGGGGTGCAGGAGGAACTCATGCCCATAGAGTACATGGTGAGCCCTGGTGGAAATCTCTATCTCACTCAGACTTCAAGGGCTTTCAAGGGAGGACCTGATGTTCTTATTGCAGCCCACACGCACGCACACACACATTTGTATCCACAGTACGCCTACGTATGACCTCCGGAAGAACATTTACGTTCTTGATGACGTTGCTTGATGACGTAGAAATGTAGCCAAAAGGGCCATCGAACTAATTACGAGCTAATAATTACATTAAATATTTCCTTCTCCATCCTACCCAGGGCTGCTTACTTACCCATTCGCTGTAGTTCTCTGTGCTTGAGTTTCTGAGAAATTCAGCTCCTCACCTGAGTCTGTCTCTCCACATACTTGTTTTCACGAGTCACTTGCAGCCCTGTTTGGAACAAATGACTGCAGTGTTTTATGCGGGACTTGAAAGCAGCCAGCATCACTCCAAACGGTCAAGTCTTTATTTAGAGGGCATGGGATTCAGCTGGCGGTGTCTTTGTTCAGGTGACAAGAACGTCTATTCTAAGTGAAGTATTTACAGTAATGTATGCAAGTGCCACAGCCTTGTTATCAGCTAAAACGTCAATTTATGGTAAAGAGATAGGAAGGTTTTGCTTTTCTTCTGATGTGTGGAGAGAGAGAAAGACGGGGGGGCGGGGGGGGAGATAATGGTAATGAAGAGATGGAGAGATGAGGAGATGGAGAGAGGAAAAAGGCAGACAACCCATGGAGTCCAAGATCCTCTCTAACCCCTGGAATCCAATATGAACTAAATCTTTCAGTAGGTTCTTCACCAAGATGTGAAAACGTATAGATATGTTGACTTAATATTTCAACAGAATTTAATGGATTTCTCTTACTTGTGCGCTGTCTTTCTGACCCTCTCATATTTGTTCTCCATCTCTCTCCTCAGACCCCTCACCCTATGCTGTTACTTTCTGGTTCGGAGCAGTAGAGTGCAATGACAGATGAAGCTCTCTAAGAAAGGCTCCCATGACTGGAGGTTGTATTAGCTTGTCTAATACAAGCTGCTATTCGTGTTATCTTTAGGCCAGTAAGAGACTTGGCTAGTTATTTTCACAGCATGTGGATCCATATTTCCATGGATGGGTTTATTTCTTCATGCAGTGTATTCTATTGTGATTGTATTGTTGGGATGTATTGGGCTTTTGTACCGTATCTATCTCAATGTGCCTGGTGTCTTTACAATAATGTGACAGCAGCTGGTGAAACCGGAGACAAGTCAACAGCCGATCAAATGTTCAGATTTTCTGAATTCTCTATTCTGAAAAATGTAAATAAATGTCAACATTGTTGAAAAATCAAAGACACACTCTTTGTCAACTAACACAGCTTGTTTTGTGAACTTGCTAACAATGTAAAGTAGTGTTATAGCTAGGTAGTAGGAGGGATCACCAGCTGCCGTCACATATTTCTCCCGAATGTTACATGTTTGATACAGTAAAGCAGGAACTTTAATGCTGTTGATGCCATTGATTTTGCCTGATTCTGTATCTACTGGTTATGTTACAAAAGGTGCACATCTGTATGATCATCTATCCACTCCCCAGAGAGAGAGAGGGTGGGATTACAGTAAGGAAAGAGAAAGAGGGGAGGAGGCCCAGACAGAGAGAGAGAGAGAGAGAGAGAGAGAGAGAGAGAGAGAGAGAGAGAGAGAGAGAGAGAGAGAGAGAGAGAGAAAGGGAATGAGACATGGAGACAGATGCAGAGTTGAAAATAATTGCTTCTACCGTCCCTATTTTCCTTGGCATCTGGAGAGAGAAAAAACAATTACCCCAAACTACACTCTGACATTGCATTACAAACACTTGTAACACTTTCTAGCGGCCATGCGTGAATCTCTCAGTTAACTCTCACTTAGAACCACTTCATCATAACTGCTGTCAGATCTTGTTTAGCTCCTGAAATGTGAGAAAAACAATTTAGTTATTTTCGATTTGCTATAATCACATTATAATAGACACATACACACATATATGCATGCACGGACACACACACGGGCACGCACGCACACACAGACACACACGCACACACACACACAGCCATATATCCCTGCCTCTACTCCAGGGTCAGATTTGAGGGACTTTGGATGTCTCCATAATCCTCCTAATGTGCCACTGAGATTCTGTGGGCTCAGAGGTAATGTCTCTTGACGCACACATAAACACACACACACACACACACACACACACACACACACACACACACACACACACACACACACACATTCACACAGGTTTGGTAAGACACTGTGAGTTTGAAGACATCATGTACGGAATGACAACTGGCTGTCTCATGGTTGTTTCATACTTGAGCCAAGCAGCTCTCTGCAGTTACCCACCACTTAATTAGCAAAGCAATATCACACTGTCCTTCCAGACTCCCCGATACTTGACACTCAAGATTGCCTTGCAATTTACACAACTTATCATCAGTGTGACGAATGAGAGATAAGAGCTTCTCCGAACAACTTTTGGCGCCCACGTCTTACACTGATGTAAGAGCCTTTTAATGGGCAAGAGTGATCCTCGTCTGATGAAGGTCAGACAAATGACGTTAATATAAAGCACAACAGGCAGGGCCAGAGGGTTAATGGTTTCTAAACCAGTGAACGCTTCTTAAAAGTTATCACCACACATAGAAAACTGAATTATATTACGTGACAAGACATGGAAACATGCGAACACAGTCTCCTAATTCAATTGTGTGTCTATCCGCAATAGCGCACGTTTGCGCAATTGCGTGTCCTGATTGATGCAAATAGGACAATACGTCAAGAACCTGAGATACTGTACGCTATGAGACGGTAAGTGAATTAGGAACATAAGAGGTTCATCTTTATTAACTTTGAATTGAGGCATGTTGATTTGAGGCCAAACAATTTGAGAGCCTCCTTGTTACTGTAACTGCCACAGACCTTTCAGAACTCTTAAATAAAAACAACAGGAGACCTGCAGAATACATTGTTAGAATGATTACACAACAATGCACTCACTTGGCTACCAACTCTCTACTCACTCCACTGAACTACTATACCCCAGGTTCATCCTATCTACCTCTTAATTGTATTGATCTATACCTCCCCTCTCTCATCTATCCATCCTCTCTTTCATCTATCCATTCATCCATCCAACCAACCAACCAACCAACCAACTATCTATCCATCCACCAATCAAACCATCTCTAACTTTATCGCTACCATAGTAAGATCTCACTTTCTTTCAACTATCCAGCAAATCTATCTCTCTATCAAAACATGTTTAATGCCGCCCCGCGGTGGCGTAGCGGTCTAAGCACTAGCCACTAGTGCAAGCTGCCCACCGGGGACTGGGATCGAATCCCGGTCTCGCCAGACCCGGATATGGCCGAGGCACACAGGGAGCGGCATATTGAGCGGCCGCTCCAGAGGGCGGTATAGGACTATTTCCGGACAAGGATCCGTCGCGCAACAGTGCCCCCGGGGTGCCGGAATAACGGTGCTGGGCTCGAGGAGCCAGTCAGCTAGTCTGCCTGGCGATCTCCTCTGGGGCTGCCGGCCACGGGGTCGTGCGGCGGATCCTACGCAATAGGCAGGGCATTGGATGCTAGGTTGGGTTCAATTGGATACTAAATTGGGTGAAAAAGCGATGGGCAGCGATGCAGCCCAAGTGTAAAAGGTAGTAGAATGGACCAGACCTTTGGACCAGTGGGTTGCTCCATGATATTTCAGAGAGCTGTGATTCACCACGAGCCTCGCCCTGTCTTCAGGGTGGGTGAGCTAATGGCATTTTCTAGAATGGTTTCCCCTACCATGCAGCAAACGATTGGGGTCACATTTTCTGCAGAGTGATGCACATTTTTCACTATGATTAACATTAATCATTTGTACCACTGCAAGCCGGGAAGAGTCAGAGGCCTAAAGAAAAACATACCTTTCAAGCTGTTAGTGTTCCAAACGGACTGTGGGCAGGAGGAAATGATTGAAAGAAGAACCTGGTTCAGTACACTAATGATGTGGATATGATGTAGCTTGCTTGTTTACTTGTTTGTTTGTTTGCTTGTTTGCTTGTTTGCTTGTTAGTTTGTTTGTACTCTGCAGACCTTCTCTCTGTTCACGGAAGAACGAAGAGTAATTAGAAGGAAAATAAAAAGGAGAGAAGACAACGTTCTTTGTATTTAACCTTCATCTCTAATGGATGATTGGTGGAAACCTAATGCAAGGATAATCAGGAGGGCATCCAGATCCTCACACATCGTCCAATATTGTAAAAGGAACAAAACAACCTGCTGTGATTTTCTATTATGTTGATAATGTTCCCAATCTGGTATTACAAACCCAAGGGCATTGTATATCAATACATATATAATGTATAGATACTGTATATACAGAAATGTGTGTATTTTTGTAAAGGCATAACAAATGAAGAGAGATCAGCAAAGCAAGGGAAGCATAGGTATAGGAGGATTAAAGAATAGGGTCTATATACAGTATGAGTATGACATATGACATCATCTGTTTGTCTGATCATTCGGTTTCTATAGTTGAATATTGTTACTATGTTCTATAGCAGGGGTATTCAATTAGAATTCAAGTTTCAGGTCCAGTTAGAGAAAATGTCCTCAAGCAAAGGTCCGGAACATCATAACGTCTAGATTGTGTTATGATTCAGTGCCATATATACATACATAGCCTAGTAGTATCAACGTCTGTATGTAGTCAACAACTGACTGTCAAATCAAATAAAAAAGTACAATTTATTATTAAATTAATTATTTGTTCAATAATATTTCAACAATATTTATTGTACATTTTCACATTGAACTGGAGGGATGATAGATAATAAGTACTCTAATAATAAATACATGTTTTCTCATTTAAAGTAAAATAAGGGCTGCCTTTAAATGTAAAAATGCATAGGCTAACAGAGAGCTTTTGAAAAATGTGCATTTTTGCAAAGAATACCTCTGTGTCATTGGCTGCTATAGGCATAAAAGGAGAGAAACTCATGGTGTGGCCCCCATCTTCCCCTGACCTCAACCCTATTGAGAACCTTTGGAGCATCCTCAAGCAAAATATATATGAGGGTGGGAGGCAGTTCACATCAAAACAGCGGCTCTGGGAGGCTATTCTGGCATCCTGCAAAGAAATTCAAGCTGAAACTGTCCAAAAACTCACAAGTTCAATGGATGCAAGAATTGTGAAGGTGATATCAAAGAAGGGGTCCTATGTTACAGTTTTTTACGATTGCTAACTCACCATGTTCAATACTGAAACCACAGTTTCACAACTCTTCATACAGTCTGCATTCGTAACACTCATGTTGGCCAATGACTTCATTCATGTCTCAAAAGAAGCTCGTTCAACCATAGTGTGCCGTACCTGTATGCATGTGACAACACATACCGTACAGCATATGGGAAATAAATCAAACCGTAGTGGATCAGATGTCCCTGTCAAATCATAAGTATGGATGCCCTGATGGATTACAATGCACTAATCCACCACCCCAGGGAGATTCAACCATATCAACAGAGTAAATCCCTAAAAACATCAGCTGCTCCAAAACAAAACAGTGTGATTTGCGCGCACACACACACACACACACACACACACACACACACACACACACACACACACACACACACACACACACACACAGCTGCAGCCAAGGGAGCAATTGTGAGGGAGTACACTGGCTCTCTGCTGAAAAGACTCATTTGAATTTTTAATGGACAGAGACTGTTTGAAGACAATACAGAACTGGATATACACTGAATGTTTTGCCCCTTTTGAAAATCCATGTCCCCAAAGGAGGGTATATAGTGACTATGTGAATATGTTGATGTAAGTGGACACATGAAATGCTATGATATTCTGAACACATCCAACCCAAATAGCTTTGTGCCTTGGATGAATAAGTTTGTTTCATCTGGTATGAAAAGGCAGGGTATTGTTTATTTGTTTATTTAAACAAATGTATTTAAAATTGTGCTTTTGTATTAATAATGTGAATGCAGCTCCCTCCAGTATAGACGCGAGTCTTGAGATCTTGATTTTATAATACTGGGCTTTATTTCCAATCAACCCGTAAGAACTGGGTCAAAACAAGAACATAAAAAAGATGAACAAATTAAAATGCATTTATGTATGTCTTAATCACAATAGGTATCACGATACATAGCTAGCTACACAATGGAATATCCTGAACTAGCTAGCATACCAACACACCAAAATATCATCGTAAGAAATGAAGAAAGAAACGTAAAACACAAATTAAACCCATACCTCGTATACCTAATAGGAGGAGCTGAATCTTGGTGCTTTTTATTATATATTATCTTTTTATTTATACTATTGATGATTGACTCATTGACATTCCTTCTTAACTTGTTTCTTATTCTCTTTTGGCACTCTTATCTAAAGTGCTTCTGATTATTGATATGTGTACGACACGTCTCTGTGGTTGACTAGTTCCGCTCATGAGTAGGAACAAGAAGACTGACAGGTAGGAACCAACAAATGATCAAAGTGTCAAACCATAAACGCACTGACAATGTGAGGCAGTTACAGTGAACTATGCACACACATAGTGCTGGGGAAATGTCACTTGGATAAACGGCACTGTGTGTTTATGTGTGTGTGTGTGTGCGTGTGTGTGTGTGTGTGTGTGTGTGTGTGTGCGCATTACTCCCTGAATGCAAGTTAGGTAACACTGTTAGCATACTGCAGAGCATATGAAAAAACAAGTGCATATATTTCCATTCCTTAACGGAAGCCAACAATGTTGTTACTGAGCCTGTGAATAAGGTTAGACTTAGGAAATCAAATTGCGATTTCACACCCAACTATTGCCATCTCTATCTCTTCCATCACAATAGGCACCTCCATCTCTGCTTCAAAATTGTTATTGCCAATCCAATGTTAGATCAGTTCAAGTTCTTTCCATGAAATTATGTAAAAGTATGAATGTGCAATGTAAATACCTATCCATCGCAAGACAAATAGTGACTTCCACAAAGTTTGATAGCTGACTGGAGCTCTTGCATCTGGTGCTCCTCTATGAGTTGTTAGGGCTTCCTGTAGCTCCTATACGAACACTATCTCTCTCTCTCACACACACACACACGCACACACACACACACACACACACACACACACACACACACACACACACACACATGCACACACACACACACACACTCACACTCAAACGTGCACACACACTCAAACGTGCACACACACACACACACACACTCACACTCAAACACGCACACACACAAACACTTGCAGAATAAAAGATAGAACAGAAGAGAGCTGTGCCAGGTCGCCATCTCCTGACACACTCCCTCATTACATTAGCAACTGGATGAGGCAGGCCATTGATGGGCATCTGTTAAATAAAAATATATATAAAAGAGAAGAGTCATTGATTCAGTTTGGCAATTTTACAGACATACGGATTTATGCAACAGAGGACCACCTCTCCAATTGCGTGGTGCTTGATTAATACTATGGAAGCATAGCGACAGGCCTGGCTTCCAACAGGAGCGGCCTGCACTCTCTGGAGAAGAATAGGTCTGTAATGGAGGGCACTTAAAGTACCTGCCAGAAGACCAACTGTGATTAAGAGTTTCCTCCTTCCAAAAATGTATTCATCATTGGTATGGATTGGAACCCACTGGCCATTTCTATGCCTTCCCTACAGTCCAGGCAGTCTGCCTTACTCTGTTAATTTAGGAAGTCAACTTTGATAGCGATGGATTTCAACATATCAGTAACCCAGTCAATTGATGTTGGTGGTTGCTGTAAGTTATGTATACGTTTGAATTCAAATGGAACACAAAAGATGCCGACATACAATACAGTACGTTTATTGTTTGGATGGCAACATATGTGACAGCAACTGGTGAAACCAGAAACATGTCGGCAGCCCATCAAATGTTCAGACCTTTATTGTGAAAAATGTAAATACGTTTGTTGCAGTGGTGTAGTCTACGTGATACGCAGGACTACGCCGTATACCCACTAGGAAACGCCAAGGATTTGCGTATACCCACTAGAAAATGCGCGAGGATACGTAACGGCGTTTTGTGACAGAACTGTCCCAATTTTATTCAGAAAATTCACCCCGTCTGTGTTACGAAGCACTTACTTCGAACTTTCTGACATGTTTGTTATCGCATAACCAGTCGTTCAGAATACTAGTCTCAGTATTTCCCCTACAGTTGCCTTGGGGTGGGCGGGCCAGACTTACCTCCACACACAGCTTCGTGACGCGCTGGAGAATGGTTTTGTTTTGTTTTGTGTACGCGACGCGAGAGAGCTTTTGCAGGGTGAAAGCTCTGCAGAAGAAAGTAAGCAAGTTGAAACGTTAGCAAATATAATTACTGTGTTCTGACAGAGAAAGTTGGTTCAAATTAGTCGTTATTATTGTGATTAGAAAGTGTCTGATTATAGTTTCATGGTGTGAATAATAGTGTCAAAGAACTAGCAAGCTAGCTAGCTCAGAGGTGATGAGATGAGCTAGTCTGCTGCACACATGCCAGCTAAAGAGCTAACTGGAGGCACTTTATTATTTTACTTAAAGTATATATACAATCTTTCTTATTCTGCTAGAATTGGGCTTTATGGTAATATCATAATGGTATATTTACAGTACATGGACAGTGGATTGAAGCATTGGAACAAACCCTCACTCATTGGAAATGTCTGTTTTTTGTAGTTGGACATACGATTTTCTTACAGGTGAGAGAGTAAGTAAAGACAGTATCTGACTGCATTGCCCACAGCAACCCAATATTCAATTAGAATGATGTTATGATTTGATATGAATTCAATGTATACCTCTTATTAAATTATAAATACTCTGGTTGTTATATTTGCCTTTTGGTTGACAGCAAAAGAGGGAGAGAGGAGGATAGAGAGGGAGAGAATGAGAGAGAGCAGGATGGTGTCGGCACACCAGAGAGACAGCAAGAACCAGGTGAGAAAGTGGACATGTAGTCAAGACCACATAAGTAGCCTTGAGAACCGATGGTTCTCGAGCCTAACGGCCCTTAGGGGGCAGGAGCCTATCTCCTGTTTCTGTAGCGTGAGGCAGCTTGATGTACAAGTACAGTCCATGCCACCCCCCCCCCAAGGCAGCAAACACTGGTGTAGATGCATACTGTATGCATAAGTGAGTGTGGTGGTGCTTATGGGGTGTCGCTACGGGACAGGTGTCGCTCTGACTGGGAGGGCAAAATCACAGTATACCCACTAGAAAAAACTAGACTACACCACTGGTTTGTTGTTGAAAAACAATGACACACTCGCTAGTCAACTAACACAGCTTGTTTTGTGAGCCTGTTAACAATGTCAAGTAGTGTTATAGTTAACTAGGTAGTAATTGCATTGCAATATTTTGGCTTGACTAGCGAATGTGTCATTGATTTTCAACAACATTGACATTTGTTTTACATTTTTCAGAATAAAAGTCAGAACAATTTGATTGGTTGCCGACTTGTTCTCCGGCTTCACCAGTTGCTGCCACATATTGTTAAAGTATCTGTCCATTAGAGTGACATTTAGATAGATATTACCTGGCCCTCTTCATTCAGTGGCTGACTTCAAGGTGAAGGAATTAGGAAGCACATTTGCGGTGCAATTTTGAGGTGACGGTCTCCACATGAAACTGACATTTCTCCGCCTTTACGTAGAGCTGGTGGTGGAGGAGGTGTCCTCTTGATACACAAACACACAGTTGTCAAGGTGATCCCGAAGCACATCGTTGACTAACGCCTGGAACACCGCAGACGTGTTTGCGAGCCCAAACACAAGTTCCGACTCGCTAGCACCCCTCCTGATACTAGTGAGCCCTTCCGTTTCCCGGCTTCCCTGGACACACGGTGCAGCTATGTCCTGCCCGTCCGCAGAACAGACACCATCCCTCACTCAGGTGACGCTGTCTCTCCGCACTGGGCAGGCACGCAGCTCCCAGTTGCATGGGCTCGTCCCCGGTCTGAAGGTGGGTTGAGGAGGACACTCTCTTGCGCGTCCTCTCACGCCGTCGGACATCCAACCGCACAGAGAGGTCAATGCCTGAAGGTGACCTCATCTTTCATCACCTCAGAGAGCCCCTGCACGTAGAAGACAACCAGAGTTGTCAGCGTGCGGCAATTGTTCTGCCTCCACTGGGTCCATGATGGCTGAGTTATCTGTAAGAGTTTGGTGTAAGGTGCGGACCCAGGTGCGATACAGGACAAAGACCAGACGGCAGCGATTTGCAAACCAAAGTTCTCCTTACTGAGATGGTAAAACGCTGAGATACAAAACAGGGGGAATCTAAAGAAAACCAACAGGGAGAACACTTTACACTTCACTTTAATAACCTGTGTTACACGTACAATCAGAGTTATAGAATACACTTACTTTGGGAAAGATGGAGTAATTACTCAGTGGGGAGTACTGGGGAGTGTGGGTATAATACATTGGTGCCAAACGTACACAGGTGACATACATTACTCCATAATTATTCCTTACCAGCTGGCGGTGTGAGGAGGCACCGCAGGGCGATCGGAAGAGGACACCTAGGGACCGCCAAGGAAACTTCGGCCCCATCCGTAACAGAATACAGCAAACATTAGTTTTGCAAATTAAATGTCATGGTCCTCCTGAGAAATGTGCGGATACACCAACGCCCCTGAAAGGCCGCAGGAATACAGCACTTCTGTCATGAAAAGGTGAAAAGTACTACAGAAATGACCTGATACAAATCCACATATTCAAACAACTGTTTGCATACATAAACATAAAACCTGATGAAGATGGAATTAACTTAAATCATTTTTGGCGGCTTCTGGAATAATCTAAATTTCGGCCTGAGTAGCTTTGCTATGAGTGGGTTAGAGTTCCTGCATTGCAGTTACTGAGTGATCAGCAGGTTTCGCTTCCTTGAATCTCATATTAAGAAGCACAATGGGATTAATTATGTTTTGGGGCGTGATGGGAACTTGCCAAAAGCCAGTGTGTGTGGAGATCCCATGCTTCAGCATAATAGTGTTGCTGAGATTCAGTTCATGACAGGATTATGAATGGAGGTGGTCCATGAATAAGCCCAACTCAGCCCAGAGAAGCAGCAATCTGAAGGTGAACCTCTGGCTGGGTGCTGTGCATTTAAATGATCCGCTCTGAGGAACAAAAGCAGGGTTTACTGAACAACTAGTCATAATCTTGAATAGCAAACAGTGAAAACAGAACAGATGTTTCATCTTAGGTTTGTCTGTGTGTCTGCTTCGGTCTCTCTACCCCATTAATCCTCAGCCACAGTAGGGTTGTTTCTAAATGTACCAGTGTTTTGATGTATAATAATTATCTTTGCACTGTAAAACATATTAGCACTGTAATCTCCGAAGTGGCAAAGTGGACCTTTGGTAGGTAATGAGGGAAAGCTAGTCACAAAAGTGTCAAGAATAACCATAACCAACAGTGATCCGTCAGCTCTCCAGAGCCGGCCACTCGTTGATAATTGCACCATAGTTCTAAATAGTTATTTGGCATTTAGATCCTTCCAAGATCAGAGACCTCTCTCTCAAGCAGTAGCTTCCTCTCCTAAGGGTCTTGAAACAGGAAGTGGACACAGCTGGAGGCTGTTATCTCCGCCACACCTGCCCAGTGTGCAGCTACACTCTCCTCACCGCCCTTCCTTTCATCCAGGCAGCAGGTCACCCACCGGATTCTGCAGGAACCCCTGGAGCCGACCCACACATGACACGCACCTCCAAATGCCATGCTCCTCTGGCAGACATTTGTTAAATTGCCTGCTGTTGTGGGGTTGTGAAGGGATACAGTTGGTTATAAATATAGACACAACTGGAAGCCCTAGATCATTCTTAGAGGTGTACTTGGACAAGTGTTATAGAGAGGTGGCGATGACTAAAGTATACAAGAAGGGCTTATTAAGCTGATTGTGGTACAGTATAGATGAGAAAACTCATTAAGTGCAATACAGTATTCATCATTTGAATTCATCTAAGACACCGGTTAGAAGTCAACATTGGTATCTGGGCTTCAAACATCAGTCCTCTGTCGTTACAGAAGCATTGGAGACATGTTTGAACATTGGGCATTTGCTCGGTTGATTTTCTGACGCACCGTCCTCTTCAGCAGATGCCACGGCTCTGCTCGCCTCTGCTAACATCAGGATGATCCTCACACAGAACCCTCACACAGAGGGTTATACGTTCAGACAGACAGATGTTCCTCTTTAGATTGTGATCTTCACACAAGACTGGGAGAACATGTCTGACGCAACTGATCAAACACAATAAACCAAACCTCAGCTCAGCTTCCCTTTAAGGCCAGGCAAGATTCGGGCCATAGATGATTATAGGAAGTTACTATTGTAAGACTGTGAGAGTGGCCATTTGAAGTGACTAAATACATCAAAGAAAAGATCCAGTGCGCACTTGACATCGTATTTGTCTTGTTTTTGCGAAGTGTCTGTGGTTTCAAAGCCCAGGGAGATAAGAGACAGGGCATGTGACAGCTGGCAGTGTGGGGGCTGGTTTGAAATGTAGAAACTTCAGAGGCTTGTTTAATCTCCACCACCCCACCCGAATCATCCTCAGCAGCTGTGAGAGCGTGAGCCATTCCTCCCTTGCCTTGCACACACACACACACACACACACACACACACACACACACACACACACACACACACACACCATCCATAATTTCCCTGACTGACAGCTTCAGGGCTGCTGTGGGAAACCCTCCCAGACTCTCAGGGCTCATTCAGATAGTTTAACTACAAGGAAGAGAGAAAGAGAGGGCATCCGCAGTGTTTCCAGATCTAACAGTGAAGCGTAGAACAGGTTGATACGTAGAGAAAACTGCCTTAAGGTGACAAACAACTTGCAGGCATAGGGCATCACAGGCCTGGAAATTACAACAAGCCTAGCAAAATTCCAAAGTCTCTCTGTGGAGTCCATTGGCATATTCATAATTTCTCAGGTGCTGGATAAAAAAGAAACGAATATGTGAAAACTGATTTATGCTTCCAAGTTTTATCGTTTTGTAATTAAGTGACTATGGCTGACAATGTTTAACCTAGCCTACTCTGAAAGATAACACCTCTCTTTGCAAGCACGATTACATCTGCCCAAAGTAGTGGTCCTGCAGTTATAGATTCTATCAAATAATAGCCCATTACATAGCGATATTCAATCTTTTTAAAGTTTAATTCCATGACATATGTGACAGGGTCTGGTTAAAAAGTCTTCAAGTAGGGCATGGTCATTTTTCTTTTTTTTCCAGATTATGAAAGCTTTCAAATGATGTGTGTGTCATACATTGAAATCTGATAATAGTTGAAGAGGATGTGCTTATTTGAATGTTGCTACACCTCAAACCAAATACCGGAGAATATGGAGAACAGCTGCTAATAGCTAGCAGCTAAAAAGGAACATCGCTATGAACATTTAACTGCATGTTTAGCACATCACAACACGCTGATAGAATATCAACATGCTAAAAACACATAACTACAAATAATTAGACGGTCACACAGTCCAGTTTTTTGAACATGTCCTAAAATGTAAGTTGAAAATGCAAAAGGCCTACTGATCTTATCATAGTACTGTGTTCCGCTGATCATAGTGTTTTCCATTGTGCACATCAGTGTTCAATTGGTTGTTACAAGTGTCTATTCATTTGATGGTGTGTGTTTATCATCAACAAAATTTCATTTTGAGGAGACATAACATTATTTTGAATGCAGTGTTTGCTTTTGTAAGAGATGTGTGGAGTTTAGGGTTTTGTGTGTGAGTTTTTGGATTTGTGTTAAGAGTTAAGAGAAAATGAGCTATGCTTTGCGAAAACGTGTTAAAGCGATAGAGAAAAACTGTTATGTTATCCCAACAGCCTATGCTTCCATAGCAAGGATGACATCTAGAGAGATGACTCCTCCATAGATGTGCTTACAGAAACTGATAACCTTTCATTTTAGCCAACTATGTTGCGGCAAGGAAAACTTGGAAATGATCCAAACCATCATAATACTAGTCAGGAGGAGGGCGAAACACACACACAATGGGCTCAAATAAGGTCTGAGTAAGAGAGTATGGGAAGGCCACCGTGACTGAGGCCTACTGAAACACAGTAGGGGGTATGCTGTCCAGGTCTCCTTTTCTGTGGAGATTATACCACATGGTGGTATATATAGATATACAGACATGGTCTGTAAATACAGTATGAGGTCATTGATAGTAGTAATCCTTGACTTCCTACTGCTTGTGGTCTACTTGCTCAACACACAACGTTGCAGAAGGATTTATTGACTTCTTATTGTCCATATGATCCACACCTTTACTGTACCGTACTGTTAATTAGGCCACTGCTGACAGGAAGAGCTGATAGTGGCCATGCTGTGGTTTTATGGTCTGGGGTTTATAGTGTGTTTGTGTGCTGCTGTACGTAAAGCATGACAATGACGTTTGCAGTGTGTGGCATTGTGGGAAGAATGCTGAAGAGGCAGATCCTTTTCAGCTCCAAAGCTCCACCCCTCGCCTCCTCCACAACCCAGCCCATGTCCTCGTCGACTCCTCCCTGCTCCCATCACTCACTGCAAATTGATGGTTCTGGCTGACAGGAGCTAGAGCTGTTTTACATATTTACACATCACCGCCCAGGGATAACACTGTAAGTCAGGGGCTAATTCAGTGAAATGCAACATGTGCAGTGTTGCAGATAGTATGGTTGAAAAAATGTATGGTTCTATGTTCTGAATGACAAACATTCACTTCCGTTCGCTAAACTTTATAAATATGAATATAATTCCATTATAATGTAATCTCCTGAATAAGATTTTTTTTTTTAACTGCTTGCCTGCAGAATTGTTCAAGCATTAATTATTTGTTGTCTGGGTGAACCTTACAGGTTATAGGGCTGTTATAGTAAAGAAGTTAACCTGTCTATGAATGCAATTTGTTTTTACTAATATCCATGATTAATGTGTCCGTTAATCTTAATCTTAATGCTGTTTACTCTCAAGGAGATCTGCCTTGAATGACTTGCTCCATGGGGATAACCCCAACTTTTGCCAACACAGTGTGTAAATAACCTTCATTTTAGTCAAGGGTAGTGGATTGCCTCCCACAGCAATGAGGACAGACCTGTGTATGGTAAGGCACAGTGATTAAACACCAACAAACATAGTTTAATCTGCTATTTAGAGCACGATTACATTGCCTGACTGTTCACCTGCAGTGCAGCGCAGCACAGAGCAACAGTCAGGACAATGCCTCCATTAGTTCCCAACAGCCATTATAATGGGTTAGTCTTGTTCAGCCTCATTTTGTCTCCTTTTATAGAATGCAGGGTAATGTATTTTCCACTAATTGTAACAGTCAGTTACAGTAAGCACTGCAGTGTAAGGAGATCTTTCCATGGTACTGTATCAGAATCAGAATCAGAATCAGAATCACTTTTATTATATCTCACTGTACAAGTACACAAGACTCAAATTCTTTGGCTCTGTAGTCATCACTACAAGTTCCACTTGGGGGTGGACATGATCACACTTATGACGATGAATGAATGAATGAATGAATGAATGAATGAATGAATGAATGAATGAATGAATGAATGAATGAATGAATGGTCTTTATTGTCATTGCTACAGTACAGGTACCAAACAACGAAATTTAGGAGGGGTGGCTCCCCTGGTGTTAGGAAAGAAAAAAAAAAAAAAAAAAAAACTTTAAAAAAAAGGGAAGGAGCTGGTTTACATAAATAAAGGCTATGTACACTATCCACTATACTATACTGTACAGATAGACGACTAGGGTTGTCATATTGCACAATAGTGTTATTGCACATTTATTTTTTGATGACCTCAACTGCCATGCACAGTGTGCACACTGACATCTTTGTGTTACTCACTATTTTTCTGTGTTTACTCAGTGCTCTTCCTGGGTGGGTATTCCATCAACGCCGCTAAAGGAAAATCCAGGCTTATTTGCGTCTTATTTTAGTGAGAGTGCCGTTCCCTGAATGTGGCTTAAAATGTCATCCTTTTTTATTTTTTTATTTTTTTATTTTATCCCTTTTTCACCCAATTTAGTATCCAATTATACCCAACCTAGTGTCCAATTATCCCCTGTCGCCTATTGCGTAGGATCGGCCGCACGCGCACCCCGTGGCCGGCAGCCCAGATGAGAGAGCCGATAGACTAGTTTACCGGCCCCTCGAGCCCAACACTGTTATTCCTGCACCAGACGGGGGCGGTGTTGCGCGACGGATCCTTATCCGGAAATAGCCTATACCACCCTCGGGAGCGACCGTCCAATATGCTGCTCCCCGTGGGCCCCGGCCATATCCGGGTCTGGCGAGACCGGGTTTCGATCCCAGTCCCCAGTGGGCAGCTTGCACCAGAGACTGATGCTTAGACCGCTGCGCCACCGCGGGGCCTGAGTAACTAATTTAAGGTAATTTAAACCTCAGAACTAACCTGGTCCATCTCAGGCTAACTGTCAAGATTCATTTAGATGTGTTTAAAACGTTTCCAACAGGTGGAAACACCTTTTTCTCACAATGTGACAAACCATGATAGATAGATAGATAGATAGATAGATAGATAGATAGATAGATAGATAGATAGATAGATAGATAGATAGATAGATAGATAGATAGATAGATAGATAGATAGATAGATAGATAGATAGATAGATAGATAGATAGATAGATAGATAGATAGATAGATAGATAGATAGATAGATAGATAGATAGATAGATAGATAGATAGATAGATAGATAGATAGATAGATAGATAGATAGATAGATAGATAGATAGATAGATAGATAGATAGATAGATAGATAGATAGATAGATAGATAGATAGATAGATAGATAGATAGATAGATAGATAGATAGATAGATAGATAGATAGATAGATAGATAGATAGATAGATAGATAGATAGATAGATAGATAGATAGATAGATAGATAGATAGATAGATAGATAGATAGATAGATAGATAGATAGATAGATAGATAGATAGATAGATAGATAGATAGATAGATAGATAGATAGATAGATAGATAGATAGATAGATAGATAGATAGATAGATAGATAGATAGATAGATAGATAGATAGATAGATAGATAGATAGATAGATAGATAGATAGATAGATAGATAGATAGATAGATAGATAGATAGATAGATAGATAGATAGATAGATAGATAGATAGATAGATAGATAGATAGATAGATAGATAGATAGATAGATAGATAGATAGATAGATAGATAGATAGATAGATAGATAGATAGATAGATAGATAGATAGATAGATAGATAGATAGATAAATAGATAGATAGATAGATAGATAGATAGGGAGGAGGGAGGAAGCTGTGGACAGTATTTAATGTTTATTTGTTGTCTTCACAGCTTGAACACCTCACCCAATTAGGCTAATTAAAAGTAAATACATTATCGTTTTGTCAGTTCTTGTAAGTTAGCCTACACCATAACTTTAAACATACTTAATAATTATATTTCACAGTAGTGAATGTTCATTTATTTTAAAAATGAAAATAAAACAATAAGTAGGCTAGTATAACTTAAGAATTTCATATGTCAGCAATTCTTTACCAAGCTATCTCCCTCGCCTTGTTAATTGCAGCAGAATTGCCCTTTTTGGGGATTGCTTCTTCTTTATAGTCTTCATAAAGCTCCATCTGCACTCTTGTTTTCCCTTCTTTTTCTAGTCATAGTATCTTCTTTTTGACAATCGGCTGTTCTGGGCTGCTTATTACCCGCATGCCTAAAGCAAGACCTTACGTCACAGTCGACGGTAAGAGTAATCAGGCTTTTTCAAGCACTGAATTAGTTAGCGATGTTGATGGAATACCCCCCTGGTCTTGTTGCTCAACAGCCCTTCTTCACACACACTTCACACACACACACACACACACACACACACACACACACACATCAAACCCACTCCTTAAATCTTACATTAAAAAACGAAACCTGTGAGTCATGGATATTCCTCCTGCATGAACCTCAGTAGATGGTACTTACATCTTACACACAAACTGAGGTGTGTTTCTTGCTTTTCCATCGTCCATACTGTATCAAGCTAGTTTACAGAGTTCATGCGGTGTGTGTGTGTGTGTGTGTGTGTGTGTGTGTGTGTGTGTGTGTGTGTGTGTGTGTGTGTGTGTGTGCACTGTGTGTGTTTAAGTGACCTTTTCCCTCCCCAAATGGCTCTGGTGGCTTTCTGTAGAGGCCTGGCATACTTACTGTAAGATGTAGTTGCTGGTTTGTGAGTGTTGCATGATGGGGTACCATGAGACTTTGCTTTTAAGGAGATCAAGGCGCTGCCTTTTAAAGTGTATTAAGAACAAGCCAGCATTATGGAGTTAATAGGCAGGTACTCACAGCCGCGCAACAGTGCAGTACGTTAGTAGACCCATTCCCCCCGCTGTGCTTGTGCTACTTGAAGTTCAAGTAAGGTAGCTCGATGCTAGATGGTTCAAAAGTGCAGTTCAGACAAGGAGTACAGTTAGAGTAAGTACCGCCACACCAACTGAATGATCGCCGCAATCTTACTGCTAATGCAAAACCCTCTCACCTGGAACACAGCCACACAGACATACTGCAGTGTGTGCGCCCATCCGTTTGGCTCGTGTAATATGGATTATTTGCCTTGGGACAGTGATGACCTTTTTCGTTTTCCGTGACTTAGAAACAGACAATTTGTCAAAGAGAACCAGTTAGGTTATTTATATTGGCCTTTATATTGGCCTAAATGATTGAAGTTACATCCACAAATCTGTTACGTTCCATAATGGGCTTCAGTTTCAGCCTGTTTGCAATTAAAGCCTGTCGGGATTGTAGCCATTATAACCGCCCAGTTCCAGTGGGATGTCTTTATTCCTGGTCTGTAGTGCTTTGTAATGTCCCTGTTAAGTACAGTGAGACTATTTTCTCAGCGCTGTACGAGAGTGTGGGTGTATTTTGAGGGCTGAGTTGATGACGTTGTGCTTGAGGGAGATGGATAGCACATCGAAAGCTCTGATTACTCACAGGTGCTCTAGCTGGCTGCTGACGCTACCTCCGTGTTCGCCGTGTAGGGTACATGGTTTAAATGAACTACTGGACCAACTCCAGGTATCCAGCGGTCTAGAAATGGTGTGTGAAAGTCATACATAGGTTATTCGAAAACACACATATAAACACACATAAACATATAGGTTGTCAGAAAGCACACACACACACACACACACACACACACACACACACACACACACACACACACACACACACACACACACACAGACACACAATGTGAAAACAACAAACAAGCATATCCATGGTTACTGCGATCTTTTTTCATCCCAACGATAGTGTTGTAAAGGGGTCCAATCTGCCTTGATGACTTTCAGACTTTGAGAAAACCTGATTAGTTGCTAGCAATTTTGCCTTGGTGTTTCATACAGAAGATAAAAAGATTCCACATCAGAATAATGTCTGTAGTGTGTATCAAAAGTGCTGCATAAAAGTGAATGCTTCCAGTCAAATTCATATTTGATCAAATGTGCCTCGAGCTAGGTTCATTTGAATGCCTAGCAGTTCTCTCTCCAGTTGACTCGGTTCGACAACTCACTATGGAATATGCACCCTTTGCATGACTAACCAAGCCCCAGCCCAGTCTATGGCTCATACACAGCACAGTCCATTTCAACATTCGTCACTCTTCACTCGCTTATTCTCAATCCCATCTGCGGTGTTCTGATAGCTAACCTAGCTACCTAGCAAAAATAAAAATCTGTTGGTAAGTGAATAGCTTTCCCCCCGAAGCGTTAGGTTGCTTATTCTTCATCACAGTTATCCTGCCGATTCAAACTCCTTGCCATCTGCGGAGGCCTCGTTGGGTGAGTAACCTCGACAAGACTGCCTCCTCCTCCATGATGGCAGTACTGAAGTCTGAGGATGTACCTAGCCTCTGTCGGTCTGCTTGAGACGACTTTCTTTCAGCGTCATTTTATGATGGGAGCGCGCCACATCTGTCCAGTTTCCAAGCCACCTGTCCCGTCTTGGGATTTGTCACTGGTGCTCGATTTGGGCCTTTTTGAGAACGTTGGTCAATGCTAGTGGTCAACACCATCTTATAAGACAAAAGTCTTCATGTGACTTTTGTCTTATAAGATGGCGTTGTTGCTAGCGTTGACCACAGGCCAGCTGAACCGGTTTCCTTCCATTTCCCGATGTTTTTTCTTGCAAGGAGGATAGAAGACTGAACACTCTCTGTCCGGTGGTGTCATCTACATGAACCGAACTGAGCCATTCTGGGGATGTGATCCACAGTTTGTGTGTTATCGAAACAGTGCCTTTCAAACTGGCTAGTGGAGGCTATTACAGAAGCTTATAGTTCTAAAGGTCTGTAAGTCCCCTTTGTGAGTCTGGGTGCATTCCACCAGAGGAACTGCTACGTCTTGGGCTCTGTTCAAAGGCGTCTCGGGTAGCAGAGCTTTGTGCTGCAGCCAGTTGGGCTTCCCCTCACACTTTTATGAGATTCCTACCGCCTGGATGTCACTGCACCTTCTATGGTGCATATGGTCCTTGGCACAGGAGCTGAGTAGGAAGGACTGGGTACATTTCCATGTACTCTATCAGGTTTCTCTACTACGGGCTTTAGCAAATGTAGTGAGAAGTCAAAACAAATCGACTGAAAGATAACTTTGGGTTGCATTTGGGAGACGAATAGGTTTTCGGGTGCATAATTTTGTCGTGGATTTTAATGAGACTCAAGATAGTAACTGTCTTGCTTTAAATCTAAGTATAATATTTATTAAAGAAATGGTCTTTAACAACTCGCGAGTTGGGCAGTCAAAAGCCTCACAATGGGAAGCTTTCAAAGACCAAACTTCCACATTGTACACTTGGTATACTGTCAACATAGTCACAACATTGATAACGAGTCTGCATTCCATCACTGTCCATGAACACAAGGCCCTGAATCAGGAGTTCATGTGTTCATAAACAGGACAGCCAGACTCTCAACAATCCCACAAACCCACGAGAATTTCCCCATGTAAATCTACTGTTACACCCAGTGTGAAAATGGATAGATCATGCATACAATACAATACATGTTAACAACCCATTACAATATCCCATAGTGAGATGTCTCCTTTTTTAGAGAACCGGGGTTACATACATTTTCTCTATTCTATTCTATTATCTCTCTCTCTGTCTCTGTCTCTCTTTCTCTCTCCCATCTTCTCTCTTATTTCTCTTATTTAAGGGAATAAATAAAGCATTTACTCCAGGTGCCTTCAGATAAATGTGTAAAAGGGCTGTGTCATTGTTAGATGGACTTTCCCTTCCGGACTGCTTTGTTTTCAATGAATGATTAAAAGGGCGCACAGAAATCAATACAAGTAATACCCTTGCAGTCCTCTTTTTCATTGGATCTTGACGATGGATGAGAGAATTACTCTAAAAAAAAGGTTTTAAACAAAGTGTTAAAGTATCATGGCTTCAAGAGTTTCATTGATAGTCTAATTTGATTATGTAATGGCATTCGAGGGCCTCCACAATTGCTAACATGCTGCTCTCACCCTGAAACAGCAATGACATGTGACTGTGTCAGTGGTTGTTGAAGCAGTGTTGGTGTATGTTGGTGTTCTGTAACTCTTATCTAATGAATACTAAGATATGTCTCTGGAGAAATACTATTTAACACATATCAGATAACCCCAGGAAGGGATTAGCAATAAATTGGCCACATTCCATACACACACACACACACACACACACACACACACACACACACACACACACACACACACTCACACGTATTCTTCTGTTCTATTTATTAATACTGGGAAACAGTTCTCACTTTCCCTCTCACATTTAAATGGACACCCTAACCCTAAAGTGCTGATGGGAGGTAGTGCATCCGATGAATTTCACCAGTGGTGCATAGAGGGGACTGCTTCAAATGAAGCCTGGGATTTCAACCAGATAAATTTTTTAAAATAGATAACTGAATCCACACTGCTCATCTGCAAAATTCTGCCCTGAAAAACATATCCAGTTAACTGCATTTTTTATTTATTCCATGCAATGCATATACATCGGTTTGTAACAACAGCATGGGTAGAGGAGGAGGGTCATCAGTTTATGTCGTGGAGTTGTGTGGACTTCATTACAACGTACAAGTCAAGAGATGAGATTCTGGGACCAGAGATTCATATCTGGGTAACACTTTACAGAACAAGAAGTTGCTTAGTCTCTAGAAATTAGCATAGAAATTGAGATATGTATGTTTTGTTATTACACAGATGGAATATTGTAGTATCACAAGTCTGCGATCACAAGAGCAAAACAAAGTAACTTTAATCACCAAATGTTCGTTTTTTTCATATGGCTACTTCCAAATAAGTCCTTTCCCTCAGGGGATCAATCATACAAAAATGTGAATATAATGAAAATGTTCTTGCGAAACATTTCACACACAAGTGCATCGGGTGTAATCAATTTCAACTGACAAATGCTGCCTTTGTTTTCCCTCTTAAGCGTTTCTTGGAGGAGATATTGAGCCATGCCTCAATGTAATAGGAGTCCCTGTCAACATTGGCGTGCCCACACACCTTTAAGATTGTATATTAAAGATATGGATTTTTCATAATGCTATTCTATTCACTCTCTGCATCCTACTTTTTGCTCTGTCTCCTTTCACCGTATTTACCCACTGAAGGAATTCAATGTGACTTGCCCTAGAGCAGTTCAGACGTCAAAACTCATAGGGGAAATCATTATTCATTACCTTGACTGGCCTCTACTGACATGTTTTATCCCTTACATGCCAGCTCAACGTGACAAATTCAGTAGGACATTACACTGGTGTTTCCACTCAACCACATCCTATTAAGCTCTCGGTCATGAGCAATTATTTACGCTCACGTCACATAAAATAAAATAAAAAATAACTCGAATTTCTCTTATACATGTTGTTCTTTTCCAACCACTTGTATATTTAAAGACGTAGTCCTACAGTTTTGGAGGCCTTCCATGCCTGGCCCTGCAGTGAAGCCTATTAGAGCCAAAACGTCACTCACCGAGCAATGAGTCCCCTGCAAGACGCCATTTCATTACGGCTACATCCTCCTCTCACTGTTAACGCTGCTTGCTTCACATGGATGCTAGGGAGCTCTATGTGTGCCTGGGAATACATTCTGCTTCCTGTATCCATGTCAGTGGAAGGACTTCTAACAGCGCATCCACAGCTGTCAACCCCCCCTCCACTATACTGTGATGAATAATTGCTACTATTCCTAACCTAGGTGACTAATATAATTAGGTGGTGTTTCTCGCTTCCAAATCCAAGCATCCTGCACCTGAGGACATGGCGTGAAAAGGGCAACCTGCTGCTTTCAATTAAGAGCTGAACTGGGGTTTAGATAACAAGAGGATCTGACCGAGGTGTGAAAAGCATGCAAAGCATGCACGCTCTCTGTGACACACGCATTCAGACACACGCACGCGCACACACTCACACACACACGCACACACGCACACACCAAACTCTCACTATAAAGAGAGCAATACCGGGCTTGACATACATTAGGTGGTTTATTTGGAAGTTCCACCTCCATTTTGGTTCACCAGATTCCATACTATGGCGTTTGAATCCTCCCAGTGCCACACCGGTCCCATAGCAACAGTGGGTCTATTGTGTGTTATCTGCCAAATGAAATGCTTTTCAGCCTGAACCACCTGTCCTCTACTCCTGTTATAATTGAACACAGTGCCTTCAAAGACATTAGAATGCATATCCAGTGTGCTGGGTCTTGGTAATTACAGGCCTTATCTCCCAGCCTGACAAACAGCTCAGCTCATTACGTGCTTTTAACCGACGCCTCGCCTCAAGCCTTTTCCAGCTGAATCATCACTCCTAATGCAGGAGGTGGGCCTACGAGGGTACTGGGAGGTTGGCGTACACGACCGTGCGACACTGTGTGGTTCAGTGACCCCAGTGTCAGCAGAGCCGGATTAAAACTCACAGCCAACCAAGCACTGAGCACTGAGCCTCTGGAGGCGACGGTTTGAACTTTGGACTCAAACAAAAGGGCATAAAACAACCTGTCCTGACATCGGCTAGGGAGATGCTGGGCCGAAGGCTTCTGAAAAAGTCGAAGGACCGTCGAAGCTCAATTCTGATTCTTTACGAATCACTCTGAAGACCGATTGGACGCACCAGTTGAATTATTTAAAAATGATTGACATAGACATGGATTTAAGGGAGTGTCCAACATTATATCTTACAACAACATTCCTGTGTAAATCCACGAGGGAGATTGCATGTGTGCACACCTGTTGAGGAGGATTTCAGAACGCAGCTTAACCTTAACCTAACCCTAATTTCTTTATTCTAGTCATACATTCTTTTCCGTTCTTTAAATTACAATTTTAATTGACTGCCAATGGTTGGTCAGTGGTTGCTGTCCAATGGTGCTGGAGAAATAGATAGTGAAGGACTGCCTTGACAGTGGCTGCTGTCCATGGTTCTGGAGAAGTAGAGTGAGTACATACACACACACACACACACACACACACACACACACACACACACACAAAAAAAACTTCTAGCATTATGACTGCCAATGGCCTCTGGTCCTACCTAGAATATAGATTACTTTTCCTGCGATGACTGATGGATAGATGATTCGCTTAAGCCCCTTTCACACATAGTTCCCTGCAGTGGCGGCTGGCCGATAGAGGGCGCTGGGGCGCCGCCCCCACCTTCACAAAAAAAGTTTTTTTTTTAAAATAAACATTGTTTATTCACAAAATGCGGCTGATATTCTGTCGGCGCCTATCAGCATTCATTAAAAATCCTCCAATACAATAAACATTTTTATCTGTGTGTGTGTGTGTGTGTGTGTGTGTGTGTAAAACTCACTGTTAAAATACATAGGGGAGAACGCGGGGGCGCCGGTCAATGGATGTCTATGCCAGGACGAATACTTTTCGTTTACACGTGAGCTGTAGCAGCGCTCCAATTGGCTGTCTCTATTTCTTGGCCAGGGCGCACAAATGTGCGTCCTCCTGAATCTCCTGTTGTATTGCAGACAATGCATTATGCTGAGGACTCCCGACTTCCGGTTTTCCGGACTTCGGGCTTCCGGAGTATTTTAAATGAACATTCGTAATGTCTGTCTCTGATGTTCATGGTCAATTAAATCAGCCTATTTTGTGCAACTAATAATGTTCCCGCTAATGGGTTAACCAAGCAGCCTCGCACCTAACGTGCAAGCACCTATCTTCGAACTATTCATAGCAATATGCGCGGAGCAAGGCGGAGGTACGGGTAAACACGGCTCATGTTCTGTCATCAAAGGTAAGAGTTGGTTTTCTTTAACTCAGCTGATGCATTGTTGTGTTTCTGACATGGTCTGGTTGTGTTTCTGACATGGTCTGGTTGTGTTTCTGACATGGTCTGGTTGTGTTACTGACATGGTCTGGTTGTGTTACAGACATGGTCTGGTTGTGTTACAGTCATGGTCTGGTTGTGTTTCTGACATGGTCTGGTTGTGTTTCTGACATGGTCTGGTTGTGTTTCTGACATGGTCTGGTTGTGATACATCATTGAATGTGTTGACCTGCTGTGATGTGTTGACCACCATCACTCTCCATCATCATCCATCATGTGTCTATGAAATAGATAGTACCGGTACTGTACTACTGACTGCAGCATTCATCTCTGCTCATTGATGTAGCCATGTCACACAGACACATAGTACACATATTCATCTGCTACCTTTATTAACCTGAGTGTAGCTGTGAGGCCTGTACTAGCCTTGTTGACTAGACTTCCTCCTTGTCTGACACTGGGTATTGGACCATACCGACGTCCATAGACCGGTCACTCTTCCACCTCAGTGTCTGTAGTTGACAGGGTAACTTCTCCATGGCCCACACGGTCATTTTAAGGGTGAAAGTTGAAATTATACAATGGTTGTAACGCCAGTGCGTGTTTATGCGCGTGCACGCGGGAAAAAACCGTGCACGCGAAAAAAAACGCGCGCTGCGCGGGCGAAAGAGGACCCCCCCGCCACACTGCTGTGCCCCACCCAAAAATTTTAGCACCAGCCGCCACTGGTTCCCTGTAAATTACATGGAATCCTAACCCGGGTCCGCCAGTGATTTTCGCTGTTCACACGAGCTAAATGCCCGACAATTACCGGGTTGCTCCCTTTCACACATGGCTCCGACCCGTGTCTGCGTGATCTACTTGAATCACGCATTCAACTGGATGCAGAACGAACAAGACAGGCGCGTGAGACTGCCATATACCATATATACCCCATATCATACCTTTTATGTATTTATCATCATATATTTTTCACATTAATTTAACAGTGAGTTAACTCATATTATGCTTACCATCACCAAATTCGCTCGCCAACTAAAGCACTTGATTACCGTTGATATAAACATACTATACTAGTCCAAAAGCACAGTATGGGAGAACTTGGCGATGGTAAGCATAATACGAGTTCACTTAATTAGACATGTTGCTATGCGCTCTGCGCTGTAGGCTCGCCTGCTGACAGCTGGGAGGAGACGGTGTGGGTGCTCAAGGGCGTAGGTTTGCATATGGACGGTTTGGACATGTCCCTACCAACATTTTGGAGGTCAAATTTGTCCCTACCAATATTTGAGTGGCTCATTTAACTGGAGTTACAATTACAATAAGTGTGAATTATTTGAGCTTTATACAAATTGCAGGACCACGGAGCAACGTCTTCAACTCTTTTATTGTATAACCTTGACCATCCTCCATGCGGGTCAGTAACCAACTGTAAAAGACAGAGTGAATATTATTGAAACAAAAACAGATCTACAAATATTATACTGAACTGTACAAAATCAGTGTTGTGATTGGACATTAGCTGCGCACACGCGATTCATTTGCGGGTAGCTCTTGCTCAGAGCAGTCACAATGGAGTCTTGTTGAGGGAGAGAGGAGGAGACGGCAATCCTCGCTGGAGGCTAACCTCTCGTCCCCAGGCTCTCTCCGGGGGGACTGTAGGCCTACCCGTCTCTCGTGAGCTCAGTTGTAACGTGACTCGCGGAACACGGGATGTTTACAGGATGCTTTACAGTAATTCCCAAAATGACCAGAAAGAGTAGCTAGATTTGTCGCTGGTCGCTTTTGACTAATTAAATCGCCATGGGGGTCTGGAAAGTCGCCAGATATAGCGACAGAGTCACCAAGTTGGCAACACTGGCTGAAACGTTCGTCTGGTGCCTGTGCCTGTACAAAAAGGAATAATCTTTTTGGAGTCCATGAGTGCTGGAGTTTTTACTTTAATATTAACCCTACACACTGGCTGGTGAATTTCAACACATATGAATCGGCTGTGTGTCACTAAACAACATAGTTTTGATGTTCGTTTAGTAGTTCTTATTTCTTATGGAGGCAGCTAATATTGTTCAGGTAACTCTAATTGCACCTGCTGGTATGAACGTAAGGCCATTACTATAGTAACACAGCAGGTAGTAGCCACGTGGGAGTGGTGTATTGATATTCACTCACTGAACACTTTATTAGGTACACTTTCTCATTCATTCAGGTGGTGTAATGGTGTGAGGAATGTTTTCTTGGCACACTTTGGGCCCGTTAATACCAATCAATCATCGCTTGAATGCAACAGCCAGAGTATTGTTGCTGAGCATGTGCATCCCTTCATGGCCACAATGTACCCATCTTCTAATGGCTACATCCAGTATGATAATGCATGGTGTCACCAAGCAAAAGTCGTCTCAAACTGGTTTCAGATTCAGATTCAGATTCAGATAACGTTTATTGCCATTATGCATACACATATAGGAATTTGCTTCGGCATTACAGTAAGTGCGTATTATACTTTTTTCACGTGTATACAAAAACAAATGCAAAAAACAGGACAACACAGGACAGACAACAGTGCATTGACAACAGTGCATTGGATAGTGCAACATACATAAAGTGCAGTGCAGAGTTTTTACAGTGAGTCCAGTGCATATTCATATTCAGTCCTGGGCAGACTTGGGGGCGGGGGGGAGGGGGAAGCCAGAGTCATTTATCAGCCTGGCGGCTGAGGGGAAGAAACTGAGCCTGTGGCGGGCCTTCAGTGCCTTAGGCAGCCGCAACCTTCTTCCAGAGGGAAGCAGGGTGAGGAGGCCGTGGCCGGGGTGGAAGGGGTCGGCCATGATCTTTCTTGCCCTCCTCAGAGCCCTGGTGTCATGCAAGGAGTTGAGGGAGGGCAAGGGACAGCCGATCACCCTCTCTGCTGAACGTAACACCTGCTGCAACTTGGCCTTGTCCTTGGTCGTTGCAGCAGGGAACCAGGTGATGATGGAGTGGGTGAGGATGGACTCTATGATGGCCGTGTAAAACTGGACCATCATGGACCTCGGCAGCCTGAGTTTCCTCAGCTGCCGGAGGAAGAACATCCTCTTCTGGGCCTTCTTCGTGAGGGCCTCGGTGTTCCGCTCCCACTTGAGGTCCCGGGAGATGGTCATGCCTAGAAAGCGGCATGACTCCACGGAGGCCACCGGGGTACCTCCCAGCGTGATGGGAGGGGGCAGGGCTGCTTTCCTACGGAAGTCCACCACCATCTCCACTGTTTTCAGAGCATTGAGCTCCAGATTGTTTAAACTGCACCAGCTCTGCAGCCCCTCGATCTCACCCCTGTAGGCAGATTCGTCCCCCCCGGAGATGAGGCCCACCAGGGTGGTGTCGTCTGCAAACTTCAGGAGCTTGACCGAGGGGTGGCGGGAGACACAGCTGTTGGTGTATAGGGAGAATAGTGCTGGAGACAGGACGCAGCCCTGCGGGGAGCCCGTGCTGGTGGACCTGGAGCTGGAAATGCTCTTCCCCAGCTTCACCCGCTGAGACCTGTCAGTCAGGAAGTCCGTGATCCACCTGCAGGTGGAGTCCGGCACCTGCAGCAGGGATAGCTGGTGCTCCAGGATGTGTGGGAGGATCGTGTTGAAGGCCGAGCTGAAGTCCACGAACAGGATCCTGGCGTAGTTGCCTGCAGTGTCTAGGTGTTCTAGTACGTAGTGCAGAGCCATGTTCACGGCGTCCTCCGTGGATCTATTGGCTCTGTACGCGAACTGCAGGGGGTCCAGCACAGGATCCGTGATGAGCTTCAGGTAGGCCAGGACAAGGCGCTCCAGGACCTTCATGACGACAGAGGTCAGAGCGACGGGTCTGTAGTCGTTGAGGCCTGTGACCTTGGCCTTCTTGGGGACGGGGATGATGGTTGACGCCTTGAAGCACGCTGGGACGTGACACAGCTCCAGCGAGGCGTTGAAGATGTGGGTAAACACCGGGGCCAGCTGGTCGGCGCAGTGCTTCAGGACAGAGGGAGAGACGGAATCCGGACCAGCTGCCTTCCGGGGATTCTGCCTCTTAAACAGTCTGTTTACCTCTCGCACTGTGACAGAGAGAGGGGGTGAGGAAAGGGGGGTGGGGGTGGGCTGGGCGGGTGAGGAGGGGGGAGGGAGGGGAGGGGGAGGGGGGAGGGTGGGGGTAGCAGGAGGGACATTGGCCCCCCTGGGGGACGGGGGTGGTGGTTGTAGCCGGGGGGGGTGGAGGGAGAGGGCGGGGGTGGGCGGGAACCTCTCTTTCTCAAACCTACAGTAGAACTCGTTCAGCTCGTTAGCGAGAGGGAGGTTGTCGGACATCAGCGGGGACTGTGTCATGAACATGACAGTGAGTTCAGTGTTCTTCCGTGGCCTTCCCAGTCACCAGATCTGAATCCAATAGAACACCTTTGGGATGTGGTAGAAGGGAAGATTCATAGCTTGAAAGTGCACCTGAAAAATCTTACTGGGTAGGAGGCCCTACCCAGTATTGGTATAGTGTTCCTAATAAAGTGTTCAGTGAATGCATGACTACTCTGTATCATATACTACTCTGACCTCTGTGGGAAGGTGCGGTACTAAGTTCCTACTGCAACTCCTCTGTTATTCATTTGATAAGGCATTGGCCTGGAGAAAGTGTGCTCTGTGCCTTACCGTTGACCTCATCTAGAGGGATGTTTGAGGATGAAGAATAAAAATGGTCAACATGAGTGTCCTCTGTGTCGATGAACAAAGCAATGCGGAGGAAACTGTTAGCGATGCAACAAATTCAAATCGGTGTAAATATTTGCGTGCCTCATACGCTCAAAACATTAAAGGAGCGTTGAGTTGACAGAGGCCAGGCTTTGTTTGCACTGGCGGAGAGGAGAGGAGAAGGGAGGGAAGGAGGGAGGGAGGGAGAGAGGGATGAAGAGGGAGGGAGAGAGGAGGGAATAGAGAGAGGGGTACGGACAAAGAAACAGACACTAATAGACCCAGGCGTATACATAACAATATGTGTACTTGCACAGAGGAATAAAGGGAAAGAGGGATGGGGGGAGAAAGGGATTGAGAGGCAAATGGACAGAGAGCAAGGGAGATGTAATCTGGCAGACGTCTCAGGCCATTAGTAATTCATGGTCCTGGGTGGGAGGGATTGATTTGTGTCTGCGGCTAGAGCGGTGCCTACTCAAGCTTAGAGGATTCACATTTTAGCCTGGGAAATCTTACTGCATTTAACAACAAAACGATACCCTCAAATCGTTGGCAAGACAACAACCACTTGGCTCAAGAAGAAATGGACTGGCTCTCTCTCCCTCCCTCTTCATCCCCCGAAACGTTGGTTAATTATGATATTCAAATAAACCCTTAATGACGACCTCTGGCGGCGGGGTTATGGAGACAAAGAGCCAGAACTACCATGCCACATCTGTGTTTGTTAATGTTTACGTTGTTATGTTTGCTACGTGTTGATTGGGTAATCAAACTGATGTAGTCGGAAGGTTACAGTGGGAGGTAATCTTTCTTGCATTTTTAACCACTGCTTCAGAGGCAACGGCAAACTGTTTTCGATGAGTCAAACGGATTATCTGTATCATTTGGTGTTCTTCTGTAATTGCTCATCGACGTTAATGTGAACAAAATGAGACTTCAATTGACGAAGCCGAGTGCCTGGGGGACAATCACAGATTAGGAGTGTGTTTATCCCTATCAGATCCAGAGGAGGGTTAGCGTAGCTAGCTAGCTACTGTGATAGGCAGCCATGTCCGCATCAGCAGGGCCCTGGGTATGGAACTAATGATACGTTATCCCCCACTCCACCCCGGGACGCTACACCGTGCTTCATTTGCCTCTAATTAATGTACTTTTATGCCACATCTGATTCTTATCGCAGATTCCACAGTTGACGTGTGAATATTCTCTCGAGTCCGCCGTCTCCCTCCTTAGGAGCGCTGGGAGATCGTTATGTATGAGTTCACTGAGTTCCTTTCTCCCCTGATCGAAGCTGCAAGCTGCAAGCTTGACAGCTTTGAAAACGGATATTTGTGCAATTATCACATGAATGTGAATAGTTTTGACCCCATTAAAGCTAGGAACACTGTGCTTGATGAGAGGAGAACATCTCAAGGTCTCCAGTATGTGATGTTTATTATTGCATAACAGGTTTCAACATGACGCTGGGAAAAAGGGAGAAAACAACAATTCCACTCATCCATTCCTGAGGGCCCATGAATAGATTTAATGGCAACAACAATCAGCTGAGATGAGTTAACTAGTTTTCATTTCAGGTCAGCTTGTGGTTCTTACAGAGGAGCACATTACTATACTGTCCCCTCGGTTATAAAAAAAAGACCCACTTGTGGCCTTCCATGACAGTGTTACGTAACTGGAACAAATGGAATCATGTTCAGCCTTCCATGATAGCGGAGCAGCGATGAGATTGACGTGAAGCGGTAAATTGATTCCATATTTACACTTGTCATTCGGAATAGATAATGTTCCCTGTCTCATCCCCTGTCATGTCCATATTATGACATATCACGTCCTCTGTATCAAATTACATATCATCATACCTGCCAGATCTCTTCTTCTGCCTCAGGACATCCCCGGGGGTTTAACACCAACATACCTCTTTATCAAGTTGAATAGCATGCTTTTCTGTGGAATAGGATGTCAAAACAGGGTTACTCCTGCTGGATCGATGGTATCACACTTGCATCAGACAGAACTATGGGAATTATAGATAGATAGACTTTATTTGTCATTGCTACAGTACAGGTACCAAACAACGAAATTTAGGAGGGGAGGCTCCCCTGGTGTTTAGGAAAGGAAAAAGAAACACATTTTAGAAAAAGCATAGATGCATAAAATCACAAGAAGGTAAGGAGCTGGTTTACATCAATAGGGGCTATGTACACAATCCACTGTACTATACTGCACAGATAGTCAACTAGGGTTGTCATATTTCACAACAAAGTATTTTTTCACATTATTTTAAAGTGTCACAGTTTGCAGGCTTGAAAATGTACATGTTTGTGCCTCAGCACTAGCTGCCATACAATCCGTCCGGACTGTCCTGGGCCCAGAACTTAGGCCTTTTCTGTGTTCAGGGCCTTGACGGCCCTGTGGTAGAAGCTGTCCTTCAGTCTGTTTGTCTTAGCGGCCGGGGTCCTGTACCTCCTGTTCGAGGGCAGCTTGACAAAGTGTTCGTGCCCAGGGTGGGTCGGGTCCTTGGAGATCTTGGAGGGCCTCCTGAGACAGCGTGTTTTGTACAGCTCCTCCAGAGAGGGGAGGGGGGCGCCGGTGATCTTCTGTGCTGTTCTCACGACTCTCTGTAGCTCGCTTCTCTCCGCTGCCGTGCAGCTGTGGAACCAGTTGGAGATGCCGAAGGTGAGGATGCTCTCCACTGCGCCGTGGTAGAAGGCCACCAGCATCTCCTTCTTGCTGTGTTGTTTCTTGAGGCATCTCAGGGTGTATAGCCGCTGTTGTGCCCTCTTGATGGTGCCTTTAGTGTTGTCCTTCCAGGCCAGGTCATCCCGCATGTTGTGTCCCAGGAATCGGAGGTTTGAGACTATCTCCACGCTCTCTCCGTCGATGAGCAGGGGCAGGATCTCAGACTTTTTCCTCCTGAAGTCTACGATGGATTCCTGGGTCTTTGACTTGTTTAACAGCAGGTTGTTAACCTTGCACAGCTTGCTCAATTGCTCTACCTCATCCCTGTACGCCGCCTCGTCCCCCCCCGAGATACATCCCACCACGGTGGTGTCGTCTGCAAACTTTACGATGTAGTTGCTGGGGTGGATGGGGGTGAAGTCGTGGGTGTAGAGGTTGTAGAGGATGGGGCTTAGCACGCAGCCCTGGGGTGACCCAGTGCTGAGGCTGAGGGCTGTGGAGGTGTGGGGGCCCACCCGCACCCTCTGGGGGCGGTCGGTCAGGAAGTCCTTGATCCACGCACATATAGAGTGTGATAGACCCAGGTCTAGTAGTTTGGTCACTAGCCTGTCTGGAAGGATGGTGTTAAAGGCGGAGCTGAAGTCCACGAAGAGCAGTCTCGCGTAGCTGTTTCCCCTCTCCAGGTGGGATAGAGTGGCGTGGAGAGTCGTCGCTATGGCGTCTTCTGTGGACCTGTGGGCTCTGTAGGCGAACTGGTATGGATCCAGGTTGGGCGGGAGGCGTGTGAGTATGTGGGCCCGGACTAGTTTCTCGAAGCACTTCATGATGATTGGTGTGAGTGCCACCGGGCGGTAGTCGTTTAGGCAGCTCACCGTGCTTTTCTTCGGGACTGGGATGATAGTTGAGGTTTTCAGGCAGGGTGGGACGGTGGCCTGGGACAGGGACTGGTTAAAGATGTTGGTGAAAACCCCGGCCAGCTGGTCGGCGCAGTCTCTCAGCACCCGTCCCAGGACGCCATCCGGCCCCGAGGCTTTCCTGGGGTCCACCGCCTTCAGTACGCGTCTCACCTCGTGCTCTGTGAGGGTGAGGCTGCTGAGAGCTGGAGAGAGTGGTGTCTGTGTTGTGGTTACCTCCGTTCGCCCCTCGTCGAACCGGGCGTAGAAGGTGTTCAGCTTTCCCGCCAGCAGGGGGTCGTCCTCTGCGGCTGTGAGCCTGTTGGCTCTGAAGTTTGTCATCTGCTGAACCCCCTGCCACATCCGCCTGGAGTCGTTGCTCAGGAGGCATTCCTCAATCTTCTCTCTGTGCTCTGCCTTGGCCGCTTTGATGCCGCGCTTTAGGTTGGCCCTGGTGGAGCTGTACAGCGGTGTGCGCTTCCCTGCGAAGAAGGCGTTGTCCCTCTCATTTAACAGTTTTTGGACCTTCCCAGTCATCCATGGCTTCGTGTTGGGGTAGACCCGGACCCGTTTGTCCACGGTGACTGAGTTGGTGCAGTTCACTATGTGGTTCAGAACCGACGACGTGTACTGTTCCAGGTCCTCATGCTCATAATTCCTGCCATAGGGTGTCATTTAGGCAGATCTGCAGTGGAGCGGACCCTTCTGGCCAGGTTCTGACAGTCTTAGTGGTGTAGTTGAATATTACTAGTAGCTAATGAATTCTTTCAGTGGGCAATTCTTTCAGTGCTCCAAAATCCCATCATTCCGCCTATGCTGTGGTTTATTTGTAGTTGGATTGAATAACGGCCTGTCCTTGATAGCTTTGGACAGCTATGGACCTCAGTACACTGAC
>NC_137688.1:20231808-20255711 GCF_963989245.1 Nansenia antarctica
CCAGAAGGCACTTGTGGAGGGAAGATAACATAGTAGATGAAGCTCTGTGATCTGGCAGGAAAAGCAAATCACTATCTACTTTTTGGAAGGGGTTGGATATCACACTGTGATGTGATGTGTGTGTGTGCGTGTCTGTGTGTGTGTGTGTGTGTGTGTGTGTGTGTGTGTGTGTGTGTGTGTGTGTGTGTAGCAGTGAGACCACAACCTGAACTGTCCATACGCCATTCATACTCAACAGTCTTACACTGCCAGAAAACAGGCCGTCTACTCATGAACAGAACTAGCAGTAGATAGACTTCTGCTATCTGATAGTCCTGATATAGCTAGCTAGCGCTTTAGCCTTACCGGTAAGGTCGTCATCTATCATGACAACAATCTGGCAGATTGAACAAAGGCATTTGACTTCACACAGAACCGCATAGCTCCCCCCGCTGCGGGGCAAGGCCGCCTAAATGGTAAATGGACTGCACTTATATAGCGCCTTTATCCAAAGCGCTTTACAACGGCCTCTCATTCACCCATTCACACAATCATTCACACACCAATGGCGGCGAGCTACCATGCAAGGCACCAGCCCGGTCACTGGAAGCAATTTGGGGTTCAGTGTCTTGCCCAAGGACACCTTGACGTGTGGCCAGCCGGGGCTTGCAGTCAGCAGGAGAGAGGAGGACCATCAAAGCCGGTGTGTGCGTCTTTTCCAAACGGAAAGAGGAGAGATCAAAAACTAGGAGGGCTAGCAGGATCCCTATGGCACACTCCTCCTCTCATCTCCATCCCTCCTTCGAACGCCGGTCTGTCACCCTCCTTCCTCTCTTTCCCCCCCCTCCCTTTCTTGCCCAATACCCTTTCTCCTACCTCGTCTCTCCCATGCTCCACCTCACCCTCACCCTCTCTCCCCTCCCAACTAGTCCTCCTCTCCAGTACTTCCACCTTCCCTCTCTCCTTCTACCCTGTCCTACCCCGTCCCTAACCCCCCCCACCCCACACACACACACACACACACACACACACACACACACACACACACACACACTTACCTCTCTATAGTAACATTCACAGGCGCCCATCAAACTCAATGGATTCTCTGATCTTTGGCCCCTGAGCCGTAACAGGGTTACTAAACAGGCAGTGAGGTCTGGGGCTCCAATCCCCTTTCAATCTCACCTCAGAGACAGAGATGTTAAGCTGGCTACAGCGCTCAATAGATGTTCCCTTCAGGGTGCTAACACCGCTGAGTTCATGCCAACGTGTCGGGAGCAGAGCTAGCGCCGCCCGCCCGTGTTGTCCTTTTAAGCCTGCAGAGAAAGCAGAGGTTGCAGTTTTTTAAGCACTGCTAGCAAATCCATACAATTATGTCATCATAGGTAGGGCCATCCTATGGGGAAAGCTCATTGAAGTGTCTCTTGAAGAAAATTATATTTTCAAGAGACTTCTAAATATTATTTTTTTGCTCGCTGGGTTTGGATTACATTTAGTAATTTTGGAGTCTATCAGCCTATGAGAAAGGACATGTAGTGTGTGTGTGTGTGTGTGTGTGTGTGTGTGTGTGTGTGTGTGTGTGTGTGTGTGTGTGTGTGTGCGCGTGTGTGCATGTGTGTGTGTGCAGGTGTGTGCGTGTGTGTGTGTGTGTGTGTGGGTGTGTGTGTGCAGGTGTGTGTGTGTATTGTCTCCAAACTCATCAGCATCAGATGATCATCCGCTCTCACAAGACGACGTCTCATAAAGAGAGAACCGGTCACACTGAGTGACATGCAGATCACTGAGACACACACACATGCAGATCACTGAGACACACACACACACACACACACACACGCAGATCACTGAGACACACACACACACACATGCAGATCACTGAGACACACACACACACGCAGATCACTGAGACACACACACACACACATGCAGATCACTGAGACACACACACGCAGATCACTGAGACACACACACACACACACACACGCAGATCACTGAGACACACACACACACGCAGATCACTGAGACACACACACACTCTATTATTCTGACATTGCCCTCTTTTCACTTAAAAAAATGATTGTTAGATTACTAAGTACTTTGTACTTTGAAATGTCACAGTTAATAAGGGGGAGGCTCTGAGTCTTGAGTAATATTGAGTAAAAAGCTTCAGTTTTGAGTTTGAGTGCTAGTTGTCGGTTATATAACGTGTTGATGCTGAAGAGGTTGGTGAGAGTTGGTGTTTGTTGCGTGTTGATGTGTTTGCCTGTTCCCATCTGTTTGTGTGTCACCTTGCTTCCCTACCTGCCCGCCCTCCCTTCCCTCCTTTCTCTCGCTCCCTCTTTCTCCCTCTGTCACTCCACCTGACGGGTCACCCTTGACCGGTCGCCTTCAGCCCACTGAATCAGACACATACAGACACACACACAGACACACACACACACACACACACACACACATACAGACACACACACAGACACACAGACACACACACACACACCCACACACAGACAGACACACACACAGACACACACACACACACAGACACACACACACACACACATACACAGAGAGCGGAGGGGGGGCAAGATGAACCAAAGGAGAGTGCCCAGACATAGAGAGAGGTATTGAGGTTGAGATCAAAAGAGGAAAAGAAGAAGAGAGGTAGAAAGACTCTTACCACCGCAGACAGACACCTCAGCTCTCATAAATCAATAAAGCTGCCATGTGAAATGGACAAGAATGAGAATGTGTGTGTGTGAGTGTGTGTGTGTGTGTGTGTGTGTATGTGTGTGCGTGCGTGTGTGTGTGTGTGCGCGTATGTATGTGTGCATGCATGCGTGCATGCAATAATAGCCTACAACATACTTTTGTAGAAACCCCTAATCTAATTGACAAACTGCACCACATCTTCATGCAGACTTGTGTTTGCTTGTCTGCTTATTCAAAAGAGCCTCGGGGTACACATCAACTCAGACTGAGTCTACGGTTGTAAGTATAGGAAGTGTGTACTGTAGGAAAGAGGGAAACAGCAAACAAACGAGAAAGGAGAGAGAGAGAGAGAGAGACAGAGACAGAGAGAGGGAGAGATGCAGAGAGAGGGAGAGGGAGAGATGCAGAGAGAGGGAGAGAGAGAGTAGAGGAACAATACAGAGTGAGAGAGAGCGAGCGAGAGACAGAGAGAGAGAGGGAGAGAGAGAGAGAGAGTAGAGGAATAAGAGAGAGAGAGGGGGAGAGAGTATAGGAATGTGAGAAAGGTAGAGGAAATGGAAACAGAGAGAGAATAGTATTATAGAATGTGGACCAGTCCCAGGGGTATATACATACGGTACAACTCTCACTCACCACCTCTCCCCATCACCTTCCCTCAGGCTCGCCGTTCCTGGATCATTCAAATGATATCCTGCTCTGTACTCAACCTGTTGCTATGGTGATAGCTTACAGGGAAATATGTAAATCACATGTGAGAATCACATCCTCTTCTAACGTCTCTCAGGTGTGTTATTAAATACCCTCTGATATCACAAGGACGACGTTGGTTAGTTCAGAATCAGAATCAGAATAATCGCTTTTATTACATCCAATGTACACAAGAGTAAAATTCTTAGGCTGAGGTTCTTCTTCAACATCGGCATTGCAGCAAGGTACACAATCAACAATAATAGAATAAAGTAAAATAAGTAAAGTAAGTAATAATAAAATAGAATAAAGTAATAAAGTGATGGGAGTCGTACTACAGCGGAATCAGTCGTACTGCAGTAGGAACAGTAGTGCAAAATAGCTGTACAGGTTACAATATGATGAAATGCAATATCATACAATATGCAATATAATACAGATATGATACAGTACAGGTAGTGAAGTAGTAGTCAGGTAGTGTTCAAGTAATCAGGTAGTGTGCAGGTGGTCCAATGTTATTACAGTCGCTTCCATAGGGCTTTATTATTACTGTTTATTATTAATATAATTATCTCTCTCTCTCTCTCTTTTTTAGATAGATTTGAGATTATTATTGTGATTTTGTATCTTGATCCTGCAATGCCAAAGAAGTACTTGTACATTGGGATGTACACCGTTTCTGATTCTGATTCGGAGGGCTATGGTGGTGATGGGAGAGGCGGATGACAGGTACTCGTAAACAGATTGAGTTACTATAATTCAGATGTGTTCCCTCTCTCTCTCTGGCTTTCTCAATAGGGAAGGGTAATTGTCTCTGCCTTGAACTGGAAACTTTCCAGTTTCTGCTGCAGTGCCATAAGCAGTTATCACCAGACGTTATTCATTAGTTACAGTAACACCTTGTGTTGTGAAGTTCAGGTTATCTCCTAAAGTCATTTGAGTTGATGGTAAACAACAAACAAAACGTAGATAAGAGGACATTAATGTTTGTGTGCATGTGTGTGCAGCCCATCCCCGCCCACCCACCCCCGCTCTCTCTGTCTGTATGTGTCTGTGTGTGTTTCAGTGATGTAGAGGTTCGCTGGACCATGAAATAAGCTTTCCTGTGGAACGGTGAGGAGAAGGGTGGCTGATGTCTCCTGCTATTTCTTAATTAAGTACAGGCAGTTCTCATCCTTAAGATCGTAAATGTTCCCTCGTACCTCCTGGCCACTGCTTCACCACGCTCTTATAGTTATCAATCTACAGTAAAAATGCTGAGGTGCAGACTACGTAATGTACGAATTGGCCAGAGTTTTAATAGGATACTATTTGATGGTATCCACAATTGGCTGTGTGATTATGTCAGTGACTTGCATTTTCCAAATTCTAATTCTCCTTGTTGTTGTTCTCTAATTGTTGTTGTGAATTGAGTACAGTACTACAATTAAGTTGACAGAGCTGTCAAAATATGTTTGGTGTGGTTCCAGTAATTTCCTATGGGGATTTCTCTCTCACACACAGAAGGGTGTGACTCCCTCCTCCTCCTCCTCCTCCTCCTCTTCCACTGTTCCTCTCCTCCTCGCCTCCGTCGGCCAGAGCTGTGCTGTGTGATGGTGTGCTGTGGAGTGTGATGAGCCTCGAGGAGGCAGCTCTATGATAAGACATCTATCTGTGCCCAGCACCTGCCCTCCTGCTCGCCTGGCAACCGGAGGCTTCCCGACGCCGAGGTGTTTCATAGCCACAACGAGGAAAATACAGTTGAGTGTTGAACATTTTTCAAAACGCTGACTTTCAAACATGTTCTGTATGCTTTCGACTTTTTCTCTGGATGGTTAAGCTACACCTAAATGTACTCAGTAATGTAGTCATGTAGTCATGTAAACCCAGCTAAATGTACAGGCTAAAAGGTGTATTTTTGAAATGAGTGATAATACAGTAAGATTGGGCCCCTTCGTTTCTCCTGACCACCAGGCCTGACCAGAAACAACTGCAGGTCTCGCTGGTCAATAAAATGTGATTTTCATTTAACCATAAATCAGTGAAGAGGGTAATAAACGCTTTCAAGGTGATGATCATAAAAGGTTTATTTGAGAAGGTAGGTCCCCAAACAAATACAACCCCTTTTCCCGGCCACAATAAGCCAGAGAGGTCCTTTTCAAATACCAACAGCCTATACACTAACACTCACTAGAGTGGTTTAGCTCCAGCCGCAGTAGAATTGCTGGTGGGATATTAAACCCATCTTAACCTGCAATTCTTAGCTGTATCTCTAGTCTGCCTATGCCATGTATAGCTGTCTTTGGTTGTGCTTTTATCTCCAGCCTGCTACACTGTAGCTAAGTAGATAGTTCCTGTAGAGGTGGCCGTGTCTAGCACACACGGCTAAATCTTTAGAGCATGCAATGCAGGTGGCTCTTAGCAAGCATAAGCTGCGCTAGTCTCTCTCACCTGCCTTGATTATGTCTCCCAGGTCTCTCCAGCCTAGTGGCGCAGGTGAAGGTTGTTCTGCTGATGTGATACGTGTTCAGGAAGCAAAACTGTTCATTATCTCACTCACAGGCTCATGAAGGAGCCACATCGGTGGGGTGGAGGACATGTACAGTCATCCACCCCCCTGTGCCTCCCTCATACACCCTTCTCCACCCACTACAGGACTACTAAACTATCTTCACCCTCAACCTCACTCACACGTAACGGCACGCTTCTGCCCCTGCCGCCCGCACAAACACCTCGAATCTCACTCCGTCACCCAGCCAACACACCCAACCCGACCCTCAACTTTCCCTCTGTGCCTAGCCCCAACACCTTAGCCCTTAAAAATGCCTTCCAAATCTGTACCTATCCACCCACCCACCTACCTCAATCACCAACCCCACCCAACCGCCCGCCCGCCCACCCACCTGGCCCTCAGGCTCACTCTTACCCCCCTCCTGACCCCCCCCCTTTACATCCCACCCACCCGCCGCCACGTCCACGACCGCAAATGTAAACAAACTCGCTAGGGCGCTCATCTCTGCTCACCTCTGTCACAACACCGCCATTTTGCAATCAGCTGCGATTTTTAAACTTCACACACACGACTGAGCACGGCCTGTCACACTGCAGAGCAGGGGGGGAGAAGATGGAGAGGAGGAGCAGAGCTGAGCAGTGACTACCGGCTGAGACAAGACCAGGGCTTTAATGAGCGAGGCGCGGAGCAGGCGTGAACACCGCGGCGAGCAGGGATCCATAGCGCAGTCACATAGTATATCATGAGGTAAATCCAACTGACCCCCCCTCAGTGACAACAGCCAGTAAAAGGATTAGTTGCTTATTCCAACACACAGCACCTCTTTGCACCTCAGCTAGTTCGCAGCTTGAGTACGTTAAGAGGGAGAATAATGATTTCCAAGAACGTAGACAGAGCGTGTCATTGTACCTCATTCAGAGATGTGTTTGGAATGAGTGTGTCACTGACTCGACCTCCCAGACCCATGACGTGGTTCTGTTCGTCTGCTGACGAGGTATTGTATACATTTCCTTTACTGGTTGGCAATTGTGTGCCTTGAGCAGATGGCTTTGATGACAACATCTCCGTTTGATCGATCTTCTCATACGGCCCTGGAAAATGGTCACGGGTCAATACCAGTCAAGCCTGCAGGATTACATGCTTGCAGGATTACACTCAACATGTTAGGTGCAATCATTCATTATCTCTATATTCACTTCCATTGTGGTTGTCCCTTCCATACCCTGTAGCTCGCTATAGCTGATGCCCAGCTATTGATCGAGTATTGATCGAGGCTCATTAAGTGGATAAAACTGCACGATTGCAGATCTGCTACGGTACCTGATTCATCAGTGTACATGGAGATTTATCAATCACTGGGCCAGACATGCAAGAACAAACTTTACATGATGGTATACCTTTATAAAGGCTTTATAAAGAGTTTGTAAATAGTTTATAGAGGTTATAGAGGTATAGAGGTTTATATGTACTGTTTATAGACTGTCAATTATTAGTTTTCCACTATTGTTAGTCACTATGGTATGTTAGCAGCATAAATATATCTACAAATTCTATAGTCTGTTACCTTGAAGATTGCATGCAGGATTTGTTTGTGACAGTGTATGACAAAGAATACTGATTGTTATTCAGCCCAATTAACACACTTAACACACAGCATCCATCATGCTCACTATGTGCTCAGTCAGATGTCAACAAACATTTGTCAAACTCTGACACACCCTGACTAATTGCAAAACGAGCTAGCTAGCTACAGAAACTCTCTGACAACCGAAACATGACTTACAGAACACCACAACAGAGGGGTCTGTTCAGAGGCGATACTCAAACACTTTTCTGATATCCGCACATATTCCTCTCCTTTGCTGAGGGTGAATGAAACGGGATTAAAGCTTTGCGGGCAGCCAAGCGGTCTTTTCATTTTCTCCACACCGAGGGAGAGACGGAGCCCAGGCAGTTGACAGCATATTATAACATGTCAGAAAGCCCCTGGACCATCTTTTCAAATCAAAGATAGAATATTAAAATCTCCAGTTTAAGCAGATGGTTAACTTCTTCATGACTGGAACTGAGACTGACTGTGACACGTGTCATTTACAACGAGTGAGTCGGACGAGAAAGGGATACTAAGGGCATGTGCTAGGGAGGTTGGATAAGGCTTGAGTTCAGATGTAGTAGGGTTTAAAAGCTGCGGGATGGGGCTGGAGAAATGTAACCACTCTCAAATACACAGATGAAGCTATGGATGGAACTGGCCATCCATGAGATAAAAATTATAATTGTTATGATCATTTTAACCATTGTTAAGCAATGACATTGTTAACAAACAACAGAGTAAAACAAGTTTATATGTTAGTTCTGATGGGGTAAGACAGTGAAACTAAGCTCATGAGGCATTTAAATTTATATAGCGCCTTTCACAAACCCAAGGTTGCTTTACAAGGGAATGGGACAAACAGAACAGAGCCAGAGAGACAAACACACAAAACAAGAAACAGCTACTTCAGGTTGAATACAATGGTGAATAGGTGGGTTTTAAGGGCAGCTTTGAATATGTCCAGGGTTGGAGAGTCGCGGATATCAGACCCATCCCACCCTGGGTACGAACACTTTGCCCGGCTGCCCTCGAAAAGGCGGTACAGGACCATGGCCGCAAGGACAAACAGACTGAAGCTCAGCTTACCCCAGGGCCATCCAGGCCCTGAACACAGCAAAGACCTAGGTTCTGGGCCCTGGACAGTCTGGACGGATTGATGGCAGCTGCTGGATTGAAAAATCAGGTGTAGTGCTGAGGCACAAATGTGTACATTTCAAGCCTGCAAACTGCGACACTATGTGCAATATGACAACCCTAGTCGTTTTATCTGTACAGTATAGTATAGTGGATAGTGTACATAGCCTTTATTTATGTAAACCAGCTCCTTTCCCTTCTTGTTTTTTTTGTTTTTTTCTTTCCTAGCACCAGGGGAGCCACCCCTCCCAAATTTCGTTGTTTGGTACCTGTACTATAGCAATGACAATAAAGACCATTCATTCATTCATTCATTCATTCATTCATATCCTTGGGTAGAGAGTTCCAGAGGGTGGGGGCTGCCACACTGAAGGCTCTGTACCCAAAGGTCCGGAGTTTGGCGCTGGGTTGGATTTATGTATGGGTAAGTGGGTAACGGGTAAGAATAACACACACTGGCTGCAGTCAAAATAAAAAAAGCCCAGTTCAATGGATGAGGGGTGCATTGCTTGATTACCAGTGCTTCCCCCTAGTGCTTGTGAAGCTGTAGCAGAGCCGGAGTCGGGCCGGACCGGGACCGGGGCGGGCTGCAGGAGCAGGGAAGCTCAGCAGGCCACATAATTACACACCCTGGCGGAGCGGCCACTTGGTATTCTTAGCACACACACTAAAACACACCGCCAGATAAGGCGGCAGAGAGGGAGAGAGAGAGGGGGGGGGGAAGGGAGGGAGGGAGGGAGCTGAGAAAGGCCATCCATCTCCCTCAGTGCAGCTGCAGTACCAGAGCCTGCAGAATCAAGGCAGAAAAGCCAGACGAGACAGGAGGAATACTGAATTCCTAATCGAACTCTCACAGCCTACCCAAAACCCTTTCATGGAGGCCTGAAAGGATTGGATAGGCATTTGCAATATGGGATTCCAGCTGAACCCGAACTAACAAGGGTCAGAGAGAGGGGAATAGGGGTTAATTTAGAATTCAGCAGAAGGCAACAGCACACATAGAGAGTGGAAAGATGCTGTGCTTGTATCGGAAAAATCCTCTTGTTTTTCCTCAGGGGTGATGGGCCTGAGGTTGGAGGTCACAATTGATGTTGTGGATAATGAGGTCGCGTGGCAGAGCGTTGACACATCGTGTGATAAACTAAAGAAAGAGATGGGCGGCACAGGTTTACTCACCAGGTTAGAAGTCAAGTCCGTTTATATCCTCTTTCTCCAGCCCTGTCCTTTGCTATGTGGAGCTGTTGAAATATGAGGGCGACAGAGAGATTACAGGCATTAGAGAGAGGGAGACAGAGGAAGGTTTTCATGGCTGTAATAGTAATAAATCAGTGTTGGAGAGGTTGCAGGCTTTGCAGGTTCAAACAAATAGCAATGAAACGGCCTCAGTGTTGTAATTGTATATTTTCACATCAGAGAAATGCTGTCAATGAGAAGAACTGAGCCTAGGTTAAATACTTGTGACTATTTTTCCAACAGGATTTACGGTAATCAGTAATCACTGTAATCGCATATTCAAACACCAGTGACCCACGCACAGCTGCTACAGCTACAGCTCTGCTGCTTTGTGGTAGCAGATGCAAGGCAGGCTGCAGGAGGAGGAGGAGGAGAAGGAGGAGGAGGAGGAGGATGACGACGACGATGACTATGACAATGACGATAACACTTTGTTGGTAGTCAGAGCAGGGAGAGACAGGGCGAGGCAAGGGTGGCATATTCATGTGAGTGAGTCACAGCAGGGGGGGTAGGAGGGGGGGGCGGGCGAGGGAGGGAGGGAGGAACTCTGTAGCATATCTTAAGAGAACGAGCGTCCCTCTGTGTCGTTGCACTGTCAAGGAGAGGGGCTGTGAGCTCAGAGCTTCACTGAGTGGGTGACAGGAGAGAGAGGGCCTGGCTACTCCTGTCAGAGCCACTCTCTCTCTCTCTCTCTCTCTCTCTCTCTCTCTCTCTCTGTCCTCAGCACCGGCCAACGAGCTAGTACGAAGCCAACCTACGCGCTTGCGAGGCTAACAGTGTCAAATTTAATTTATCAGAGCGCTAGTCAATCTTACAATCTTTGTTTGACCTTGCCCTAAACCTTGTCGGAGCACCCCTGATAAATCCATTCTACGGGGTCAAAGAGGTGTAAGGGAATATGGTATTAGCATCACCTAGCCCCTGGTCGCTAGGCTAGATGGAATATAGGCCTATACCTATGTGGCTAACAGCTATCTGTTACGACGAGGCATTAAAAATTGCAAAGGAGTAAGGGGTTTGAGGTTTGCAAGGAGTGGATGTGGGATGAGGCAGACACATACCTTCTCTGAGAGCCCTGAGCGCTTGTTGCTAGGCTATAGGCTTGAAGCTAAGCAGATCTGAGTGTCTCCCATCAGCGGTAGACTGGTGCTTCACATGTAATCAAGTGGAACAGCCACAGCACAGGAATGCTGATTCAAAATGGCCAGTCAGGGAGAGATAGGTAGTGAATCGTCATGCTAGGCTAGCTCCAGATGTATGTAGCTGTGACAACCAAGTGATGTATTTTTTTTTTTCTTCTTCTGTTTGCTCACTTTCAATGCGAGACGTTACCTTCTGGTTTGCCTCGGTCCTCAACATTTTATTGTCATCCTTCAGTTTAAGATGCTACCTCTGTCCCTCTGTTTTCTACCTTTCACGTTTACCCATATGGCTGCAGACGTGATCTGTCCTCTCCCTCTTTCTCTCCCTCTTTCTCTCTCTCTCTCTTTCTCACTCACTCACTCACTCACTCACACTCACACACACACACACACACACACACACACACACACACACATACACACACACGCACACTGCAAAAACAACGACTTTATGACTTTATGACTATGACAAAACTGATCGGGAGGTTATATGTGCAGAAGCTGAATTTCATCAGTTCAACATGATCATTTTCATTAGCGGCCAAGCACACCATCCACCTTTATCGGTAGACTAACAAGCAACATCTTATTCCACACCCCCCCCCGGGGTAATTGGGTATTCGTTTTCCGTGTCTATCTCTCATATATACTGTATATATGGATGAGGCAGACACATACCTTATACATACATACATTATATATACATACATACAGTATATACGGTATATATATATATGTGTGTGTAATTTACCCTTGCCAAGGCACACTTAAACCAATAAGCATGCAGCGTCCTGGGTAGGTAAAGTGGTCCTCTGATGAAGGGGTAACACGATTGGCTCCTTATTGCCCACTTCTCTCCGTGTGCACCACGCTTCAGCTCTCTGCTGGCAGTTCCTCCCATCTGGCACTGAGCTCAGGGCTGTTGGGCTGCATCCTAAATAAGGTGAGGCAAGGCATTTAATTGGGGTAAGGGATGTAATGATCCTGTATCACACCGTCAGTGAAGTTTCACAGGACGGCATTTCGAAGGTATTAGGGAGCCTAGTAAATCAAATTCACACAGATGAGGGATCGCTCCTGTTCCTGGTGGTTGGAGCTGTACAACAGAAATACGGCCATAGAGGTGAAGAGTAAAAAAAAGGGAAAATCCAAAAGGAATCAGACTCTTGGGTTTTGTCATTCCAGTCTTGTTGCTTCATTATTTACAACTCTCCTCAGCTTGGGCTACAGTCTCTGGACACTAGCCACTGCACTCTATACATATCTGTGTTATTGCAGGAAGTGGAGTGATGGAGGGGGGGGGGGGGGGTAACAGGTTATTACATGGATGAGCAGCGTTTCATAACCTCATCCCCCTTATCATTTAAGCCGTGCTCAGTGACCTGCGGAGACCGTTGGAGCTGAACATCTGTTTGGCTAACTTCACCTACACCCCCTTCCTCAGTAACGGAAAGGCTGTCCATTGCACAGTGGATCCATTAATAATAACCCTCTCCTCTCTCTTCTACGGGAGGGGCCGTGCTATTGATTTCAACCAGCTGAGCATACTGTTACCACCATCATTGCTCTGCTCTGCTCTGCTATACTCTACTCTACTCTACTCTACTCTACTCTACTCTACTCTACTCTACTCTACTCTACTCTACTCTACTCTACTCTACTCTACTCTACTCTACTCTACTCTACTCTACTCTACTCTACTCTACTCTACTCTACTCTACTCTACTCTGCTCTGCTCTGCTCTGCTCTGCTCTGCTCTGCTCTGCTCTGCTCTGCTCTGCTCTGCTCTGCTCTGCTCTGCTCTGCTCTGCTCTGCTCTACTCTACTCTACTCTACTCTACTCTACTCTGCTCTGCTCTGCTCTGCTCTGCTCTGCTCTGCTCTACTCTACTCTACTCTACTCTACTCTACTCTGCTCTGGTCTACTTTGCTCTGCTCTGCTCTACTCTACTCTACTCTACTCTACTCTGCTCTACTCTGCTCTGCTCTACTCTACTCTACTCTGCTCTACTCTGCTTTACTCTGCTCTGCTCTGCTCTGCTCTACTCTGCTCTGCTAGCTCATAACTGTCTCTCTGTTAAAGGGGAGGTTCATTGTCAGACACAGGCGATTGCGTTGATGTGTGTCACCGCACAGAACGAGTGACATGAATTGACATTATGATGCTAGACAATAATGTTATGTTGTCGCTGTACAGAAAGAGGAATGATATCACAATGGGCAAGATGGGCAGATGAGAAGATAGCAGACAGGGAGAAGTGCAAGGAAGAGATAGAGAGGGAGAAGTTGGCAGATAGAGGGAAAGAGAGATACGAGGGAGGAGTGAAATGCAGTGCAGTGCAGGATGGGCCAAGGTATTATTCTTTTTTCTATAAGGGCTGTGCTGGCTGCTCTCGCTCACAGCAGCCTTTTAATGGGCCAGGCTCTGGGGTTAAACAGGCACAGAGAGGCTGTGCTGTGAAGTGGGATATTAATTTCCCGCACTGGTGAAGGTCACAGTGGGAGAGGATCATTTTAATAATAGAAAGGTGAGTCAGAGGAGTGGACCTGTGCAGGGGGACCAGCCAAGCCAAGACAAGCCAAGACAAGTAGAAGTGAGTGGACCTTACCTGAACTGTGGATCTGTAATAATTGTGTGTAATATGCCCTATGTGTTATGACACGGGGGCGAGGGAGCTCAAGGACACGACACCGGAGGCAGAATATAGTGTTAGCCCCGTAGGGTATTTATTTACAGTGCAGGTGGGTGGAAACACAGATGATGAGTCCGGAGGTTTCAGCCTGGCGGGCTGGGGGTTTCAACCTGGCGGGATGGCGGTAGTGGTTGGCATAGGCTGTGGAGGAACAGGAAAGCAGGGTAAGTCTCCACGGTAGGCCAGTACACAAGATATCAACGAATCACAAGAATAGGCACAAGAGCAACGTTCATAACTAATCACAGAGGATACTTGCCAGGTCATTCTTAGGGAAGAACTGACGATGATTGAAGGGAGTCCAGGGTAGATGTAGCCAGAGGGTTGATTGGGGAGTGGAGACAGGTGTGTTGGTTTGACTGTGGCTGGATAACCCTCCAATCACCGGGAACGAGCCTCACCTGCGGCGGAGAGCACGCTGTGCTCGGGTTGTGGGGGCGGGGGAGGGCGTGTGTGACGGCCCAGCCGTAACAGGACCCCCCCCCGAGGGGGAGCCTCCTGGCGACCGGCCCGGAGCCTCCGGGTGGGCCCGATAGAAGTCCCTGAGGAGGACTGGGGACATGATCTGGGACCGGGGAATCCAGCTCCGTTCCTCTGGGCCATATCCTTCCCAGTCCACCAGGTACTGGAAACCCCGGCCACAGCGACGAGCCCTGAGGAGCCTCCTTACCGCCCACTGGGGGTGGCCATCCACCAACTGAGGAGGGGGCGGTGCAGGGGCTGGTGGCATCAGGTCGCTGGCGACATGGGGCTTAACCCGGGAGACGTGGAACACCGGGTGGATCCGACGGAGGGAGTGAGGAAGGACCAGCCGGATGGCAGCGGGGTTGATGACCCGGTCGATGGCGTAGGGGCCGATGTACCTCGACGCCAACTTCCGGGAGGGGACATTGAGGGGGAGATCCGCCGTGGAGAGCCAGACCCTCTGGCCCACCTGGTACACCGGAGCTGGAGTGCGACGACGGTTGGCGCTTCGGGTAGTTCGGGCGGTGGCCCGAAGCAAGGCCGAGCGTACGGAGGTCCAGACCCGACGACAGCGAAGGAGGTGTGCCTGGACTGATGGTACCGACGCTTCGCCCTCCTGGGTAGAAAGCAGGGGTGGCTGGTACCCCAAGGAGCACTCGAAGGGGGACCGGCCGGTGGCTTCATTCACCATGGCGTTCAGGGAGTACTCCACCCAGGGTAGGTCCTTGCTCCAGGAGGATGGATGGAGGGAGGACATGCAGCGGAGTGCCGACTCCAGGCTCTGGTTGGCTCTCTCCGCCTGCCCATTGGTCTGGGGATGGTAGCCGGAGGAGAGGCTGGTCGTGGCCCCAATCCCCGAACAGAAGGCCTGCCACACCTTGGATGTGAACTGGGGGCCACGGTCGGAAACCACATCCTGGGGAAGCCCGTAAAGCCGGAAGACGTGGGTGGTGAGTAGCTCCGCCGTCTCCGCCGAGGTCGGTAGCTTTGCCAGAGCTACCAACCGCACGGACTTGGAGAAGCGGTCCACGATGGTGAGGATGACCGTGTTGCCTAGGGACGGGGGAAGGCCGGTCACGAAGTCCATGGCGAGGTGGGACCACGGTCGACCGGGCACGGGTAGAGGCCGCAGCAGTCCTGAAGGCGGCCGGTGGGATGCCTTGCTGCGAGCGCAGGTAGGGCAGGCCGAGACGAACTCCCTGACGTTCGCGGCCATGGTGGACCACCAGAACCGCCGGCGCAGGAAGGACAGTGTGCGTAGGGCCCCAGGATGGCAGGCGAAGCGGCTGGCGTGGCCCCACTGCATCACCTTGGTTCTGACGGCGTCCGGGACGAAGAGACGGCCGGGGGACCCCGGTCGGGGATCTGGCTGGGTGCGCTGTGCAGCTCTGACCACCGCCTCGATCTCCAGGGTGACCACTCCAACGACCCGGGAGGATGGAACGATGGTGTCAGGAGTGGTGGGTTCCTCCTCTGCGGCATGGAGCCGAGAAAGGGAGTCAGCCTTGGCGTTCAGGGAGCCCGGACGGAACGTGAGGTGGAAGTTAAACCGCCCGAGGAACAGGGCCCAGCGTGCCTGACGGGAGTTCAACCGCCTGGCCGACTTGATGTAGGTTAGGTTCTTGTGGTCCGACCAGACGGTGAAGGGGTGCTCTGCGCCCTCCAGCCAGTGCCGCCACTCGTGGAACGCCTCCACCACCGCCAGCAGCTCGCGGTTCCCGATATCGTAGTTGGCCTCGGCGGAGGTATAACGGCGGGAGTAGAAGGCGCAGGGGTGCACGGTCTGGTCCTCCGATCGTTGAGAGAGCACGCCACCGACGCCCGTGTCTGAGGCGTCCACTTCCACAATGAAGGGCCTAGAGGGGTCTGGGTTGATTAGGACCGGCGCCGAGGTGAAGAGCCTCTTCAGGTCACTGAAGGCAGCGCTGGCTGCTGGTGTCCACGTGAACTGGCGCAGGGGGGAGGTGAGGGCAGTGAGGGGGGCGGCTACCCGGCTGAAGTCCCGGATGAATCGCCGGTAGAAGTTGGCAAAGCCGAGAAATGACTGCAGCTGTTTCCGGGTGGTAGGTTGGCCCCACTCGACGACGGCCCGAGTCTTCTTGGGGTCAGGGCGAGTCAACCCACCCTCCACGATGAGCCCCAGGAATTCCACAGAGTGAGTGTGGAACGAGCACTTCTCGGCCTTAATAAAAAGGCGATTCTCCAGTAGGCGCTGGAGGACTAGGCGGACATGTTGGACATGCTCCTCAGGGTTCCTGGAGAATACTAGGATGTCATCCAGGTAGAGGACGACAAAGATGTCCAGCATGTCCCTGAGGACGTCGTTCATGAGGGCCTGAAAGACGGAGGGGGCGTTAGTGAGACCAAAGGGCATGACAAGGTACTCATAGTGGCCACGGGGGGTCTTGAACGCCGTCTTCCACTCGTCACCCTCACGAATCCGGACCAGATGGTAGGCGTTCCGGAGGTCCAGCTTAGTGAAGATGGTGGCCCCAAGGAGGGGCTCAAAGTTGGAGCTCATGAGGGGGAGAGGATAGGTGTTCCGGACGGTGATGGCATTGAGCTCACGGTAGTCAATGCATGGCCTGAGGGTTCCATCCTTCTTCTTCACGAAGAAAAACCCCGCTGCCACCGGGGAGTGTGATGGACGGATGAGCCCCTCAGCCAGACAGTCGGAGATGTAGGTGTCCATGGCTGCCTTCTCCGGGGGGGCAAGGTTGTAGAGGCGACTGACCGGAAGTTTGTTGCCAGGGCGGAGCTCGACGGCACAGTCGTAGGGCCGGTGAGGCGGCAGGGTGCGAGCACGCTCCTTGCTGAAGGCCTCTCCGAGGTCGTGGTAGACCTCTGGGATGGAGGAGAGGTCAGGGGGAGCCGGAGGCGGTCGCAGAGGCGATGTGGGGGTATGGGCGGCACGGAGGCACCGGGCGTAGCATGCGGTACTCCAGCTCAGGATACGTCCCTCACCATAGCTGACATGGGGAATGTGGAGCTCGAGCCACGGTCGTCCCAGGATGAGCGGGGACTGGGGGGTCTTGAGGATGTAAAACCGGATCTCCTCCACATGGTTCCCCGAGACGGTCAAGGAGAGGGGTGTAGAGCGGTGGGTGAGAGGCCCCAGGCTGTGTCCGTCTAGGGCTGAGACGGAGAGGGGGGTCTCGAGGGCAACGAGGGGAACGGCAGCTGAGCGGGCCAGCTGGGCGTCCATAAAGTTCTCGTCTGCTCCCGAGTCAATAATGGCCTCGACCGTGAGGTTCTGCCCCTGCCAGGAGAGGGTGACAGAGAACCTGGCTGGGCTGGTGGTAGGTGGGGATTGAGAGACACGGCTCACCCGGATTCCCCCTTCGGGTGAGCCTGCCCTTTTGATAGGGACGGGCAGGTGTCACGGAGGTGTCCCTTCTCTCCACAGTAGAGGCACAGTCCCTGGGCCCTTCTCCTCTCCTTCTCCGCCGTGGTGAGGCGGGCTCGACCAAGCTGCATCGGCTCCTCGCCAGTGCATGGGGTGTAGGTCGACTCCCGTGCGGAGGAGGGGTTGGCTGTGACGATAGGGTCCTGGGGGCGTGGCGAGCTGGTCTGGTAGCGCCCTCTCTCTCTCCGACGCTCCCGGGAGCGCTCGTCAACGTCGATGGCTAGGGCCACTAGTTCGTCCAGGGCGGCGGGTCTGTCCCGGACGAGCTCGTCCTTGATGGCCTCACTCAGCCCCTGGCGGAAAGCAGATCGCAGTGCCCTGTCATTCCATCCGCTTCCGGCTGCCAGGGTGCGAAACTCGGTAGAGTAGGCCGCCGCGGTCCGGTTCCCCTGGTGGAGTGACATCAGTCGCGCCCCGACCTCCTGTCCGGCAGTGGGGTGGTCGAAAACCCTCTTGAACTCCGTGAGGAAGGTAGCGTAGTCACCGAACAGGTCAGGGCGGGCGCAGAGGGTGGCCTGGACCCAATTCAGGGCGTCGCCGGTGGTGAGGTTGGTGATGAACGCCACCCGGGCTGCCGAAGACCAGAACTGGCTGGGCTGATGCGAGAACACCAACTCGCACTGGAGGATGAAGCCTCGGAACTGGGCGAAGGCTCCGTCGAAGGGGCGGGGGCTGGCTAGGTGGGGCTCCCGTGGCTGTCCAGTAGGTGGTGCCGGTAGCTGGGCAGGGTCAGGGAGAGCAGGGGGGGGGGCAAAGGCTGCGAGCGCGGCCACCTGTGCTGTAAGCGCTTGGGTCGTAGAGATGAGGTGCTGCATCTGGGTGGCGCGGTGCTCCTGGTTAGCCTCCTGGGTTGTCAGGCGAGTGTTCAGGGCCTGGCACGCTGTAGCGGCCGCCTGGAGGAGGTGAGTGTGTTCCGTGAGGATCTGGATAGCCGTCGGGCCGGATCCAGGGGTGGGAGATGGTGTCCGGTCCTTCGTGTCGTCTGAGCCCAATTGCATGGTCAGTTCTTCTGTTATGACACGGGGGCGAGGGAGCTCAAGGACACGACACCGGAGGCAGAATATAGTGTTAGCCCCGTAGGGTATTTATTTACAGTGCAGGTGGGTGGAAACACAGATGATGAGTCCGGAGGTTTCAGCCTGGCGGGCTGGGGGTTTCAACCTGGCGGGATGGCGGTAGTGGTTGGCATAGGCTGTGGAGGAACAGGAAAGCAGGGTAAGTCTCCACGGTAGGCCAGTACACAAGATATCAACGAATCACAAGAATAGGCACAAGAGCAACGTTCATAACTAATCACAGAGGATACTTGCCAGGTCATTCTTAGGGAAGAACTGACGATGATTGAAGGGAGTCCAGGGTAGATGTAGCCAGAGGGTTGATTGGGGAGTGGAGACAGGTGTGTTGGTTTGACTGTGGCTGGATAACCCTCCAATCACCGGGAACGAGCCTCACCTGCGGCGGAGAGCACGCTGTGCTCGGGTTGTGGGGGCGGGGGAGGGCGTGTGTGACGGCCCAGCCGTAACACTATGCAAGGGTCATAGGTGGTGTACATTGTGTAAAAAAAAAAAACAGTGACTGTTCAGATCATGGAGATTTGACTCTGACTGGATTAATCCGTTTCACCTACAGAGTTAACTTTGTACGACACAGTGACTGATAAAGGTTGTCCTCTGTTCTCAGTCTTCATCTGTCACTGTCAAGATGTTAATGAAAAATCTGAGAGAGAGAGAGAGAGAGAGAAATAGAAAGAGAGAGAAAGAGCAGGTGCATGTGTGTGTGTGTGTGTGTGTGTGTGTGTGTGTGTGTGTGTGTGTGTGTGTGTGTGTGTGTGTGTGTGTGTGTGTGTGTGTGCGTGTGTGTGTGTGTGTGTGTGTGTGCGTGTGTGTATGTGTTTATGTGTGTATCAATGAATTATTAACCATAGTATATTTTGACTCTGAGATCTGTGAGACCGAGACTCAGAGTCTCTGTGCTGGTTCTCTCTTTCAGTCGACTCAGCTTGACCCCTTCGCTGTGGGACACACACTCTGCGTGCCTATTGGCTGAAACACTATCGAGTCACGCCTGTACAGGTGTGGGAGAGACACTGAGTAGCCTTTTGCAGGTTCTGGGACCTGGGCATATCTGGGCAGTGACCTGATCGCAGACCCCCCCGAAGGCCATGTAAACACAGCAGAGCGCGTAGCGGACAGAGGGTGTTCATGTGCTCCTGCTCCGTAGAGGAGAAGGGTGGAGACTGGCATGGGAGCCCGGGCCTGCGGTAAGGCCGTGGAGATGAAGGAATGAGCCTTTATCAGCGTCCTCAGCTTGCACAGGCTGTGATTGAATAGGGTTTCATAGGTACACACACAGAGTGCAGAATGTCCCACAGTGAGGGGTAACCTCACATTTTTTTATATAAAAAATGTTTGTTCTTTCAACTGCACCTAGTGGGTCCTTGATAATAATAATAATAATAATAATAACTTTTATTTTTATAGCACTTTTCCTGCAAACGTTGCAGCTCAAAGTGCTTTAATCATTATATATAAGCATAATTAAATGATTTAGTCATTTACAGGCAATATTAAAAAGATGGGTTTTTAGTCCATTTTCGTCCAGATAAGTGTGAGAGAGGCTGTTGGCTGTTGGCTGGGGTCTAGCAGCTATGAATGGGTGATGAACAGGTAGAGAGGCTGTTGGCTGGGGCCTAGGAGCTATGAACTCTGGGTAATGAACGGGTAGAGAGGCTGTTAGCTGGGGTCTAGGAGCTATGAACTCTAGGTAATGAACGAGTAGAGAGGCTGTTAGCTGGGGTGTAGGAGCTATGAACTCTGGGTGATGAACGGGTAGAGAGGCTGTTGGCTGGGGTGTAGGAGCTATGAACCCTGGGTGATGAACGGGTAGAGAGGCTGTTGGCTGGGGTGTAGGAGCTATGAACCCTGGGTGATGAATGGGTAGAGAGGCTGTTGGCTGGGGTGTAGGAGCTATGAACCCTGGGTGATGAACGGGTAGAGAGGGCTACTGATGAACAGTGTGAGGCATGCTGAAGCACCAACAATGGCAGGCTACACTGCACACCCAGGCCCTGCCCCACAGCCCTCTACTGTGGACTCATCTGTTTGGTGAGGACACACACACACACACACACACACACACACACACACACACACTCACGCACTCTCTCTCTCTCTCTCTCTCTCTCTCTCTCTCTCTCTCTCTCTCTCTCTCTCTCTCTCTCTCTCTCTCTCTCTCTCTCTCCTCATCATTATTCACCTGAGGTGGTGCATACAATTATTAGATTTTTGCCAGAATTAATTAGTAATTCAGCTGACGGTGAAGACGCCAATTACAAAGTAACAGGTGTACTCCTCTTCTTGTCACATAACTAGCTGTCTCCCTTGACATTAGCGACTGAGCCATTAGCTAATTAGCAGACGCAACTTGTTGTTGTACGTTTGCAGCCCAAGAAAGAGCACAGCGCAATTGAGCAGAGTGTGTAATTGGTCCAAGCAACAAGAAAAGGAGCTGCTAAACGACTCAGCCACTTCTCTGTAAACATTCAGTGGACATTTTGCACCCAAATTACAGCCCAGAAAGCGTCTGCTCTCTCAATATGCTGCATCAATCACTGCTCTCTAGCTGTTACTTTTACCCACAGGCATGATCCATTTCCTGTAGCTGGTCGCTACAGCTGGTGGGGGGGGGGGGGAGAGAGAGAGAATAGGTGAGCAATAAGTTCAGAAAGCAAAAGTGTGAAATCACTTAGCAGCACTTCCTAAATTGATGCCATCTGGCCCTGGTTGGGAAGCCATGTGTGGTGTGCGGTGAGTGGCAGGGAGATAGATCTGCTTGGGGTAGAGAGAGAGAGAGAGAGAGAGAGAGAGAGAGAGAGAGAGAGAGAGAGAGAGAGAGAGAGAGAGAGAGAGGGGGGAGGGAAGGGAGGGAGGGAGGGAGGGAGGGAGGGAGGGAGGGAGAGGAGAGAGCCGGAGCCAGGAACACAGTTGGATTCTGGAGCCCCTGAGATATTTAACTCTGTACCCGTATTCATTATTCCATTAGGTAGCGTGGGCTAGGCAGCTCTCGGGCCCTGTCAGAGCTCTGGTTGGGTGGCACACTGAGATGGAGTATGGATCATTATAGCGCTGCTGCTCAAAACATCATGGATGGATGGGCTACTGTATGCATGGATTTGACCTGCATGGGGAGAGATAGAGGGAGTGTGGAGAAAGGAGGGAAAGAGAGAGTGTTCATGAATACTAAGCTGGAAAGCCAACTGTCTGAGCCAATTCCTTTTTTTCTTTTCTTACAAAAGGTCTGGATGACTACTGAACACTCGACCCGTGGATTAAAACCACAATATAACGTTTATCGTCAGTCTCGTTCCAAAAATATCAATGGTGCTGCCGTCCTGCAGGACTTCAATGAATACCAGACCAGCCGGCTCCTGCAATGGAAAACAGGGATTAGCCTCAGTACAGATGGGTCCATTTGATTTGCTATCTCAGTGGCTAGGGCTATTTATCACAGCAGTTCACAAAGCTCTGGCCTCTCCCGGCAAACAGAATAAATATTTAGTGGTTTATCCTCTTTACAATTGGAAATAAATTGAGGACAGGAGGTGACTACAATCCTCTCAAATTGGGTTTCATGTATCCTGCTTCCCAGCGAGTGGACGTGTGAAGGGGTATCTATTTGTCAGACAAGTCTCATTTCACAGCACATTGGAGTGGAGAGATTAATGTGTTGCTTCTTTCATTATGCATAATAACAGGGTTTCTACAGATTTAAGGATGTATTCAATTCGCTGTCACTGGATTTCTCTCTGTTTGGAATGGCACTGGTATGCTATTCAATAAATGTGTCTGCAAAATCAGCCCGAGAGATAATTAAATTAGATATTATTTTTTTTTTGAGTTTTGGGTTAAGCCCGTCACAGGCACCATTCTCCTGTGTTGTCCTTAACGCATGACAATGTATGGTTGGTAACGTAGAGCCATATGTTGCTTTGAAACTGTTAAATTGGTTATTTTGTTGATATTTTCTCCTAATTTTCAGTTAAATAAATGTATGATTGACATATTCATCTATTCTTCAATGTTTCATTTTATTTTTTCTGATTCTATATCTGTAATGCTTGACGGCCGTAAATCATGTTTGCAAGTTTTTTCAAGTAGGTAATAATCACTCATTATTATAGCTGATATTTTCCAGAGGATATTAAACATAACAGGTTGTTCTAGCTTTGCACTGGATGCAGAAGAATAGTGAATTTCATTGTTCATGGTGTGGTAATTCGACTCATCGAAGTATTGTATTTCTGTCCACCTGCAGTGCTTGGAGTCAGACCTAAGTGAGTGAACCCTCCTGACTGTTTAATACTATGTGCTTCTACCCCCAACAGTAAACCACAGTTTAGATGCAACCCTGGGAGGATTCTAACTAAAAGGTCAGATTTGGTAACGTTCTCCCAGAAACAGCCCCTGGGGCTGGGGCTAAAGGACAGAGGTAGGATGGGCGTAGGATGGGCTTGGGGGTAGGATGGGCTTGGGGCCTGTAGTCCCTGGTCTCTGTTGCCTGGGGCAGTACTGGCATCTGACCACAGAGGTTGAAAGGGAATCTTGGGAGCAGCGAGTCAGCTGTAGTGCAGCGGTCGCACCGTTACCACCACACAGCTCTCTCTCTCTCCGCCATTGCCCAGTGATCGAGAGGTAGCCATGGCAACGCCCAGGCTTGCCGATGCCCTTGGGGATTGACAGGATTCTTTGGTCTCCTTCTCTCAGTAAAGGTCGGCCCCTCGTTGTTGAATTGTTGTTTAATTTTGCGAGAGCGAGAGCTTTTTGTCCTCTGGCTCCTCGCCTCTCTTGTTTTACTCTCTCTCTCTCCTGCTCCCCCCATCACATCCTTTCTACCGTACTCTACCCATCAACAATGCGTCTCCTTCATCGCTGTCTATCTCTTCATCCTGTTGGTTTGTGTTGTTCCTCATTCAGAACACAAACTCTATAGAGAACTCTCTTGGGCTGGACAGAAAACGTGTGAGGCCCTTGTTTTTAGTCCCTGATCACCTGACCTCGTCGGCTGGTTCCTGTGGGAGAGTACCCTTTTATTTGTTCTAGGCAGAACCCTACTCTGAGAGTATTTATAAGGGTAAGAGGGGGCTCCTCTTAACAGGGATATTTATGCCTTCTCTTTGCTGAGGGCACAACTCACGGCTCCTCTCCTGGGGTATACGGAGGGGAGTGTCGGGGGGGGGGGGGGGTTAGAGGAGGCATTGAAATGCATAACGGGCCCCTCTGCTTCTGAGGTGAACGGGCCAGCAGACGGAGGGGGGGGGGGGGGGTATAGAGGGGCCATTGACATGCATAATGGAACACCGCCGTCCACACAC
>NC_137688.1:20258411-20328411 GCF_963989245.1 Nansenia antarctica
GTATAGTGAACGTGTCCGACTGGCTTGTCAGACCTTGTCCACCGAGAGCCAACTGAGACCTAATTATGAAACAGAATCAATGGGTACACATGTTGACATTTCCCTGGTACGGTCTGACTTGTTTCCCTATGCCTGGAGGGAAAACACATGGAACACACCCGAGGTGGAGCGCTAATGACAAACAAGGAATGGGAAGGAGGGGGGGGGGGGGGGGTGAGTTGGGTGGACAGGGGGGTTGTTCGGATATGGTGTGCTATCATTCCATGTTTCATTTCCTCACTCTACTCCTAGGGCCCCCCACTTGCGGTTTAATGGAATGAAGATGAGAACAAGGATTGCACGTTCTACACAGACCAACCCAGTAGCCTTTGATTCTCTTAGCCCCGGAGCTGCAGACTCCTTGGCTTTCATTACCTCCAGAGTAACTAAGCCCCTCAAGCGCGGTGGTGTCGGCAGGGAGCCGACGATCAATAACACACATGATAAAACCATAGATTTTCCCCTCGCCGTGGATTAGCAGGGTAAGATAGGCCCAACTCCCCTGGTGGGCGTCCGCTAAATGAATAAATGGGGGTAATGAGAAAGGTGGACATCCTCTTTTCCCTACCCCTCTCTCTCTCTCTCTCTCTCTCTCTCCCCCCCCTTTCTCTCTCTCTCGTCTTGTCAAGGTATATCCTGCTGATCAGAGCCAGGGGTGGAGGGGGTCATCAAGGGGGTTGCTGCGATCGGTAAAGATCAGACCCCCCCCCCCCCCTCAGCCAGGTCATTTAACCATGCGTCAATCCGTCTCCTGTGATCAGCAACCGTGAGCAGGGATTGATTGGCCGCGACTTGCTTATCAGTGCAAACCATCTAACCTGGACCCTGACGTTTAATCGACAGAGAGAGAGAGAGGGAGAGAGATGGGGGCTACATGATCTGCTAGCGGCTCGGCAGAGGCTTTCATAATACTTCATTTCTCTATATGTTCACAGCGCTGCTCTCTCGCCACTCCTCCCAGCTCACATTGATAAAGCCAAACGCATTGGCTCGTAATGGGAACTAGATAGACCTGTTAGCGGTTTCTCTTTGATAGCGCGGCAGCCGGCCGTGGTGCAGCAGTCTGACAATAGCCCTGCTCACTCAAGCAGCATGTTATGCTAAATTCAACCTTTCAGAATCAGAAAATAATTATTTTTATTGCCAAGTATGTTCGCACATATAGGAAATTGACTTGGGTGTGGTTGGGGCATAAGACATAAAGACACAGACAGACAGCAATATAATAAAAAACAAAAAAAACAATGTAATAAACAACACTATATAAGCAAAAATAGGTAAATGGATATAGGTTAAATGAAGTGTTCCACAGAGTCAAACAAGCACAGCCATAGCTGCTCCTCAGCTCTGCGGGGAAGGGAGGAGGTATGTAAGTAAAGCTGTATTTATATAGCACCTTTCATACAAGAAATGCAGCTCAAAGTGCTTAAGCGGGGGAAATCGTGGATGTGGATTTTTTAATAGCCTACCACACAAATATGGACTGCACATAAATAGTGAAAATACCACCGCTCATCTGTTATCAAACTTTGCTGAGGTGCTGGAACTGAATTATGTGAATGTCTCTCAGTAGCATCTGCTACATACGTCGCCCCAGAATTCACCAGAACTGGCAATATCAATGTTGGTGTGGGCAGTGTTTACGCTTTACGCTTTACGCTTTACGCTTTACGCTTTACGTTTACTCTTTACGCTGCCCTCACCTCCCCCCCTCCCCGCAGAGCTCAAGAGCAGCTATGGCTGGGCACTTCATTTACCTATAGCCATGCAATGCATGATGGGTCTGGTTGTTTATTGTAGCAATGAATCTCCTACCCCGAAGTGTGTTATTACAAGAACTCATATTGATCATTTGATATGAGTTTCTGTCTCATCTTAGAGAGAGAGAAAAAGGACACCTGAAAGGACACATTAATGCACTCGCACATCAGAATAGTGAGTTTTCGACAGTCTCATTACAGAAGTGTGGAAAAACAACCGATGGGGATGGGATGATTGCACCCCCCCCCCCCCCCCCCCTCTTTATCTCAGCTCCTGTGGCTATTTTTTCTTCCCTCAACATCTGCTCATGATGCTCAGGATATAGGGAGTGTTGAGACACCAAGTCTCTGTTCCCATAATGACTCAGCCCTGAGAGAGAGAGAGAGAGAGAGAGAGAGAGAGAGAGAGAGAGAGAGAGAGAGAGAGAGAGAGAGAGAGAGAGAGAGACAGAGAGAGAGAGAGAATACCTGTCACAGCAACTCTCCTGTAACACTTTGGGTGTATTCAGCTCCAGCCGCTGATCGTACTTACACAGCAGGATACATATTAAATGGATGTATAGAGGAAATTGAATAAGCTCTGCTTTCATCACAACACAATGTACGCCAGCAGCCTTCCTAAAGCACAGTGTTGTCCCTTTAGTCACCCTGAAACCTCAGCTTCTCAACTGCTTTTAGATGGAATACACGTCACTCTGCACATTCCTGACCTGACCCCATGCAATTATAGTGTTCATGTCCTCCTTTACGACTGATTAGATTTACTGTACAATATTGATGGATGATATTGACCTTTTAAGTATGTTCTCATATATTTCATCCTCTCTCTCAATCTCCTAGGGTTAGGGTTAGCCACTAAAGTGTTCGGGTTTTTTTGTTCCTCCTTAACCATGCACTTCTCTCTCTCTCTCTCTCTCTCTCTCTCTCTCTCTCTCTCTCTCTCTCTCTCTCTCTCTCTCTCTCTCTCTCTCTCTCAAACACACTCACTCTCTCTCTCTCTCTCAAACACACTCTCTCTCTCTCTCTCTCTCTCTCTCTCTCAAACACACTCACTCTCTCTCTCTCTCTCTCTCTCTCTCTCTCTCTCTCTCTCTCTCTCAAACACAGACAATGCTAAAGGACGACTCTTTGCTACTCATACCAAATGTGCTGAAGGTGTTCCTGGAGAATGGACAGATCAAGTCATTTACATTTGACAGCCGTACCACTGTCAGGGTATGTAGTGTGTGCGTGTGTGCGTGCGTGTGTGCGTGTGTACGTGCGTTGGTACTGTAAGTCTGTTTTGTAAGAATCCCCTCAATTGTTTTCGAAACAGGAAAGAAGCTTAATGCCTTCAATTTCCAGCATTCAAAATGGCTGTGATATTACCAATTACATATAACTGTAAGGCCATTACTGTCTCTCAGCCTTTCAGACGACTGTGACATATTCTAGCAGACTCATTAAGCCACACTATTAGATTCAAGAAAAAAAAAATCTGCTCATTGAGGGAGGGAGGGAGGGAGAAAAGAGCTCTCTACCGTCAGCCTAATTAAATGGATTCACATTCAAATGTAAAATGCAAATCAATAAAAGCTCCCAAAGCCTAAATCAATTGCACAATAGGATGCCCTACTAGATCTTTAGTGAGTAATGTCTACCCAAACATGTTATGTGTCGATTAAGGGTCTACAGTCACAATTAATTCTAAAATCTATATGATTTTGCAGCTCTCTTAAATGACTTCATGTGTTCACCCTGGGAGTTTGTTTTTGTGTATGAGCATTTAGTCATTTTAATCTATAGTCAATATTAGTCTCAAAGCTTATCCACTTTTGCTGCCTATTGTATTGTCGGTAATCCGTATCATGGTAATGATGGTGAATGGTTCTGTTGCTTGCTAGGTTTCAACCATTTATTCAACCATCTATTTGAGATTTGAGATTGCAGCCCAAACCCCATAATGCAGTAGGTCACTGCACATAAGACCAAGCTTTTAACAAATCTTCGTCCATGGGCCAACACTCACAAAACCATACAATACTGCTTAAAATCTGCCAAAGAGCTATGAGTACTGTGTTTGTTTGAGACATTACAAAACATTATACTCATCAGCCACAAGGCAAGGAGGAGTAAAAACACAAGTGTACGTGTTATACATATGTATGCGTGTTATACGTATGTATGCTTATCTTCGCTGCAGTGTAGAAAGCACAGGGGAGGGTTACAATCATTAAAACATATTGATCCCAATGCAACACCATAAAGCCCCATGTCAGATCATTAAAACATATTGATCCCAATGCAACACCATAAAGCCCATGTCAGATCTGTTTACACTGGGTCTTTGCCACATGAATTAATCTTGTTTTTTGCTCTGAAATGTCATCAGTGTCCTTGGGAACTCCCCGATGGAGAGCATTGTAGGGAACAAGTTTGTACTGTGAATGATTTGCATAGCCACCAAATTCCACTTCCTTATATTGCAGAAAGATGAGCTACCCATCAAGATACAGGAGAACGCTCGCCGCACAATGCAAAAACAATCTCTGCCCAGACGCCTATCAGGGACATCAATAATGGTTATTTTTTCTGAATGCATGACGTAAAAAGAGCATTTTCTAAACCGTATGCATTGTTCTCTCTCCCTCCCAACCTCCCTCCATCCATCCCCCTCGCTCCAAATCTCTCCCTCTTTCTCTCTCCCATCCCATCCCTCTCTCCCTCCCTCCCTCCCTCCCTCTCTCTCTATCTGTGCAGGATGTGATCTCCTCCCTGCAGGACCGCCTGTCTCTGCGCTACATCGAGCACTTTGCCCTGGTGCTGGAGTCTGGCGGGCTGGACCAGAACCAACGGCTGCATCTGCTGCAGGAGAACCAGCCACTGTCACATGTAGGGCTCCTGTGGTCGGAGAGAAACAACTTTAACTTTTCTGATCATTAAAAAAACGGTTGTCCTCTTGTTGCCGTTCTGTTACTCTGTGTCATCGTGTTCGTCAGTTTATGAATGAGTAACATGGAAAAGGGTAAAGATGTCAAGGGTAAAGCCGATCATCCAGGACGGCAGTTGTTAGTGTCACTCATCTGATGGCAAACGGATATTACAGCATCACTTTCATCATAGGGATTATTCATGCAAAGCCATATGCATTTAGATGATAGAAGGTCGACTACTTCAAATGCATTATGTAACACATTATGCACAGGTGGGTCCATGGAAGGTGTCTGTGATGCATGACCAATTTGGCGCATTATAAAGATGTTGTCCATTTGTCTCTCCAAGGTGGTGCACAGGACGTACTTCCAGGGGATGAAGTGTCTGTTCCGCATCTGTTTCTTCCCTAAGGACCCCGCAGACCTGCTGAGGAGGGACCCCGCAGCGTTTGAGTATCTCTACATACAGGTGAGAAGCTGGGATTAGACTAGTCGTCATAAATATCATGAAGGGATTATCTGTGCACATGGGAGCAGCTGGACCCTACTGGGACTTGAGTGGAGGGAATGGAATCTCTAGTTGCTCCTATGGGTAGTTCAAGCTTATTGCACCTGTCATTAACACGTTACAGGTAATATTTCAAAACCATCTATCACACCAACCAACAACAGATCAACAAAAACAGTGATTGTGATCCAAGTCAATAGTCACTAGTCCACTTGTCCACTTGTCCCTCCTCTGCACCCCTCGATGCAAGAATGCTTAGAGAGCTTTAGCATAGCACAAAGACGCAATTGAACAAACCATGTGACTTGACAACATGGTATAACATGATGTGCCCCTCCCCCCTCACAGAGTCGCAATGACGTCATCAAAGAGCGCTTTGGTATGGACTGGAAGTCTGACGTCACACTGCGGCTGGCTGCGCTCCACATCTACATCACTGTGTCGTCCGCCAGGCCCAATCAGAAGATATCGCTCAAGCACGTGGAGTAAGTGTGACCAAATCAGTACCCCCAAGTGCTTGACTTTAGGACAAAACTTTTCATTTTTGAATTCAATAATATTTCTTACTAATACTTCTTCTTAGCTCTGATATTGCTCTGTCTACTTGCCAACTTTGCTCATATGTCAAAACAATTGATAATTCATCCTTTTAATATGAAAAGCTGAAAAAGACAGACACAAAGAAATCCAATGTTAGATGAAAATCAACCTACATTTTTTACATTTAGTCATACCCACTACCTTCCAATTATTTAACTCATACTGACAGGCTGCTGCGGAGGAAGAACAGATCCATTGTATCCTTCTCAGTCTCAGCCTACCGCTGGCCTTGTCAAGCCAATATGCAAGACTATGAGCTGAAGTGCTCTGAGACTTCTTTGGGTTAGAGAGACTGCTCTTCTTGTCTTCTTGTTCATGGTTGATTGACTGACTCTTGGTTGATTGACTCTTCTTGATTATGCCATCTGTCTGTCTTGTCTCTTATGTGTCTGTCTCTGTGTGTGTGTGTGTGTGTGTGTGTGTGTGTGTGTGTGTGTGTGTGTGTGTGTGTGTGTGTCTCTCTCTCTCTCTCTCTCTCTCTCTCTCTCTCTCTCTCTCTCTCTCTCTCTCTCTCTCTCTCTCTCTCTCTCTCTCTCGTAGGAAGGAGTGGGGTCTGGAGCCTTTCCTTCCTCTCACTCTGCTGCCAACAATTAAGGAGAAGAATGTCTGTAAGACCCTGTCTCAGCTGCTGAAGACCTATCAGCACCCACCACCCTCCGGAAACAAGGTGCCTCTTACAGCATCGTGGCATAGAGACCAGAGGGAATGTTGTTCAATCTGATATAATGAAACAGACGCAGATTAATCTTCTGAATGCTCTCTGCGATGATGCCATATACTATTGTAACTGTGAGAATCACTGAGGGAACACTGATGCTAAACATTGCATGATACACCATACATTTTTAAAACACTTTCTACCTCGATACCATGCAGCTAGGATGCTATGCCTTTTGTATATTTCATCGTCATGTATAGCCAACCTTGTATCTAGGTGCTTGTGAATCAGTAGATTTGTCTGTTCTGTATAAGGATCGGATCTATTAGTAACTAAACAGTGCCCTCCAGAGGACATAATATGGATGTACAGAATCCCTGTATCATCCTAGACTAGAGTGTTCTTTTTGCTCTATTCTCCCTACTGATAGGTCCCTCCTCTCCAGGGAAAGCTGCAGTACATGCGTGTGCTGAATGACCTTCCACCCTTTGGAGGCTTGCTGTTCCATACAGTCGGCTTGGTAATTCTGACATTCCTGTCCCCGATTATATTTCCATGTGACTTTACTACATCTCAAGTCTCCAGCACACGTTTGGCACCTGAGAGCCTGGGTGTTTTGTAGACCCCAAATCCAAACACTCAGTATGATCAACGACTCACCATGATCTTTAACTGTACATTTCTGAAGCAACTGACACAATTGAACAGCATATCTTTTGTGCCAAGTAGCCTACTCACAAGCTCAGTGCTTTTTATGGTAATGTCTGCAAAAAGTTAATCTAAATAAGATGAAATATCTTAAATCAAGGCAATATTTTTATAAATAAATAGTTTTTTGTCTGTACTAGTTTTAAGATGTATTTCACTTGTTCTAAGAAAAACTTGGCAAGTGAAAATGTCCTGTTCTCTTAACAGACAACTTTGTTTATTTTAAGTAATATTTCCCCCCATTTTATTGCATTTTTTCTTGTTTTTGAAAGCTGACGTTTTGCAGTGTAATAGCTCCTCTTTCCCCTCTACTACAGGATGAGAAGCAGTCAGCTACAACTTTGTTGGTGGGTCCGAGGCACGGTATCAGCCACGTCATCGACCTGAAGAACAACCTCACCACGGTTCTGACCGAGTTCAGCCGGGTCGCCAAGATCCAGCTGTACCGGGAGAACCAGGGCGTGGCCCGTGTGGAGGTGGCCATTCATGAGGCCAAGGTGAGGCCACCTTAGAGAGATGAACAGAACTACTGGGGGGGGTTGAAATAGATTGGGACAGCTCAGGTCCATGTAACTGAGGATCCCAGAGTATAACCATAACTAACAGTATTATTGCTCAGAGAGAAAGCATGTTATAATATTTTTTCCTCAGAAAAAACTATGAAGACTATTTCAAACTTTTTTTTTTTGCGGCATTGGAAATTCCAATTCCAATTTAACATATTTTACCCCACCACACAAACCTGTAATTATTCATATGTTCAGTACTGCAAGTACAGGCAATGCTCATTGCCTGTCTCCTAAATAGTCTCCTAATCCCCCTCCCTCCCCCCAGCAGCCCCTGGTCCTGCTCATGGAGTGGCCGGATGCCAGTAACTTCGCCTGTCTCATATCGGGCTACTACAAGCTGTTTGTGGACCCCAAACGGACTATCTACCACAAGACACCTGGTCAGTCTCAAATGATCAAGGCAGGTATGTTAGTAGTCACCTCCTTGATTTCTAGTGGTGTTTAGGACTAGCAAACATTTGCTGAATACAAAACTACATCTCTTCAAATTCACTTTATAATCAATACATTTAAATATGCCTCTAATGACTTTGTGAAAAGAAAGCCATCCAATAGGTTTCAAGCTGTTTGCTTCAAGCTGTTTGCTTCCACAAAATCATGTCAAAATCTTAACATTTGCTATTGCACTAGAGTTGAAAAGTATTGTAAAACCATAGCTGTGTCATGTCTCCCATTGCCTGTATATCAAGGTTTCCATCTGCAGGTTTATGTATTAAAGTATCTACGAGTGTGAGACATTGCATGTCAGCCATTGTACTGCAGTCCACTGTGTGGTCAATCTACCTGGACTTAATTCCTCATATTTACCTGGACCGAAACCATTTCCAACAGTTATCATGGAAACACCATTCATAGCGTCCTCTGCTGTTGCTCCTCTCATCTCCATCCTGACTCATGGGAATGGGACAATCCTCTCTCCCTCTTCCTAATAGGGTAACATTTTGGGGGTTTGCCATTTTGCCTTTTTCTCTGTAATCAAAAACATGTAATATTCAAGCATGCACAGCTCTTTTCTCATCTGCTCTGGTCATCCCACCAGACTTAAACTCAAACCTCAACTTCAACCTCCAGAATCCATCTCTGAAAAAAAAAAACTCTTCATGTGACCACCAGTCACCGCCTCTGCTTTCTCATCTGGACCACCCACCCCATCTCTTCATGTGATACCTCACCTCTCAGCCTCTCAACTGCTCTGACAATTCTGTCCTCAGATTACAGAAGCTCCCATCATGCCCACCCACGCTCAGGGGCCGCGGCATCCAGCGGGGGGCGCCGAGGGGATGAGAGGGAAGGGCCGCAGAGGGACTCCGGTTCCCAGCGGGCCGCTGTGCCTGCGGAGTCACAACACCTGGGCTTGTGTCACATCCACCTGCGGGAACAGCAGCAGCTGCAGGAGCTCCAAACGCAGACGGAAGCCGAACTCGATATCAACGAGAATTTCATCTCCCAAGATCGACCCAGAACCAAGTCAGACCCCACCCTGCAGAGCACGGAGGCAATCGCGGCAGGGCCAGAGAGCTCTACCCAGGACAGCTCAGCAGCCTTCAGAGGCCGGGCCCAGACTCTGGGTCAGTCGAAGCGGGCTACACCACGGTTCTTCTGTGACTCCTGCCAGGACAGACTGAGAGCAGAGGGAATGGTTGTGGCAGTGAATGGCAGCTCAGGGAAGCACTGCTCCAACGCCTGCGCCTCCCGTGACGGAGGAGCCGTGGACCTCATGGCCCTGCCTCCCCCGGGAAACGAAGGGGAGGATGAGGAAGAGGTGGAAGGAGATGGGGGAGGGAAGCTGAAGCCGCCACCGTCTGCCATGGCTGCCCCTCCTCCAGGGTTCAGAGACCACAGCTCGGACGAGGATGACCAAAAGAGAGGAAGGAAGGCACGGGCCAACGCCAGTCCCATGGCTGCCTCTGGGCAGGCGGTACAGGCTCAGGAGGAGGTGCCTGTGACGTTGATAGATAACGTGGCCACCAGGACAGTGCGAGACCATGCCCAGGAGTTGGATGATGCCCTGGTGTCCACCCTGCAGGCACTAGAAGCCCTGGCTGCCTCAGAGGACTACCCCCATCATCACCAACAGCCCCCACAGACTGCAGGTCAACTCCAAGAAACCCCCGTCCCTCTGAGAGGGTCTAATCACGTTCCAAGGCCTCCCTTTAGACCTAGGGCCCTTTCAAATGGTTTTACAGCTACACTAGGTTTGATATGAAAACCAGCAAATTCTAAGATAAGCTTTTGCACCCTAAAACATAGCCACACATTTGGATAGCTTGTGAACACAGATCATAGTGATACATTCTGTTTGATCTTTATGGTGGATATTTTGCAATACTTCATAAAAACACGAAGGGATATGTTTTCTTATTGGGAGCATGACTGTTATGTAAGGATAACACTTAACATTAATTTGCCTCTATATCTGTGTACCGGTCATAACACTACATAGAATTTTGTCAATTGCATGGTACTTTACTGTCCTTATTCGAATTGTGTATTACGTGGAATAAGGACTCTTCCATGTTAATACAATGTTCTTACTAGGCGCAGTGTTAGAACACAAAGAAGAGTAACATTGAAAAGTCATATTTCATTATTTCTTTGTGACTCTGATAGTGTCTTTTGTTTACTTTTTCTGCAGGGCTGATTGTGTTGGCAGCCATTACGCCTGAGTCATCACTGGATTCGGGCCATGAGACCAACTCCTCAGAGCTGACGGACGTCTCCGAGATGGTGTCTGCCATGAAGCAGCACCAGAACCAGGCCTACTTGCTGGCCCACCACATCAACAAGGAGCGCATCTTCAGTCGCCGTGACTTTCCCTTGGCCATCCCTGGGTGTACCAGCCAAACTATAGGTAGTGGTGCATTCTCCGTAGGTCACATTCGAGGCAGCTGTCCCACCAAGCCAGTGATCCTCAGCAAGACTATACCCCTTAAGGTCAGCCCTAGTCAGGAGACTGCCATCGCAAGTGTAGCAGGTCCTCAACAGCCAACACAGAGTGAGCAGAAGATAAAAGCAAAGCAAGAGCCCACCAAAGCATGCACCCTGGACCCCCCTGCTAAGTCACCTGGGGAACTGATAGTGTCTGATCCAGGGAAGACACCCCAGACCAGCAAAGATCAGAGGTTGCCATGTCCTGCTGGAGGAAAACTGAGCTCAAATCTTTCTACTGGTTTGAAGGGGAAAACGTCTGCACCTCCGAGCCCGGGCCTCACCAACAAAGCCTTACCAATTCTCTTGCCTGTGGAGAGAACTGCCTCTGCCAAGATTTGCCCCACAAACATGTGCCAAGACGCCGAGCCTGCCTCTAGCGAGACCATCAAGTCTTCAAGCTCACAAGACCTCCTGCCAGTTGATGACCTGTTCTGCACATGCCCAGTGCGAGCAGAGCCAGGGCCTCAGCTGAGACTGAAGGATCCACAAGCTCAGAAGGTGGTGGTGTTCCACTCCTCCTCCCCAACAGACGACGAGCGCCTTCGGGCGAAAGGCCTCCAGCTGGCCAGCAGCAAAGAGAATGCAGTGAGAGGAGGAGGAGGAGCAGACCCCAACTTGGCAAAGCCCAGCCCCCAAGTCCAAACCAAGTACTCCCCTCACATGCCTGTTAAAACAGAGAGGAAAGAAGCAGCAGAGGCCAAGGTGGAGACTTCCCAAGGTAAAGCTCATGCTGAGCCACAAAAATGCCCCTCAAAATCATTGCCCCTCCTGGTAGACCCAACACTTTCCACCAGCTCTGGGGACAAGGTCTCCACCCTTCCGGCTGCGGACAACAAGAAGCAGGGCAGCGGTAAAGGGAAGGCTCAGCGTAGCGCCCCATTCCTAAGTTTCAAAAACCTTCTCTCTGCCACCTTCCCAGCCCGAATGCGGAGGGAGACAGATGAAAGACGTGCCCAGCTCCAGAAGGTTCGGCAGTACGAGTTGGAGTTCTTGGAGGAGTTGCTGAAGCCCAAGTCATCCCAGGGAGAGTATCTACCCCAGGGGTCCTCCCCTGTCCCCTCAGGCACCCCCTGTGCCTGCCAGCTCCGCACTAGCCCTGTGCTCAAAGCCCCTGGCATCTCCCGAGAACAACGGCGTAGCTGTGACTGTAAGAGGATGTGCAGAGGCATGCGCCTGCCCGACACACCGGTTGGCTCCACCGTGGAGAATCAGCACAGAGGCAGAGAGAGGAACATCTCCAAGACCCCTCCGGCAGTCTCCAAAAGCCCTCACACCCAGAGTGGTCCAAGGAGACCTCAGACCTTAGAGATTAAGACCACTCGTATCCGCTCAACCAGCCTGGAGTCGAGAGAGCCCAGGGGAGAGCAGGCGTCCTGCCTACCCACATGCACCTCACGCTCAGAGTGTTTGGGAGCCCCACAGTACACAAAGCTCCAAAGGAGATACAGCATCGGAGAGGTAGACAACAGCGACAGCACACCCCTCTACGCTGAGGTCAAATCCAAGGCCAAAAGTCTGGAGAAGGAGATGGAGAGAGTGAGGGCCACAGGACTGAGACTTCCCACACCCATCGAGCCCATTCATACTCAATCTCAGCCCAGCGGGGATGGGAAAGGGAAGAAGGGGGTGTTTTTCATCCAAGGAGAGGAACTGCTGCGTGAGAGCAGAGAGGGGGCCAATGAGATGCTGCTGGGGCTGCCAAGCGAGGACAGTGATGAGAGAGAGAAATGCTGCTCTTTCTGTTTCTGCTACAGGAAGTGTGAGGCGGCAGACGAGAGCAGCGAGAAGGAGGAGCTCTCCTACTCCATCCCCCTCCAGGTCCTGCCTGGCATGCAGCTGGACTCTCGAACCATGCCTGTGGTCAGCAAAACACTCAAGGTGCTCAATGCTGAGGACTGCTGTGGGGAAGAAGAGGAGGTAGAGGAGGAGGAGGAGGAGGAGGAGGAGGAGCCACAGACCCAGGAGATCGACCTACGGGCCTGTGGGACTCTGGAGGGGAGCCTAGCACGGGTACAGTCTCTGCAGGGGAAGACTTTCAACCTGCCGGAGGGCTTTCTCAATGCTCAGCTTGATGCTAATGAGCTGCTAGCCATCCTGCGCCAGTGTGGTAACTGCCCCCAGGTGGAGGGAGAGTCTCGGCTACAGCCCTCCAGGATTGCTGAGTACAAGCAGGAACTGGCAGTGAGATTTAAAGAGTTCCGGGCATCATGTCGGCGAGTGGCAAGTGTTGAGAAGAGCCCCACACGCATGCTAACCGCTGTCACAGCCAGCTTCCAGGTGCTTTGCGAACTGACTCAGACCTTCATCAAACTGGTGAGAGGGGTGCGTTCAGAAGCGCAAAGGCTTCAGCTGCTGCGAAAGGTTGAAGAAGTAGCTATAAACTACACTTTGCTCCTACGTGCAGCGGAAGAGGCTATGGGACACTCCAGCAGCCTGCCCACGAAGAGTGTGAGCCCCCAAGTCATCCCTACCACCACTAACATGAGCTCTCTCACCCGCCCAATCAAAACCCTTCCCACCCAGTAAAGAGAAACCCTATATAATAATCGTGACAGTTGAGAAGTGGGTGGGTGCAATCTCCAAGTCCATTACTTATTTATTGTTTACATTTTTTACAGGAAGTGCAATGATTCATCCTCAGCAAAAACTGCAATGCAACTTCTCCATTCCGTGTTTACAGGGCCTGTGGTAGCCTAGAGTGGCCCTACTGTATCCGATGATACAGACCATTGGGCACCAATGCACAAAGGTGCAGGGACCCCCCTTCTCAAACACTGGGTGAAACACAGGGCTAACCACTCCACATCAACTTTCACATCTCTGAACTGTCATTCTCACTCTTTTTCTATGTATCTTTGAGTTGTATCTTTTTTGCAAAGAATATAACATTTTGTGGATAAAAATGAAAATAATGTAATAATTATATTGATTATAACAAATATAAAGAGTATGAAAAATAAGTTGTGACCCGATATTTAATGTCCTTCGGGCGAAAATACTACAGAGCAAACGTCAAGTAGCGAACTCTGTTAATTAGGTAGTCCAAAGCGTTGGTTAGTTGGTGACGTGTTTGTTTGTTCAATTTTCCTACTATTGTGACACAAAATGGAGTTCTATGTTGGTTGTCTGGATAATATCTGACTCAACTCAAAGGAGAGAGTATCATAGTCCCAGTCTTGAAAATGTTATACCTCCTCTGCAACCTTGAACTGGCTTAATGAAACACAGAGGTCCATTCACTTACTGGTAGAAAGGGAGTGCAGGTATGGAACACACCTGCTCAGGGCAGTCTATGTAGCAGTATCCCAAACTCGAAGGCCAATCATTTCAGCAGTATCACGTGTAATTACCCTCACACTGATGTATTGGCATAAGGGACAGATGCACACACGCTATCTCGCACTACTAGACAGAAACACACACAATACCCACTTAACTGTTTCACTAAACTGGCACCTCACTCTGTGTCAATGATTACACCTTTAATGGGAGATCCACTAGCAAGTGAGTAAGCTTAGCCTTAGACCTTTGCACAACTTCAAGAATTTGCTAGTAGAAATCAACTTCAGTGTATCAATTAATTATAGCATATTGCTGCTCTTTTCATATTGACATGTTTTTATATTCACACTGCTGAGCACTGAGATGGATAATTCACTCTACACCTTGTGTTGTACTCTCAATTTCATCTTATAAAAGACTACGGTCTCCATATATAGTAATGCCATACAGACATTTTACAGGATCCTCCTTTGTCACAAACCAGGTTTATAATTTTGTTTTGTGTATCTGCTGTTGTCCATTGTGCAATCCAGGAGATACTGAGGAAACACACACAAAGTAGTTTTCTATGTATTTTAATAAAACCAACACCTGTGTTTTCTGTCTGAAAACTTATTTCTGTCTCATCCTGTTGTCATTGAGGACAGTTAGCCTGAATATAACAGCCTTTCCACAGACTTTCCACAAACTGTTGTCATTGAGGACAGTTAGCCTGAATATAACAGACTTTCCACAGACTTTCCACAGACTGTTGTCATTGGAACATTATTCATATCATGCAGTGTTTTTCTTTCTTTCACTGTACTAATACTGTCTTGCACGTTTCCAAGTTCTACTTTTCCTCCTGGACTTACAAGGAGCAGAAACTGTCAAGTCACCATTGACGGTGATATGTATCACTTGACGTTTTAACAAAACGAGATTCACAAAAAAGCAAGGCCACTTATGCCAATGTTTTACGATGGAAATTGGAGTGGTATCATTCCACACTCTTGTTGCAAATATCGTAAAACATTTGTAATGCGTGTGAGCCTGAACAACTCCTAAACTTTTGAAGTATCCAATAATGGTGATGTGGAAATTAATCCAAATTCTTCACTGTTTTGTAAAAAAAAAAGATGAAACATGTCTGTAACGTATTATTTATAGTAGTAATGTACCATAGAGACTAATAGCAAAAACATATATTTTAAAGAGTATATAACGAGTATAAAGCATGGGACATGTTTATTTTTATAAATAAATTAGAGTTCAGGCTACCTTCTCTTATAAGCACCTGCAAATGATTTAAACATTTTTTTTACATTAAGGTAAGAATACTTGTTGCCATTGATCAGTTGCATTGCCAAATTGTGAATATGTCTATGTTTCATTCACACAATGGACTTCTGTTCCATAGCCTTCCATTATCTATTTGTTTGCACTTATTAATCAATTCCTTTCATTATTGTCAATGATCTTGTCTTCACTGTGGTCTTTTGTCTGTGTACAATGTGACTCATGTTTTAAGAGCAATAAAGTGTATTGAATTTAATACCCTCAGTTTAGAAAACTTGACAGACAAGTGTACGTTAATACGTGTGTTCCTATCAAGTACTTTGGGGCTTAGTTCACATTAGCTTTATAATCAGCTATAATCCTGCAAATCGAAATACTATGCAATCAACATGCTTCTCTACAATGGCTGACGTTGCTCAGGTGTCTAAACTAACCGCTGGTCTCTACACACCCCTGTCTAGAGGACTTCACAATATGGACTATTAACCCCGGTAGGCCTGCTTCTAATAGCTAGTTGACACATAGGGAAAGCCATGTAGAGACTAGGGAGGAGGAACAGCTCTATTCCTATACATGTATCTCATCTATAGCTTCCTCTATCCCTGCATTGCATTACAGAGTAAACATACAGGACACAATATACGGTTTTGCTTACAATACAAGCTTATATAATATATTATGTCATTGTTACCATGATGTGTGTTGACCACAATGAAAAGGATGATGGCAGAGGGACCAGTCAGTATGATGACGTCACCACGACAAACAAGTGGGCGGAGTCAAACGAATCGTGCGCGCCACCACGAAGAGAAGCACGAGTGAAGAAGGAAGTGATGGTGGATAGGTAGGAACGCATTCAGCTCAGAAAACGACTAGATAGCGGTCGAGATCCGACAGTTGACTGATCGACCGAGCATCGTTAAAACGGTTCGCTGCTATTCCCCGTAGAACGAAGCCCTGGAACGAACAAAAATGCCGAACATAAAGATATTTAGCGGTAGCTCGCATCCGGACCTGTCTCAAAAGATAGCCGACCGCCTGGGACTCGAGCTGGGGAAGGTTGTCACCAAGAAATTTAGCAACCAAGAAACGTGGTGAGTGGAGTGGGCCGTGTTTTCATGACACCCTAATCTGTTTTTTAGAAGCACTTGATTTAGAAACCTTTACCTGAACGCGTTGTTTATGGCGCTGCTCGCAAAGGTGCCTGGAACTTGTAGTTTACTTTACGGCACCACTAGATGTTCATTTTGGCGGTCAGAACAACCACGTGAACTCGTGTGAAATTAATGGCGAGTTTACGATCCGATCATTTTTTAGCCTCCATTGAATCAGGAGTCACATTTTACATAGCAGGGTCAAAACAATTACCAACCAGTGTTCTTACTTATTGATTCAAGCTACTTTTCATTCACCTCATTGATGCTCAAATCCGTGCTGTGCTCAGCGTTTCCCCTCATACTGTTATTGTGTTACCGCACAGACTCCAAACCCTGAAATGCCTTCCTGTTTGTTCTGTCTTATTCATCACCTGAGTGTAATGGAGTGTTAGCTGAGAGTGCTGTTTGCTCTGTCTGTCCGTCCGTCCGTCCCCCCCCCCTCTCTCTCGTGGCAGTGTGGAGATCGGGGAGAGCGTGCGTGGGGAGGATGTCTACATCGTGCAGAGTGGCTGTGGGGAGATCAATGATAATTTGATGGAGCTGTTGATAATGATCAACGCCTGTAAGATCGCCTCGGCCTCCCGCGTCACGGCCGTCATCCCCTGCTTCCCCTACGCCCGGCAGGACAAAAAGGACAAGGTGGGGGTGAGGGACACTGACAGTTAGATACTCTTCTCGTGCCATTAGCCGCCATCATTCTTCTCATGTCATTATTAGCCATCACAGAGGTATACTGCAACTGAGTTCCAGCTGCCGCAGATGGATCATGCACACGTGTTGATTTTGTCACAAGCCCACAACTCACCAACCTATAAAACCCTGTTTTAGCCATCTGATCATGGTTGGCTTGTCTGTTTTTTAGCTTTTTTGTTTTGTTTACCTCCAACCCTCTTTCTGTGTCCCAGTGCATGTCTCTCCATGGAATGTAAAAATGTGTTTGTTGTGATTCTGAAAGTACTACAGTGTGTCTGCCAATAGATACGGCTTGCAACTTTAGTACAGGATACGTCTCTCTTGACCTTGGGGGGAGGGAGCTGAGTTATGTTTATAAACAAGCTGCATGTGACTGAGGAGATGTGTCTCCCCTTGTAGAGTCGGGCCCCCATCTCTGCCAAACTGGTGGCCAACATGCTGTCTGTGTCTGGCGCCGACCACATCATCACCATGGACCTGCACGCCTCCCAGATACAGGTGAGCAGGGACGCATGCAGGACCTGGTGGAACTACACCCAGACACCCACTTTGATCGTTCCAGCGATTATCACATAATGATGTAGTGATGGTGGATGACGACAATGAAACGATGACCGACAGAAATACGCTCTCACAGGAATGTGTCGGGTCACACATTCACCACACGTAGACAGACAGAAGACTGAGGCCCTGCTGTGTGTCCCCCCCCAGGGCTTCTTTGACATTCCTGTGGATAACCTTTACGCCGAGCCTGCTGTTCTCAAGTGGATCAAGGAGAACATCGCAGAGTGGAAAAACTGCACTATCGTCTCTCCAGACGCGGGAGGAGCCAAGAGGTGAGTCAGGTCTGCCAGTGCTGCTTCAAGGACTTCTCGGTGGGTCATCTGTGGTGTGTTTACCCATGAGCCACGTCACTCACACAAGACTATACTTATACTACGCTTATCTGTGGTGAAATTGACTTTGGCATAAAACAAGTGAGTTTTGCTAATCTATTTAACTCTGGCTGATACTTGGCTGGCACTGACATAAGAAATGTTTTCATGGGCACAGGGTCACCTCCATAGCAGACAGGTTGAATGTGGACTTTGCCCTAATCCACAAAGAGAGGAAGAAGGCCAATGAAGTGGATCGCATGGTTCTGGTCGGGGACGTGACTGACCGAGTAGCCATCTTGGTGGATGACATGGCGGACACTTGTGGCACTGTCTGCCATGCAGCTGACAAGTAAGTTCTCTCTGACATCTGTCGTACTCCATACTGTCTCATCACAACACCGCTAATTAGAACATGTGATCATGTGTTGATAATTGGAACTCCATATGTGGTTAGGAAGAGAAGTTATTTAGATACAAAAATCACAATTTCTTTATCTGAACAACTCCTCACCCTGTGATGGGTGTCATAATTCAACACTGATTCAGTGTTTCCCATACATAGACGAGACCGTGGCGGGCCGCCGTAGTGTAATTAGTCCTGCCGTAGTTGCATTTTCATTTTGTGATTATACTGGACATAATAATAATAATAATAATAATTAAATGTATTTATATATCCCTTTTCCGGGGCTCAAAGACACTGACAATATGGGAAAAACTGAAAACACAGAAGCAACATATAACATGAGCACATAGGACACAGAGTTAACGAACAGAGAACATTTAACACAGCAATGTCCAGGGGGGGGAGGGGGTGGCAGGGTTAGGGGAGATGGGTAGGGGTAGGGGAGGTTGTATGCATGGGAGAACAGGTAGGGTTTGAGGTGAGATTTAAAAGTGGAGAGTGAGGGTGAGTCTCTGAGTGGTTGAGGGAGAGAGTTCCAGAGGCGGGGTGCAGCTCGTGAAAAGGCACGGTCTCCGAAGCCTTTGTGTTGTTGACATGTTCTTCCCCCTCAGACTCATCTCAGCGGGAGCCACCAAGGTGTATGCCATCCTGACCCACGGCATCCTCTCTGGCCCAGCCATCTCCCGCATCAACAACGCCTGCTTCGAGGCCGTGGTGGTCACCAACACCATCCCGCAGGAGGAGAAGATGAAGCACTGTTCCAAGATACAGGTCAGAGGTCAAATTGAAGGGCCACCTATTCCCTTCATAAGCAGGAGCTCGTTTATTGTCTTTAGCTCCTATTGTAGGAGGGCCTGTCTATTGTCACTATTTTGTCACTTGTAACAAAGTCGTGTAGCTACTTTACTGAAAGAAACATGATGATCCACTTCACGAATGAAAAGAAACAAAAGTTGTTGTTCAGTTATAGTCGGAGCTCCAGCCCAAAGGGGGGTGTTCTATGTTGTTATGAACATGAACTATAACTGCTTCTTGTAAATGTTTATTCTTCTCCTCCTCCTAGGTTATCGACATCTCCATGATCCTGGCTGAGGCTATACGCAGGACCCACAATGGCGAATCCGTCTCCTACCTATTCAGCCACGTTCCCTTATAACATCAACAACGTCACCTGCTGACGATCATCTGCTGTTACACCAAAAAAGAGGAAGAGAGGGACTTCCCACCCCCATTAGCATCGCGCTGCTGCTAACAAAACATAATAATAACTATCACAGTCGTGATTATTACTAATAATGACCCAGTTCATTTCAACTCTGGACAGTGTCTTTGTCAGAGAATGGCACTGAAGTCGTTCTTCTTGGGGCGAATTTGACTTACATTTACGAAAGGCCAACTTATTAATTGTGTATGGGTGAATTCAGAACTATTTTCCTGCTGTGAACTTTCTTCCACCTTTTCATAATGCTTGGATCCAGAGTTGTTCCTGCTTACGAGACGTAGCCAGGCATAACTGGGTCCTAGTTACAATATAGGTCATAGGGCCCAGACTTCTTTCTGGTTAGTGGTCAGTTCACAGGATCAGGAAAAATGTCTGATCCAAAATAATGCTGTTACAATATACCATGACCAATGTTAGAATGAAATAGAGATACAACGCTGACTGAATAGTGTTTTCGACCTTGGTCTTGATTTGTCTTTATCATTTTTGAACGATGAAGCTCATCAGTGAAGTGAATGAACATACACTTTAGTTTACAGAGCCACTGATGTCCCCACTCTGAGCGCATTGCAGTAATCTGACCTAAAGAGGCTTCGTTTCCTTAATCACTTCTTCATCAGCAACGATGTGAAATGATATGATGGGTGGAAGCACCATGGTTGAAGCCTTCTTTGGGGGGGGCGGGGGGGGGTCGAATGCTTTGACCTGTCCATTTCGTTCAGATCACTGAATAAAGAAAGGTATATCAGGAGAGCCAGACTATTCAGATGCGCCCTGTGAGTGGGTGCACAGTGGACGGGGTTTGCTCCTCGAGGATCTCCTCTAGAAGCTGTTGGGTTTTTAGCTTGGGGTCTCTGCCGGCTGGAGCTTCCTTTAGAAAACGTCTATTTGCTGTTTTTATTTGTATTTCTTTTTTTTTATTATTATTATTATTACATTTGTATACACTCCTGAAATAACGATATTCGTCAGACTTCATGTGCTTATATATTTCTGATTTTGTGTGTTTCAGTAGGGTGAATACAGTAGGCCTACTTCAAATATCTGATTGCTGAATGTGTTCTTTATTAAAAGAGATGATGAAAATGGCGCCTGGGTTCTTGTGTATGAGCAGGTATGAGTGAAAGGAGCAATGGCTCCTTCTTTTTTCTTCCTGCCGCTCACGAAGTGCCCTCCTGGATGATTTTATTTCATTTTATATAAGGGTTGTCAGTGCGACATGTGCCCATCGCGTCGTTGATTGATGGCTTATGCTCTGCAATCATTGGAGGCTGATTTGGAGAAATCCCTCCAATGGCTATTCTAGAGGGGGCGGGATACCGCTAACCTTATCAGCGTCTTCGAGTCATACAATCCCGTTATTTCCCAGCGGTATACAAGGAACAACATGTTTAATTATTTCGTTGATCTATTGCACAAAGTATGAGTATAGTATAAGTATGTTTATTCATGCATAGATCGCTTTGCCCTCCAGCGGATGTGCAGGCTAAGCCTATAGCTTATCAGAAAGAAACGTCAACCGGTATGTTCCTTAAATGTCTTGCCATTTCAATTTGCAATTTTTTGATTCATGCTTATTCAGATTTGCGATTTCTCGTTTGTCTCGTGCAAGACTACTTTTGTTTTCTTCGTTTGATGTTTATTCAAACTTCTGATACTTGGAGGGAACAACACGAAGATAGACACTAAACACTAATCAGATGTAATTAATAATAGTGACTTTCCCGGTTAGTGATGTCACCTAAAAATGGTTGATCACGTGAATTGTTTTTATTATTTCCTTATGGCTCTCATTCGTTTCAGCCAATGGTTTAAACAGTAATACATTAGGGTAGCATTAATGTATGGGCGTGGTAGATATTGCTAGTGTCAGGTATTATCAAGTAGCCTACAGTTAGGTCCAGAAATATTTGGACATTGACAATTTCTATAATTTTGGCTCTGTACGTATCAATGTATCAATCAACCACAATGGATTTGAAATGAAGTGCAGAGTTTCAGCTTTAATTCAAGGGGTTGAACAAAACTATTGTATGAAACGTTTAGGAATTGCAACCATTTTTATACACAGTCCCCTATTTTCAGGTTGATTACATAGAATATCTACACACATGAACGAAATAACATTTGATATCGCAACTGAGATTAAAACCCTTTAAAAAGAATAATAACATGATAATAACACTTGCACCTGACACCTATTTTTGTAAATGGTTTAAATAAATAAAGTAGCGATAAGTGTTATGGTGATGTGTGTAGATATTCTATGTAATCATCCACACATTCTTGTGTATATCTGATTATCTCCATCTCAGCAGAACATGGGGCAGGGTCCTGAACGTAAACAGGAGGTCCGCGGGGAGCCGATGGTTTGGTTCCGTAGCTCCGTACACGGCGGCACCTCTAGCCTCCTCACCACCCTCGTCTCCTTCCCTGTCTACAAGACCGTCTTCCGTCAGCAGCTACACAGCTCGGTGGTGCGCCAGGCAGTAGGCCAGCTGTACCAGGAAGGACCCCTGAAGCTCTACAGGGGGGTGCTGCCACCCCTGTTGATGAGGACGCTTAACGGTACGCTACTGTTCGGTCTACAGGACACTTTCCTCCACCAGCTCTCCTCCTCCTCCTCTGCCAAGCCCATCGGCATAATCCCCGTCTCCACCTTCCCGGCTCTGGCCGGACTGGCCACGGGCGTGGTGGAGGCCCTGGTCTTCACCCCCTTTGAGCGCGTGCAGAACGTGTTGCAGAACGGGAGCAACGACCGCAACCTTCCCACCCTCAGGAGCGTGCTGGTCAGGCTGACCTCGGAGAGGCTGGCCACGGGGTACTACCGGGCCTTCCTGCCCGTCGTGGTCCGGAACACCCTGGGGAGCGGCCTCTACTTCGGCCTGAAGGACCCCCTGCGCACGGCGCTCAGCGAGCGGGGCCTCTCTCCTACCGCCTCCTCCTTCGTGTCGGGGACGGTGAACTCTATGGTTATCAGCCTGCCACTCTACCCTCTCTCTGTGCTGGTGGCCAACATGCAGGCCGGGGTGGGAGCTGCAGGGGAGGTGTCGTCGGGGTTGAGGGGGAGTTGGAGGGCGCTGTGGGAGTCTCGTCAGCGGAGTGTGGCCCTGCTGTACCGCGGAGGCTCCCTGGTGGTCCTGCGCTCCTGCATCACCTGGGGAATCACCACCGTTATCTACGACCAGCTTAAGAGTCGCTCAGGATGACGACATCGGACACCACAGGGAGTCTCAGAGGAGAATCCCAATAGTCTAAAGTGTCTTCTTCTTCTCCTCATCTCTGGGGGCGGCTGTCTAATGATCGCAATGTTGGCAGATGGGCGGTTTGAGCCCCGGCTGGCCGCATGTCCGAAGTGTCCTTGGGCAAGACACTGAACCCCAAATTGCTCCCAGTGAGCAGGTCGGCGACTTGCATGGTAGCTTGCCACCATTGGTTGCTTTTGATAAAGGCGCTATATAAGTGCAGTCCATTTACCATTTATATCTCCTTTCCTTTATCTGTGCAGTGAAAGCGTATCTGGAAGTAAAACACTATTGCTTTCACCATCAGGGAAAGAGGTAATAAAAGGAATCCATTTTAGGTCTCAAATGGCAGTTATGGGGAAGCCAGTAGACACTTTAACCGCCATGGACTGAAGTTGTATTACTGCCTCCGAATTCAGGTTGCAATGGGCCAAAGATTACCCCGCAATGATGTGTCAAATCCCCTATTACCTTAGAATTGCAGGTGCCTCACATTTTCACAATTATGTGTGAGTTATGAATGTGTCAAAGGAAATGAATGTATGTTAATGGTACGTTTATCTGCTGTTATTGAACGTTCATCAGGTTGTTGATAATATATTAATCAAATAAGGAAGTAAGCTATCTCTAAGTTCCTCTCATTGTTGGATACTGTTCTTGCCACTGCCGTAGGCTTTGACTTTGTGGTTGAACATAGCCTATTCTACTAATAAATGAACTATGATTACCTCGCCTCCCACAAAGACAAAATTGGTCTGGGTCAGTGACGGGCCACACAACCCACTTACACTCGGCCCACATACAGCAATGAATTACGGTCCACGGGTGGTCCAGGTCTGGTAGCCAGAACAGGGCCACATTATGGTCCAGATCTGGTAGCCAGAACACAGCCACATATGGCACATGATATAGGCTAGCCATATCTCAAATTTGTTCCAGTTGTCAGCCTCAACTAAATCTTAACCAAGCCACTTCATTAATACACACACTTGCCATATTTGGCCCAGAAAAAAAATGCCTCAACGACAACAGTATTATGCTGTTCGTGCACACGCACACGCACACGCACACACACACACACACACACACACACACACACACACACACACACACACACACACACACACTCATCCTCTCTGCCCTGCCACCATCCCTGTCTGGAGCCAGGTGTAGCCATCTTTTGATGGTGGTCTGTGGCGCCGCCCCAGATGTCAGACAGTTACGCCTAACAGCAGCTGAAACATACATGCACACATTGTTCAAAATGAATTGTTGTTATCACCAGCTGATGTGGCTACTGGATTTTAAAGGACAATTCCACTAAGATTGAACCCAGTCCCTATGAGAGACATTCTGGTGTGATATCTACACGTAGCCTACAGACCCAACCTCTTCCTCTTCCTCTGCCCTCCTCTTCTCCCCTTCTCTCTTCTTCCTATTTCCTCATCTTGTCCCACCCTGCTTTCTTCCCCTCCTCCCCCAAGAACCTGAACTATCAATGTAAATAACTTTTGAATGATTCTTAAACATATTCCGTGAATGACACTATTGGCTATACATACATACATACATACATACATACATACATACATACATACATACATACATACATACATACATACATACATTTTTACGCTTTTAGGCATGAACTTCAAAGTATTAGACGCTAACGTTGAAGTCACCAGTGCACGCTCTCCACGAGATAGCGCTGTGGTGACGTTGGAGAATTGTTACATTTCATGAGCGCACTAAACGCGCACGCCCTTCATACCACAGAAACATCTGGGATGCCAACTGATTCAAACAGAGAGCGCATAACATGATATCTACAACAGGCTCCTGACCTGATTATGTTTGACGTTTGTGAATGTAGCTGCACTGATATCACACTTGATGACGTAGGCAACATTGGGTGGATAGGTATGAAAGTGATATCAATATTGGAAGGAAGGCTCGAGTTTATCCTGTCCAATGGTGTTCTTTCTCTGGAGGGATCGGTCCAATAGCAGAGAGCGGATTGGTCCAGAGAGAGCGGATCGGTCCAATAGCAGAGAGCGGATTGGTGTCCATGTTGGAGTGGAGAAGGGCGTGTTCCCTCTATTTAAACCGGTTGCGCCGCACAGATTATACAGACTTCCCTCACCTGTAAAGACATTTTCATCGCACATCCCCGCATCAGGTAAATATTGTTCTATAAATTAGCTATTTAGTGTACATCATTTTGAAATGTACCATGTGTTATTCTAAATAGGCTATTGACTGTTTATGATAACTGATAATAAATGTTATTCGGGCATTAAATGTTTCATCTAGTGGACTAGAACAAATAGCCTTGTATTGTCTATTTCAATATTGGTAAAAAGTCAGCTAAACCATTATCTATATTATGGCACAATCTAATAGCCGACATTCCTGCTGTGTTGACAGCTCTGCATACATAGCATGCATTATGCAATGGTATCTTGAACTGCATTCCTGCGAACTAGGCAAGACTATTTAACTTTTTCCGTATTTCATTACGGTTGACTTTATTGTCTATCCTTGACGGCTGTCTTGAACAGGCATCCAAGCTATGACGAATACATTTCCCCCTTTTGTCGCACCGTTTTGTCCTATGCATTTGAGGAGACGATAGTTTCTGCGTATGCACCGTGGGTTGGTCTGCTCTGCAGTGTGGGCTGTTATGATCAAGTACTACGTCGCCGGTGAACATGGCAACCTGTTTATCTGGTTGATGAGATCATTAGACTGCAGATATGGTGAGAAGATGCAAATACGTTTGTTTGCATTGCACCAAGTTAGTCTGTAAGAATGTACTTGTCACACCAAGTTATTGTGCGGCTGACATGGGCAATTGTACGACTGTGAGAAAAGACAGCTGATCTAATGAATTCCTTATTTGTGGAAGGAAAAATGCAATATTTGCTCGAACCCGATAGTGCACAGAGGTTGTAAAGTGTGTAAACAGAAAGAACAGTAAGAACTGTAGTTGATCTCCTGGTGGTGTGCTGCAGGTAGAACAGAATTACAGTGTGTAATTGTACAGTGCTCTGCAGGTTATTTTATTGGCACCCTTGGTTTCAGACCAAATTAGGCCAACACCCAGTAGAGGGGGCGTATTCACATAATTAAGCATTTGTGCCATCTTTTTAGCTTTTTCTTCTCCTTTGTTGGATTTTATGTTGTGGGAGTGTATGTTGTTTCAAGTGACAGCTACATACTATAATACTGTATGGAGTGGACTGTATGGACAGTGTCCCTCTGCAGTTGAGGTGGGGCTTACCTGCACATACATGTACTGTAGATTTTGACATGCCTTCCCCTTTTCTTGTTTAACTTAGGCACATTAATCCAGTCATGACAGCCTCATGTCCTTAATTTTCTGCCATTGGCTTGTCATCTCTCTCTCTCTCTCTCTCTCTCTCTCTCTCTCTCTCTCTCTCTCTCTCTCTCTCTTCTCAGTCTCAGAAGTCATCCAAAATGGAAGACAACAACCCAGTCAAGAAAGATGTGGAGTGTTTTGACAAGGGAAAACTAAGGAAGACCAGCACAAAAGAGAAGAACATTAAACCCACCAAGGAGGGTATGTGTCTCATAAGAGGAGCTTTTAATGGTTAGGTCACTTAGTTAGGAACAACTCTTTCCTGACTAAGTCACCTAACCGTCATATACATATTACGGTGTACCTCCTCCCCCACTCACACTGTTGCCGCACCCTGTACTTCACTCTGTCTGCAGTAGCTAAGTGCCACCCACTCTATTGTACCAAGAGTGAATGGCAAACACTGCAATGCAATGAGAAATGACTGATTAACTGAGTCGCTAGTACACACCCGACAGCCCGATAGTCAATCGTAAGATAACTTGTCCTTGTTTCACCCAAGTCTGAAGAAAAATCATACAATACACAAAGGTGTGCTTTTCAAGTCTGATATTAATGAGTACTAATCTCTCATTTTACTGTATGCAAAACGACAACATGCAAAACAGAATTCTCATGATTACAACAGAGGAACAGTTACTGTACAGACTAAGTACATTTTACACATACATTACATACACTTACATTTGGCCTCAGTCCCCTCTTACTGCTTGGAATATTTTTAAACAAACACCCCGAACAAGAAACGAAACAGGACTGCCTTTTCACACAACTGAGAGTTTCATCCGGGAGTTGTGAAACTCTGTGAAGAGTGTTGTTGATTATTGTCCTGCCAGACTGATAAAGACTGAGCCAAAGACAGGAGAGGAACCATCTGCCACACCAGCTGCTTCACTCCCTGTAAAATGTCCCCTCCCTGTCTTATATTCACCAATGATATCTCATGTTTTGTTCTGTTAAATTTACTACTGTTTTAAGATTGCATGTTGCATGTTTTGGAAAAAGAGGATATAAAACATGAGGTATCTGGTATCCTATAGTGCAGGGTTTGAATTATAATATAAATACTAACATTGGTCCAGCCGACCATTTTGATGGAAGTCTTATCAATGTAACTCAACCCCTATAGTCAGTTACAAGATGATTTTAGTGAGCGTAGGTCCAGGAATCCAGTGTTGTCAGTAATTGTCTTACAGCTCCCTGTCCTTCTTACAGTGGCTCTTGATTTTCTGCCAGTGACTCATCACCTCTCTCTCTCTCTCTCTCTCTCTCTCTCTCTCTCTCTCTCTCTCTCTCTCTCTCTCTCTCTCTCTCTCTCTCTTGCAGACATCGAAGAGGAGAAGAAAGCTGCAGCTAACCCTCCCTCCGGTCCCTAGGTGTCTCCCTCCGGCTGTCCACTGTCAGTCCACTGCCGCCTCAATTCTGGACTTATCACCTGACCCTGTGTGTAATTGTCACTGATGCTTTATGTACCCTCACTTCCCTTCACTCCCCACTTAGTCTTCACCGTGTGTTCACCGTTGGTTGGTCGCTTAAAGAACATAAGCTAATTGAATATACAAGTCGTTTTTGGAGACTGTGTTCTTCCCCCTTTGTTTTCAAGCTTAAGTCTGGTGTTTGTATCCTGTTTTGTCTCCACTTCATTAAGTAAAGATCATTTTATTTGGCGCCGCTACTTACTCATCTGCCTCCCTTTATCTGCACCGCAGCTGGGTCCGCTTACTATACCAAAACGCTACAGCAGATGCCTCCAAGTGAAACACCATGGTTCCCCACCTCTAGTCATCCCTCTCTTCTCGTCCTCAAATCTGTCCATCATCTCTGCTTCTGCTTTTGGTATCGCCATGTTAAATCATAATGACATTTAATCAGGTGATGTGGGGTAAGGGTAGATTGCAAGAGTCTGATGTGATTGTCAAACCATGCACAATTATTGCAATGGATTTATTGAATTGTGCTTTTTCATGCAGTCATAAAAGGGAGGATCAAAGTTCAAAATATTAGAAATATTGTGACAGTGTTGATTGAAGAAAGAATTGAGCTTGTATTTGTGTCAACTGCATACCATCAGTAACAGTTCAACTGTCAACTGTCAATGTCATGCCTGTAAATGGTGCCATTCTGAATAAGTTCTATGAAATAACATGTGAGAAGATATTTTTGTTTTAATAAAAAGTACTGTTTTAAAATGGAATGTGTGAGTTGTTTTCATTTGATTGATTCATTGTTTTCTTGCATCTTGATCTTTTTACTCAAAGTCATTCTATTGAGTTTGCGTTGCATTTTTCTGCTCTGGTTAGATCGAGTCAAGACAGGATTGGGTGTATTATGAGATGCATACCAACGGTGCTCTTGGATGACTTTCAAAAATAAATATTTACATTGCATCATGTGCTACAGGTATTTCAACATTTCCTTCTCAGAGCCTTGAGTAGCCTTAGGTTGCTGGCTCTAAAAGCCATCTACCTGGAGGCTGATGGAGGTAGATAACTATAAGACACTGCTGAACAGACTAATTGCAGATTCATGTTTTCGGTATAGGGCAGTAACCTACATTATTTATACAGTGCTTAGTGCTTCTTTGTATTGTATAGTCTCTCCCAAAGAACTTGGTTGTGTTGTGTTTAAGTGTGAAGGTTGTATGATAGAAGTCATCGAGGTGAATTTCCTCCCCCCCTTCAGCAAGCCTCAGCAGGCTACAGGGGGAGGGGGTGTGGTTTGGCTCCAGGTGTTGATCAAACATTCCCGATTACAGCTATAAATCAATGTCGTCATGGTATTCAGATATTCAGGATCTGAATGTACAATCTGTCCTGTACGAGCTCACCATGTTCAGTTTAATCTGCGTCTTTGCGTAGTTATTTTATTTTTTACTGTATGGATTGTTTTATGTTATTACTGTTCATGTTTACATTGTGTCTATTATCCTTTTTACATACTATTGTTGATGTTGATTGATGTTGCAGAGATTTCTTAGACTAAATTTAGACATTTAATTGCATTGTATACTTGTATTGAATGTAATGACAAATAAACAAGACTCGACTTGACTTGGTTTGACTTGAGTTACGCAACACTCTAAAAGAACTGATTTAGGGGAAGATGTCAGTGGAGGATCTCATATGAAACAGGCCTACGTGTTAATGTAGCGTGGGTGGGGTGCATAGGTGAGAGAGTTTGTCTGTGAATGTGGTCGAGGAGGAGAAGTGGTGCCAAGGAGGAGGCATTTTTTAACCTCTGGCCTGCTTGAACACGCCTGGAATGTAGCATGCTTCCACTTGTGGAGCAGACGGTATCAGGTCTTCCAACACACTCCGTAGTGTGGACCTCACCTAGCGGGTGAGAGGGATTAAGAGTCTGGAGGTATGCTTCTCCTCAATGACAGCTTTGGGTGGTCCCCATCACAACAACAACAAAAAACATTCTCAATGGGACAATGATTTTTTTTCTTTTATATAGCCTCAAACATAGAAGGAATCAGTCTCTGCAAAGAGTGCCATGCTCTCACTGTCCGTCTCTATGGTTCCCATGAGGATTACACTTGCTCTCTACTGTGGGAATGCATGGCCGAGGTTACAGATGACTCTACACAGCAATAAGAAAGCCATGAAAACACGAAAGAGACTGCAACTCGTATCTCTTGACCAATCACCATAGAGCAACACTCTGTGACACATCCTAAACCCTCTCATGTGGTTTACTGAGGTCCAGGTTGTTGCTGCAGGACAGGTGTGCACCTTTGAACACCCTTGTTGGTTGTACTTCAATAGTAATCTGGATTTAATAGGATTGTGGGTCCTCCTCTAGTTTAAGACAGCAGTTGTCTTTCATTAGCGTGTCCCTGGCTGGCAGTGATGTGTGCTCCATTGTATTGGTGTATTGTAGCATCGATGCGTGCAGAACAAGTCAGACTGCATGTAGTGTTGATTATCAATGGGTTTCCTTGTTTCGAGAATGAGTGTGTGTGCCAGCTTGTGGGCACATGTTTGTGAACCTTACTACATGAAACCACTGACTCGATCTCTCTCTCTCTCCCCCTCTCTAGAATGTATGAATATATGAATATATTCTACCACTCAAATACAGGCACCCCCCCCCCCCCTCGAAAAACATCCGCTAGCACACAACCCCGGCCCTCCACCCCCCCCAAAAGATCCAAGTGCAGCATATAATATGTCAAGGTTTTGCTGTTAGAACCACTCTTGACGGTACTGTCTCGGCATATAAATGAAGGTGAGGCACACCTACTACTACTCTTTCCTCGGGTCGCTAGAAACCTTTTTTGCTTACCCTACCTTTCACAGCTCAGCTAGAGGGAGAACAGATATCCTTATTGGCATAGATAGTGTAGTCTATTATAGACACTGTGGGTACCCACAAACATTCCAAATCCTTTTTTTGTGTCCACAGGGGTGACTGGATGACAGGATGACTGGTGAGGTCTGAATACTGAAGCTGCAGTGAATAGGGACACCTGGTGGTGTATAAGATTAGGATTGCAAATGCAGCAATATTATTTATAGCATCCTACAGGTGGCGCCAAATACCATAGAACCAGAACCGGGTAGGGGCGGGGACTGATCATTACTTTGAGTCTGATTGGGCAAACTGAAGTCCATCAAAACCCAGGCAAACATAGTTAGCCCGCTAACTAGCCAGATAAAGGCTAACGGTGCACCTTTGGGACATGTCTTGTTCCGTTATCCTGGCGACAATCATGTACATTTGATTAACGACATACATTTTTTTTTTACTTTTTCGAGAAGGCGGAAAAAAGTAGCTTGATTCATGCAAAGTCTAGAATTTAATCAGCCAATTCATTTACCTCTGGACAACAACACCGCGCTCACCGGTGCAGGGTAGGTTTGTTTTTGCTGCTAGTCAGCTTAGCTAGCGATCTAAACAACAGATCCCTGCATAAATGCATCGATGTATCTATACTTGCATGACACATTGTATCAATTCACGTGTGTTGACGGTTATGAATGAGTGAGTCGAATGAGCGACGAGTGACGTAGGTAACCACGGCTCGCTTGATGCTTTCGTCTGGGCAGTTACTCAAACACCAATTTGCTGGATGGGGGATGTGGTGTGTGCTTGCAACTATCCTAGACGACAATTATTACGATTTGTCCCAAAACGTTTTTTTTTTAGAGCATTTAGTTCATTTAAATCAAAAGCGTGTAACTCCAACCCGATGCTTTTGTGTTTTGTTATGTTTCAAAAAGGGCATTTAATGTTCAACAATTCAGATGATGATGCTTTGCTTCGGGTTTGTTGTTAGTGAAGAAATTTAATCAAAACATATTTTATGTTATTTTTTTACCAGAAGTGGAAAACAGTAGCCAAGCTATATGTAGGTCCAGAATTGTTGTTATTTTAGCTGTTCCTTGCAAGCTGTTGGTCTTCTCATTCTCACTCTGTCCCTCTTTGGCTTCAGCAGAGTTGGAGCATGGTTGTCCCAGACAGCCCTAGTGTGGTCCCGCAGGCTGCCAACGGGGGTTCCGGCGGGCTCATGGACACTTCTCCGGCGGGCTACGGAGAGGAGGAGCAGGACCTGGCAGGGGTGGAGCTGGAGGAAGTTCGCAAGCTCCAAGAGCTGGTCAGGAGACTTGAAGTCCAGAACCAGACACTCCGTAACAGGGGTGGGAAGAATGTTCTCCTCGGGGGAGCCGCCACCAACAACAGCAACCTCCCGGCTGGCACCAACATCAACGAACGGCTCTCCTCCTGCGAAGGGTTGACCAACTCTCCCCTCAGGTTGGAGGACAGCAGTGAGCTAAGCAACAGGGATTTTGAGCTGTCTCCTCCGCAGGACAGCTGTAGCAGTGAGGAGATGTCCCCTCTCCCGGTGGCTAACAGGCTGGAGGAGGAAGAGGAGGAGGAGGAGGATAGGGGGCCGTGTGGAGGTTTTCTGACCCTTCCTTGCCGTAACGGATCAGGGCAGACCCAGGGGCACGGCCAGACCCCAGACAGTCCCTCTCTGGACAGCTGTGAATCAGAAACACTGGCGGGAAGCGACTCGGGGGTGGATCAGTCTGCCCTGGACGAGGTTGATGTCCTTGACCTGGAGGAGGAGTGTGCTGAGGTGGATGACGAGGACAGTTGGTAGGTATCTCTCTTGTGCATCCCAATAGTCTACTGCCTTGGCTTTCTTCCTCCACCCCCCTTTCTTCTTCAACAATACTGTCATGAACGCAGCAGAGGAGTGAAATACGGTCCCCTGTAGGTGTCCATCATATTGCTCTCAGCTGTCCTGTCCTCTCAGATCATTGCAGATGAAAGGCTTGGCCGCATGCAGCCCACATGTCTGATGGAGTCATCATCTGTTTACCATACAGAGGGGTCAACCTGGTGTCATACTGCCTGCTGTGCTTACATGAAGACAAGGGCCCGTAGTCAAAATAAGTCATTGGAGATTGTTCCTGTTTTACCCTTTACTTTAAAGTGGGTTATTGCTTGGAGGGATTTGACCTGAGGTGCATGGCTCTGGCACGTCTCCCGATTGCGGTAGCCTAGTAATGCCCAGCGGATATCGGGTAGAAAGGCTGTACAGTAGCCTAGTAATTGCCAGCGGATATCGGGCAGAATGGCTGTAAAAGCTAGCAGCATTTTCAGAGCCCTTCCTGCACAAAATGGCTGTGGCCAGCAGAGTGCTGCCTCTGTGATGATCACTATGAATCTGAGCGAGAGAGAGAGTCAGCAGAGAAAGAGAGGGGGCAGTGGAAGAGGGGAGAGGCCTAGTGCATCAGTGGTCTCTTGGAGGCCGGCCAGCCAATGTGATTTACTCAGGGTGCTGTGCACCGCAGTGCTGCTCTGACATGTGAACTTGGCCATGTTCAAAAGGACCACCACACTACCACACACAGTACACACACACAGTACACACACACACACACACACACACACACACACACACACACACACACACACACACACACACACACACACACACACACACACAGTACACACACACACACACACACACACACACACAGTAACCTCTCTGTGCTCCTGTTAGGCTGTGACGAACTGAACTGATTCCTACCAAGCTTTTTGAAAACAACAATGCAGTGTTGTTGTTTTGTTTAAAGTTCTGTAATTTAGAATTATGGGTTACGTTTTTTTGGTGAAAGTTGACTGACCTACTGATGTTTCATGTTCACTCTCTGGTCTATTCCTGAAAGTTTGGATTTGCATCATTCAAATGATCCACTTGTTCACCCCTCTGTAACATTAATGGAAGTCTTGTCCTTGTGTTTTGAAAGAAGACGAGGCTCTCCTCATTTGCCGGAATTTAATTAGCCTAATAGGATTTGATTACCCAAAAGGTTGGTAATAGCAGCCTGGTAATAATAGGCCTAGCTAATTCCAAATAATCTTTATTTGTTTAATGTTTTCCATATGCCTGAAATTCACCTTCTTGTTTGCGTGTAGGAGGAAAGTTCCGGGTGTGTAGTACTCCATTTTGTATCTGAAACAGGTACCGTATTGTTTTCCTGCTAGCTACTTTAGCAGCTTAGCTGTGGCTTAACGGCCGAACCAACAGTGACTTTTTCTCAGATTGGCATCAGTAGCCGTTCCATATGTGGTCCCATGTGGTTATCACCCCCAACAACATTTCATAATCCCTCAGGGCCCTAATCTGCTTTAGGCTGGCCGCCACTGGGTGCTAAACTGCTTTGGGTTAGGACTTAAATTGCATGTGAGCTTTGGGTGTTTTGTAACTACGGCTAGAAGAGGGGGGAGAAATGGCGGAGAAAATTTGAATCTTTTGTTTTAGTAGTACCTCCTTTGTGCAAGGAAAGAAAGAGCGAGTAAAGGGCAAGCAAACCAGAGGAGGACACACAACGTGTCCCTGTATGCATGAGCTCTTTGTCATACAGATGGCCTCTCTCTCTCTCTGTGATGATTATCACTACGTTGTCATACTGCGGCCGTTCACTGCTGTTCAACCAGAGGACAATAATAACTTCTTATACAACCTCAAACCGCTATGACTGTTACATAGGCCTACTGTTATTACAGAGGCCTACAGCCGTTAAGAACAAGAAAAACAAATCATAAAATCAAAAGGCCCTGACCATGTAACTACAGTGCTAGCCTCTGTGGCTGTGCTCTCCACTGGGACGTGTGACCTGGATACTGTCTGTTGTTGTTGCTGGTCCCAGTGGGAGACGGCTCCCATTATGAAGAGGAGCACAAGTTGATTACTCGAAAACCAGTTTGCGTCAGGCCTTTGTACGTGCGACTCGAGGCATTGGCTCATGTGACTGCTTCAAATGTTCTAACGAAATTGCCTGTTTGCACTTTTCGGGGCAGGACTCAAAAAGCGTGTGAACACACACACACACACACACACACACAGCTTCAGGCCTCGATACCAAGCAACGCAGGAAAACACCGGGGTATTAATGTCACACCATTGTGTCATCTGTGGTGGTTTGCGTAGAAGGCAAGGCTGCATTGTCTTTATAGAATATATGTGGTGCGCCTCCTATTTTTGAAGCTCCTTGCGGTAGACGTTAATGCGCTGTGATGGGCTGAGCTGAGCGAGTAGCCTGCTCGTTAGGAGTCAGCGCAGAGATGGGATGGACTAGTTTGGTCTGGACAGGGCTGGGCTGGGCTGGGCACAACTGTATTGGCCTGGGCACGCATAAAGAAATGGCTCTCTAGGGTAGCTGTTGCTTCAACGGTCTTCTTGGATCACTCGCTTCACAGAAGAAACACATGTTAGGCCTGTGTACTTCACACACCTGTGTATTTCGACACACCACCTGTGTGTTTCATAGGCCAGTGTGTTTCATAGACCAGTGTGTTTCACAACAGGTTTGACAGTTATGCTATTCCTGTTCCCAGTCAGAAAACCGTTGGCTGATGACCTTTGGTTGATTAGTGTGCTTAGGGATTATGAGTTTGTGCCTGTGTTTTATAGCTCTGTATCAGCCATCCTGGAATTCATACCTCCTGTAGACATTCCCACACGCTCACACGAGTTATTCTGGGCATACCAGGCGCGTGAGAACGGTTAACTTAACATGCTAAACGGATAAGTGTTCAGTTCTGCGCTCGATTGCGGCCGGTCCTGTTCTACCTGTACAAAATATAAATCAACCCATTCTCCCTCTCATGCTCCTCTTCTCTCTCTCTCTCTCTCTCTCTCTCTCTCTCTCTCTCTCTCTCTCTCTCTCTCTCTCTCTCTCTCTCTCTCTCTCTCTCTCCTCCCTCCCTCCCCCAATCCCCCTTTCTATTCCCTCCCTTTCACTCTCTCGCTCTCTCTCTTATCTCTTTCCCTCCAATCCCCCTTTCTATTCCCTCCCTTTCACTCTCCCTTTCACTCTCTCTCTTATCTCTTTCCCTCCAATCCCCCTTTCCATTCCCTCCCTTTCACTCTCTCTCTCTCTGCAGGTTGTATGTGTCTCCTAAGAAGCAGGTGGTTGCGGAGCCACGGCCAGAGTCTCCGTTGAAGTGGTGTCGGAAGGTCCTGGACCACCCCAGCCCAGAGACCGAGGTGGCCTGTAGGACCCTCCTCAACCGCCTGGACCAGAGTACGCAGCCATGCTCCATAACCACACACACTCTGCCCTCTCTACCCAATAAGCTCATAACCTCATGACAGCTAGGAAGCCGCTCCCTATAACGACCTGATAACACTTTAATAACACAGACGTCATAACACAACCTGGGCCCGGGTTGGCACGTGTTCCAATACACGGACATTAAACAATAACCTCATAACAAAAAAAGAGATTTGGTGAGGCTGCATTATCATTTCATGCATTTTATGCACCCAAATTGTGGAATGCACTGCCAGTTTACATTAGGGATGCAAATCAGCAAATATGTTCAAATCAAGACTAAAGACCCATCTTTTTAATATTGCCTTTGAGTGACTAAATAATTAAATTATGATTATATAATGATTAGAGCACTTTGAGCTGCAACGTTTGCAGGAAAAGCGCTATACAAATAAAGTTATTATAATTATTATTATTATTATTAACCTCATAACAAAAAGTACCATGTTGAGAACACACCCTTGTCTAGTAAACTCTATCAGAGACCATAGGAATAGAACTCAATTCTCTCATTTAGATGCTGCCCCAAGAGGGCTGCAGACAGATGGCACATTGTTGAGTTCAGAGTGCTATCCAATAATGTTCCTAACCCCACCTGGAGCTGCTGCAGACTGTGTGTGCGTGTGTGTGTGTGTGTCTGTCTGTCTGTGTGTGTGTCTGTCTGTCTGTCTGTCTGTGTGTGTATGGGTGTGTCGTATGGGTGACAATGCCCCAGATAGTGTGTGTGTGTGTGTGTGTGTGTGTGTGTGTGTGTGAGAGATCCGACACACCCATTCATTATGTATCCTGCTTGCGGCTCGTACATCCTGCGTGTGGCAGAACAACAACAGAGCCTTTCACACCAGGGCTGAACCACCAGGCAGATGATGTCATGGGCTGCCGGGTCAGATTACTACGCCCTGGGTCAGCTCTCCTCGTCCAACGGCCCAACACGGCTGTCTGTCAGTGCCACGGACCTGCCCACTGGCCCAGGACAGGGCTGTCTGTCTGTCAGGCCACACAGCTGTCTGTCTGTCAGGCCGTGGACCTGCCCACTGGCCCAGGACAGGGCTGTCTGTCAGTCAGGCCACACAGCTGTCTGTCTGTCAGGCCGTGGACCTGCCCACTGGCCCAGGACAGGAGAAAGCAGTCTGGAGAAAGAAAATGGCAAAATGATGAAGCAAGCGAAAGTTTAGGATTTATACTCTGGGATGGCCTGCTTCTTGTCATAAACAGTTTTTTTTTTTTTTTTACCACTTTTGTAAGTGTGATATAGGACAGGACTTTGTTCCCAAACTTTGTTTGTGCTGTGACCCACCTAAGATTTTGGGGAAATTTTCCTCTGGCCTACCAAAATAAAGAGACGTCTCGAGATAAAACGTTTCACTTTCCCCCCTGAAACAAAGCATGGAAAGTAAGCTCTTCATTTAGGATTCAACACTCCCCCGAACCCGTCATGTAAAATGAACTGCAGATATCTAATTGTGTGTTTGTCTCCCTCCCTCCCTCTGTCTGTGTGTGTCTATCTCTCTGTCTCTCCCCCTCTCCAGCCTCGCGATGGAGGAACATCTACAGCAGTCCTGGCCAGTGCTCCTTCGGGCCCTCCGCGGAGCCTGGCTCCTCGGGCTCCGGTGGCCTGCTCTCTCCTGGGTACCCCAAATCAACTAACAAAACCCTACTAACCTGTGGCAGCTCAGGTACGGCATGACATTAACACACCCACGCTCTCCTCCACCTCCTCCTCTGCGCCTCACTGGGCTGTGTGTTTTTATGGGCGGGTCACTTGTTTTGATGGGACTCGGATTCAGTAACAGGTTGTTGTTTTTCTTTTAGATGTGATATATGACTCTGTACTGCAATGTTACAAGGTTACAAGGTTTTTAAAAGGGTTACGCCTCAACGCGACAACGTAATGTGTTGATGGCTTGCGTCTGGTTTTCACATTGCGCTTCAATGAGGATACTGACACTGGTGTGCTGTGCTATGCATTGATTGTCGGGACTAAAATGTAGGACGTCTACAAGCTTGCTGTTGCAGTGGTGTGGATGTCAAATGCATTGCACCTTTGTCATACTGGAAAACACAACTTCCACTTCACAGGTGCTTTACACGTGGCAGCATCTGCAGCACAAGGCTCGTGTTGCTGGGAGCAGCACTATAAATAACCATCTTTGCATGGACTTTGTAAACGCTATGCTTGCTGGTGTCCCTTTCTAACACCAGACCCTTTTATGTAACCAAATGCCAGTCTGCTGCCAGTTTGAACGAAAGTGTGTGTGTGTGTGTGTGTGTGTGTGTGTGTGTGTGTGTGTGTGTGTGTGTCTGTGTGTGTGTTACTGTGTGTCTCTGTGTGTGTCTGTGTCAGACTGTCCTGCTGGGACGCATCCTGCTTCCAGCTGTCCCCAGCGCCCAGTCTAGACTAACACTAGGGGACAGGACAGGGGGTGAGGTGAGGGTCAGGGTGCCCCCAGGAGCATGTCCACTCAAACGCCCTCCGCTGGATCTCTGTCCTCGCATCCACCGTGCTGAGTCTCCCCTAGCAGTGACTCAACTGATACTCCACCACAGTCCACACAAGTGTCTCTATGCCAGTGCCATCCCACGCTTCGCATGTAGTGGTGTGTGACTCACGCGGGGGTTTTGCGGGCGGTGTGTTTGTGTTTTGCCAGGCTACGTGGGGAGGAACTCTGCCCTGAGCTCTCAGTCCTCCATCGACAGCGAGCTGAGCACGTCGGACGACTCCATCTCCATGGGTTACAAGCTGCAGGACCTCACGGACGTCCAGATCATGGCTCGCCTTCAGGAGGAGAGTAAGTGTGGAGTTATGTACAAACGACAGACTGCCATGCGTGCGTGCGTGCGTGTCCGACGTCTGAAGGGCTCTGGAGTGTCGATGCCAGTATTTACAGACCCCCCCCCTCCCGTATACACACAATCTGTTATTGTCAGTGTGCCAGAGGAAACTGATCAATGAGCCAATGGAAAGTGTGTGTCAGTGTGTGTTTACACGCCACAGACGGGTACTCTCTTTCGGGGAATGGGGAGGGGTATTGTTGCCGGTGCCTGCCTGTATATTCACATGTGTGTGTGTGCGTCCGTCCGTCCGTCCTCTTCCAGGCCTGCGGCAGGACTACGCCTCCAGCTCGGCGTCGGTGTCACGCCGCAGCTCCTCGGCCTCCCTGCAGTCCCTGCGGCGGGGGGGCGGCGGCGGCGGCGGAGCCTACAGCGACCAGGAGCTGGACGCCTACAGCCTGGAGGACGAGGAGGACGAGGGCGGCTCCTCCTCGCTGCAGCAGCAGCAGCGCATGCACCGCTACTCGCCCTCGCCGCACGGCTCGCCCCGCTGCCTGTCCCCCTCCGCCTCGGCGCACCGCCTGGGCAGCGCCCTCCCCCCCCGGGCGCGGGCCCCCCGCCGCTCCCTGCAGGGCCCCAGCCCGGAGCTGCTCAAGTTCGCCAAGAGTGAGGGTGAGGCAGGCCATCCACCATACATACGTAACACGCGAGGGAGGTCATACACTGTATATAGAAGTAGTGTCCGTGCACAATCATCATCAGCTGGGTCGATAGAACGTACAAGCCGGGCGAGCCGCTATCAGAATAGCCAACGTCGGTGGTGTTTCTAAACAGGACCCGATGGGTTAATATTCTTCATTTGCTGTACATCAGAAGACGTGGCTTATGAAATGCGGACACAGTACTGTACATTTGAACAAGTTGTGTGTGTGTGTGTGCGTGTGTGTGTGTGTGTGTGTGTGCGTGTGCGTGTGCGTTTGTGCGTGTGCGTGTGCGTTTGTGTGTGTGTGTGCGTGTGTGTGTGTGTGTGTGTGTGTGGTTACAGAGGAGTTGAGGCACAGCATGCCTAACCTGGCCCCCCGCACCAGCCTGCGTTCCCTGGAGGCGGTCCGAAACAGCCGCAGCATGGAGGCTAACCTCCAGAGCTCTGGTAGCCGCATGTCCCGCCTGCCCCATACCCCCTCCTCAGGTAACCCTCACTGGTCCCTCACTGCCCCACTCCTCCCTCTTTGAGTAACCCCACCCACACTGCCCCCCGCTCCCTACCCCCACAGGTAACCCTCACTGCCCCCTGCTCCCTACCCCCACAGGTAACCCACCACTGCCCCACCCCACCCTCACTGGCCCCCACACCACCTACTAACATCCATCACCTCCACCCCCACATCTGCCACACACACACCCACACACACACACACGGGTAGCCTACTTCTCCACACGTCCCTCACCCCCCCACCCCACCAGGTGTAGCCAACAACTCTTAACTGCCACATACTGTGTATCCTGACCTTACTACTGACACTGTTCTTAATAACTTGTGTACGCCACTCTACTCAGAGTTATTCCTAAAGCAAACCTACAGTCGTCCTGAAACCCTGTCTGTCTGCCCTCCTCCAGGTATGTCCTCCGGTCGGATGCGTGGCAACGGCCAGTCCCCCCTCTCCCTCAGGACTCCCGTGAAAGCCATGGGCCCCGTGGGGGGTCCGTCCATGCCGGGGGTCCGCCAGCCCTCCAGGGGCCTGCCCGTGCCTCAGGGGGGGGGGCCCTGCGGAGGAGGGGTCCGCAGGGTCCAGTCCCCGGGCCCCGTCACCGGGGGGGGAGCTTACGCCGTGGGCAGGGCCTCCGTCGGCGGGGTGGGGAGGCAGGCGGCCGGCCGAGGGCAGGCAGGAGCAGCGGCATCCTTCAGGAGCAGACTGGCACAGCCCACCAGGAGGTGAGTGCTTATGCTTCTATTATTGGGGGTGGGGGGGGGGGGGGCTCATTTGATTTCTTTCCATTTTTAGTGCTGTTTAACAGACAAACAAACAAAATGCCACCCAAAGACTAAAGTAAGGTATGAGAGTTTGAGTGGTTGTCGTGTCAACCGCTACACCCATGGATCGAGACTTATTTTGTCTTTGATTCGCAGGTCTATGACTAAAACGTGTGGTCCCGACGATGCGTGGAAAGACGGCTGTTACTGAGTCTCCACCACAACAACAACAACGACGAAACCTCCACCTCTCTCCTTTACCTCACTTAAGTATGAACTACACCAACATACTGACCTGCCTCTGAACTCACCCCTGCAGACTGGAATACTGACCGCACTGCACCTGGTCCTTCCCTGGCATGAACCCTCACCCCAAGGACACCAGAGAAAGGAGAGAGAGAGACAGATATAGGGAGGGAAGAGCCGGACACACACACACACACACAAACACACACAAACACACACACATTTCACCCTATGGGCTGAGACACAGCTTCCAGAAGATTTTGTTTGTGTTTTTAATATTGTCAATCCCAGTGTATATTTTGTATGATAAATGGGAGAGGCTGCTGGAACAATGTGGGTTGTCATTGACATTGTGACGATGGATGGATGGATGGATGGATGGATGGATGGATGGATGGTTGGTTTTCTGTGTGTGAACTCTTACTACTACCATATGAAGGTGATCTGAAACTGGGTATTGCATGATGTTTTATTTTCTTGCTTTATCCTCCACAGATTAAGCTTATTCGTTGTGATAATGTGATAATGCTACGATAATAATGCTCTGTTCTTCCAGCAGCCCCATGTTGATCCGTGGGAAGGTTTTCTTTAACGTGATTGGTTAGTGATTGCTCCATAGATATTTGTGTTGTATTTGTGTTCTGCTGGCACAACAATGCAACCTCTGAACCTCACTGCCCTTCCAACTACAACAGTAGACCCCTGATGAAGAAAAAGAGGAAATAAAAGAAATGTGTTGGGGTAAACTCTTTGTGCCAAGGTGCGTTTCTGCTGCAGCATTGTTTCTAAATCCAACATTTGAAAATACTGTATACATGCATTTACCACAGTTTTTACTGCATATCGGTAGATGAATCAGAGTGTTGGTCTTTATACCACTGTCTGTCGTGATAAACGGCAGAATAATGTTTATGCACCCTTCGTGCATAAACATTATTCTGTCCTTATGCCTTAGAGACAACCAGCTATGCACCCACATGTGGAGTGCCTCTGAAAATCAGGAACTGTAATGAAAATTAACAATAAAGCCTATGAAGTGTTGATGAATGTGTTGCTGTTGTGCCAATTATATGATCCAATATAGATGCATGTAAGAGAGAGAGAGAGAGAGAGAGAGAGAGAGAGAGAGAGAGAGAGAGAGAGAGAGAGAGCCTACTGTAGAAACACTACTCATCTGTGTGTATGTGTGTGTATATGCATATATTATATATATATATATATATATATATATATATATATATATATATATATATGTGTGTGTGTGTGTGTCTTATATCAAGGGGCGGTCTGATGACATGCAGTACCCACGACTATGAACGTACTTTCAATTCTGCAGCTGCTACAGTTCTTGACTCTATCCAGAGCGGCGCGTGCAAACCCTCCCGCCCACCACACACACACAAACAATATATATATATTTATTTTATTTTAGTAATTGCTGCAACAACCACGATCAATCGGTAACACAAAAAAAAAAATCTAATTCCCTGTCGACCTCAGTAAGCTCTCCCTGGCGTGACGCAACTGGACAGGGATCAGCGGTAAACGAGGCCACGCATTGGGTGCGTTCCTAAACACACTCTGGAAATCTGATCAGCACTCACGGAATGCCTCTCGTCCAATCAAATTACTCGGTCGCTCGATGACGTCAAACCCAGTGTGCGCTTCGGCGGTCTCAGAGCAAATTTACGAACGCACCCGTCTGCCCCCCCCCGCCCTCTCTTGGTTGACAGCGAGCCACCTGATTGGCCGAGGCCTCGGAAAGAGTGGCCGGGGATCCAAAAGTACAGGCCGCATTTAGCTTACTGTCGAAAAATAAACCAAAACAATAACATATAAAGACAAGAAAGCAGAGAAATCGCCGATTAGATTTGAAGGAGTCCATAATCAGGTAAAACGCGCTGGATCAATCGAAACTGCATATGGAATATGACGCCAGGGCCCAGTCGGCCGTAGCGGGCCTCTTTCAGCCCTTTCGGAAACAACATGGTAGATTATACAGATGATGCCGCATGCGCTAGCTAACATGCTAAGCTAGCTAGCCAGCTCGATTGTCTTAACAAATGTGCACTATGAACATATTTATTACACTCTGGTGTTGTGAGACGTGATGCAATGTGTTTAATTCGTTTAATGGACAGTGTTTAATTCCGTTAATGGTGCACAAACGACATTTTATTCAGAACTAACCAACTCGATAGCTTACTCGAGGCTAGCTGATATGCTAAACCAAAATGGCGGAAACACAAGGCCAATACAAAGACACTTGACTGGCCGCAGTCACACACTGTGGAGGGGGGGAGATGGAGGGGGGACAGAGCTGGCTAGTGTAGTCAGGCTTGTACCTCGCTAGTGGGCGTTGCAACGTTTCAGATAGACATTTTTTACCTAAAGAAGAGCCAATCAGGCACAGCTTCTGCATGAGTCAACTATCTGTCTGTGGAGATATGTGACGCGTTTCATTTGTAGACGTTGCACGGTGCACCCACCTAGATGTCTGCACGGCGCACTGCTGCCCCCTACTGGTCATGTTAGCAGTGGTGGTGCTGCTGCTGGATAGGTAGCTAGAAATAGATAACCATTAGCTACCTAAATGCATCAACACAAATGCTCAATTCACAAATCGTGACGTTAGAATTATAAGGTTCTATCTCAATTTTTGTCAAAATTGAGTTTTTTACATAATCTGATCCATTAGGTGTTTAATCAGGTGTATAATCTGATCCACCACATGCCTGTGTGGTGTTATTTTTAAAAAGTTGAAATTTTTGAGTTAGTAATTCATAAAATACAAAGGTTCCATCTCACAAAACATAATGGAATGTAAAAACGTTGACGCTCAATATCTCTGAACTACCCTAAACGGAGATAGAACCGTATAATTCTAAGCTCACGAAATGCCAATTTAGCAGGCTAAGCCATTGACATCGTCTATTCCCTTGCCTTGGTTGACAGAATAAGAAGAAGGGACAGTTTTCCCTGCAGTTGCATAATGTTAGCCAGTAGTGGTGTTTGTAGATTGGGGGGCATGTGTGTACTGTGCTTTCAGTATCCGCTTGGGGAGTGGGGGGACTATTCATGAGTCCCAGATGAAAGTCCTGCTATAATAGTTCAGAGTTCCATTCGTACACAGTCCAGAAGACTTGAGCTCAGTTAGCAGATAGTTGACTTGACTCTGAAGCACGCGCACACAGCACACATGTTATTCAATTAGGCTAAGAGCACAAATGCAGTGTACTGTAGAATACTCCAAACCGAAATAGTGGGCCTTTGAGTCACCGTGATATGTTGTAATGTACACATGCTGAGAGATGTAAGTTTTTTCAGTGATTGTTATACATATTAAAATGGCCGCTAATGTTCTTCCTTGCATGCAGGATTCTCTCCTCCAATGGAAGGAAGGAACAAGAACAACATATTGTTATTTTAGAGCATTGGCATCAAATGTGAAGGTATGCACACATGTATCAGCTATCTTATCATCACACACACACACACACACACACACACAATGAACTAGGAATGTTTTACATGATGCATACCCTTTTTATTTTTAAGCCTTTTTAAGATCGAAGAGATGGACCCAGGAGGAGGGGTCTTGGAGCTTCACACACAGGAGCTGAAGATGCCCCATACCATGATCATGCAAGACTTTGGTAGGTGAATGCCCCATACCATTCACCATGTAGACACACAAACTGTAATACATATGCCTGATATTGAGATAAAAAGACTACCCAGTGTTGTTAGCTATATATTGTGTAATCATATTCTCCCGCTACATTCTTTGTCTCTGCAGTGGCTGGAATGGGGGGCTTGGCTCACATCGACGGGGAACACATTGTGGTGTCTGTCCCTGAAGGCATGCTGCTGTCTGACATGATGACGGACGAAGGCATCCTGCTGGAGCACGGCCTGGAGTATGTCGAGAGCCTGGAGACAGAGGTGGTCGAAAGCCTCGAGACTGAGGTGGTGGAGCTGGAAACTCAGTTGGTCGAGGGCCTCGAGGCGGAGGTGGAGGTAGAGCGCTACAACGCAGAAGTGGTTGAGGGCCTCGAGGAGGAGGTGGAAGTGGAGGGCTTTGAGGCGCACATCGTCGAGGGCTTTGAGGCAGAGGTGGATGTCGAAGACCTAGACGCTGAGGTAGTAGAGGGCACTGACATAAGTCATGAGGACACGGCGTCCACTGAGGGAGTGATCATGTCTGAGTCCATACTGGAGGGAGAGGTCGCCATAGAAGAAGCTCTGGACTCTCACCCCCATGGCCTTACCTCAGACCTCATCCAGGGGTCGGTCCACCACCATATGCCAGACCAGGTCTTTGTGACAGCCCTCCTGTGTGACGACCAGGACAGTGCCTTCGATCAAGAGCTGGTATCAGAGGAGGTGATGGTGATGGAGGCAGACACAGACACAGAGACTGTCATCCAGGCCCATGAGGAGCTCCACGACGCAGAGTCTGAGGGTGAGGAGGACGAAGATGAGAAGAGTACCTCGGAGGGTTATCTCATGATCTCCTGTGAGTGAGCCAGCTAGTTCTATTGCTGCCGGTGATTTAGTCTACACAGTTTAGTCTAATGTATCTGTGTCGTAGCCAGTGTGTCTTTACTATATCAGGCTGTGTGTAACTGACTGTGGTGTGTCTTCTCTCACCTCTTCAGTGGATGACGTGGGGGAGAAGCTGGACATCGGAGACACTCCTCTGGAGATCAGCACTGAGATGTTGGAGGACGACGGATCCAAACAGGACGGATCTGAGGTCATTAAAGTCTACATCTTTAAAGCAGAGACCGATGAAGATGTTGAAATAGGCAAGTGGGACCTGAATGACGTCTGGTACTTATATCGTTAGTACCAAAACTATATTTGGTGTTAAAATGATAGATGTAAAGTTAAAATGTATTTTGTGAAGGAAAAACATAAATGTCCTTTTTTAGTTCAACAGCAGCATATCGTATTTTTTTTCACTGTGATTGAAAAACAAATAACTGAAAGTCAGTTATCAGACATTGAAAGCTGAACACATTTGGTGTGCTGTGGCTATGAAGGAGGAGGGAGATTCCTACTAAATTACCTTTATTTATGTTTGTGGCTACAGGAGGGACAGAGGTGGTGTCTGAGAGTGAGTTGCATAACGGCCACTCTGCTTTGGAGGCCGGGGCTGGAGGCAGACTGGGCCGGGAGAAGATGGTCTACATGGCAGTGAAGGACGAAGAGCAGGACATTGGTAAGCGTTCACTGTTCCTTGAAGTAACCTGCCGATGTAACAGTTTGAGCTGACATCCAACTCAATCAAGTTTGATCAGTGATCGCTTCAGGAATGCGGTGGAGGAAAGGATGCGTGTTTAATGTATTGGAACTGAGTGTTCCTGACCTATGACCTATGGCTGACCGTCCCTGTGGCTGTGTCTCCAGACGTGGCAGACGTGGCGGAGCAGGTGTACATGGAGGTGATTGTGGGGGAGGAGGAGCCCTGTGCAGTACCGGAGGCCCAGCTAGACGACCCCCCAGACAGCAAGTTTGTGCCCGTGTCCTGGGCAGCTGCTTATGGTAAAGATTCACCTTCTCTGAAGGAGGATTTAGAGCATGTCACATGTTTGAGTTAAAACTTGATCCACAGTGATTATGTTCAACAATTAATTTAAGGGATAGTATCATAGTTCACTTCAAGAGAGTCAACGTTCACACCTACAGTGGTCTTGAGTCACCTGGGAAGTCACCTGCTGATAGCCTGGTCTGTGTGTAGGTAACAGCTCGGGGACAGTGAAGAATGGAGCGGCCAGACCGTACCTCCAGATCAGAGACGGCAGCAGCCACGCCCTCAAGCAGAAGACCAAGAAGAAGAAGAAGGGAGAGACGCGGAAATGCCAGACAGGTATGGGCAGCCGTTACCACAGCCCCCACTCTGAAACCATTCAGTGTTTCCCATACAATGTATAATGTATGGCATACATAGACGAGACTGTGGCGGGCCGCCATAGTCTAGTTTGTCCTGCCATAGTCTCATAACGGACCAAAAGTATTTTTAGAACGTTATTTTTTTATTTCTCAGCGCTACTCGCGCTGTTGCAGAAAGAGTTCAAGCAGGTTCGTGGTTCGGAGCTAGGGCGTTTGCCCCCCCCATTTTGAGACTCACAAAATCCTGTGGGAAACACTGGATCAGTGCAGAGGAAGCCACATTACACTGGGATTCTGTGGCATTGGTTTATTTACAGTATTGCACAGTATATTACAGTAATATATCCATCCCCTGTCTGGTCTCCACAGCTGTGATCATCGGCCCTGACGGCCTGCCTATGACCGTCTACCCCTGCCACATATGCAGCAAGAAGTTCAGCTCGCGTGCCTTCCTGGCGTGCCACATGAAGAACCACCCAGACTACCGTCAGAAGAAGAAGTACCAGTGCACAAAATGTAATTTTACCACCAACAAGAAGGTCAACTTCCACAACCACCTGGAGAGCCACAGGCTGCTGGTCCCCCGCAGCGGCGGTGGCGGAGGGGGCGACAGGAGCCCTGAGTACACAGAGTACACACGGCGCTACCACGAGGCCGGCTCCCGGGGCTCCAACAAGCTCCTCATCCTCCGGGACAAGGAGCCCAAACGGCACCACTGCAAGTACTGCGACTACGAGACAGCCGAACAGGGCCTGCTCAGCCGCCACATGCTGGCCGTGCACAGCAAGAACTTTGCCCACGTGTGCGTGGAGTGCACCAAAGGCTTCCGCCACCCGTCAGAGCTCAAGAAGCACATGCGCACGCACACTGGCGAGAAGCCCTACGGCTGCACGCACTGCGAGTTCCGCTGCGCCGACCAGTCCAACCTAAAGACTCACATCAAGAGCAAGCACGGCGCCGACCTGCCGTTCAAGTGCGGCCACTGCCCGCAGGCGTACGCCGACGAGGACGAGCTGCAGAGGCACCTGGAGACGGTGCAGGGCCACAAGACCCACCAGTGCCCGCACTGCGAGCACAAGAGCACCAACTCCAGCGACCTGAAGCGCCACGTCATCTCGGTGCACACCAAGGACTTCCCGCACCAGTGCGACGTGTGCGAGAAGGGCTTCCACCGGCCATCGGAGCTGAAGAAGCACGCCGAGTCGCACAAGGGCAACAAGGTGCACCAATGCCGGCACTGTAACTGTAACTTCACCGCCTCCGACACCTTCGCCCTGAGCCGACACATCCTGTCGATGCACACCAAGGACCTCCCCTTCAAGTGCAAGCGCTGCCGGCGGGGCTTCCGTCAGCCGCTGGAGCTGAAGAAGCACATGAAGACGCACAGCGGCCGGAAGGTGTACCATTGCAATTACTGCGAGTACAACAGCACGGACGCTTCGGGCTTCAAGCGACACGTCATCTCCATCCACACCAAGGAGTACCCGCACTGCTGCGACTACTGCTCCAAAGGGTTCCGGCGGCCCTCGGAGAAGAGCCAGCACATAGCGAGGCATCACAAAGACATGTTGGTGTAAACGTTGGAGGGCAAGCGTCACTCACGACACAATCTCCCCTCTCCTTAGTCTCCGGTAGACCTGGTTAACACTGGAGGACAATCTAAGTGAAGAGGGGTGAAAATGGTACTTTCTTTACTTGGCTAATGATGACGACGACAGCAGCATTCTAATTGACCGTTCTCTGTGTCTGTGGTGATATGAAATAGGTCTTAAATCTACCCCCCTCCCCCCAGAAGTAGTCAAACCAAGCATCTTTGGGGGGGGGGGGGGGTGAAGTATATAAAGTGTGTGTATGTACTGTAGTGGGATGGGTGTAACTATGGTTCTTGTAGCATATGTCTTTGTTTTTTTGCTGCAGAGGAATCACCTATGAACATGTATTCAGGGTTTCAAAATGTCTATATTTTTATATCCACTCAGCTGAAATGCTGCAAGCTGACAATATCCTCTAAATGGTGCTTAGGGATTGTCACGCCAGTTGTTTTCCAGACGTTGTGGGACGGGTACAGGGGGTTTAGGGTCAGGAGAGCTGCCTTTCCTCTCTACCTTCACAGTACCAGTGACTAGTATGTCCTCTCACTAACCAGTTTTAACCAGTTTAGATGTTTGTTTTAAAGGCAGTCACAATCATGTAATTAATTTGAGGGGGTGGGGCCATTTGTGAGGTCAGAAATGGTTTGGAACAATGTTTACATATGCACCTTAATGTAATCGAGCTGCGAAACCAACTTATTTCAGGGCAGATGTGTTTCGTTATTATTAATGGTGCCGTTTATTAATTCTGCAATCATGTGTTGATGTCATGTAAGCTTGGCAGATGGTTAACATTCAGTATGTTTGGTTAAAAAAAACAAAAAAAAACATTGGTGGTTGTGTGACCCTTCACCTTGAGAATGCCACTGTAAGAAATGTATGTACTGTATATGTATACTCGCATATGACACAGATATGCTAACACAGCCAACTCTCTGATCACATTCAGGCCTTACTTGTACATTGTTATTTTCTTCTCATGCACTGAACTCGGCTAAACTGAAATCAGAAAAGTGATTTTTAAAAGTCTCAAACATGCTGTTTAAGTATGCACCATTCTCTGAGAGATTATGTATGTTTGAGTTTGTAGAAAGCACTTTAAATGTTTTTTTTCTTTTTTTCTTTTTTACATGCACAAAGGGCATATTTGTTTATATTCCCCTGACATAAGACAGTTGCTAAGCTTTGTGAGTGGATAAAGAATGTGTTGGGTGTTTCATTACCTCTGATGTAGGAGGGTATCATTATTCATCAATCATGTATTGTCAAAAAAGCTGTCAGCGAAGCCATGTTTTGTTGTGATGTCTGGCTAGGTGTGCTAGGTGATGGGCATTTGCCAGACATCATACACATGGTTGAGATGATTGGCATTAGAGTCTTAATGTATGCACATACAGTATGCTGTCTCCATAAAATGAATTGTGGTAAAATTCATGCATTTCTTGTACCTTTGTTGTCTATATTTCATTTGCTCTGATTGTTGATAATAGAAAAAAAGAACTACTGGTGAAGAGGAACCAAAATAAACGATTATCTTTTTAATTTTTGCCTCCCTTTTTTGTGTTGTTGTTGTCTAATTTTATACCACTAGGTGGCAGTCATACTCTACTGGCATTGGTTCTTACCTCCACACAAAAGGTGAAGGCATGGCTTTTTAGAAACGACACATGTAGACATGTAGAGAACGCTGTTTAACAGTTGATGCCCCAGCTTAGAGTCAAATCACAGCCAATAGCAGAGCAGAGAATGTCTCCGTCGACAAATACAGCAGGCTCCCTCAGTGAGAGTTGGTCCGTTTAGTATCTCTACTTATGATGTAGGCTGAATTATCTTTATTACTGAACCTAGAATAGAGATTTTTCAACAGGGAACATCGATTAGACTTGGTGTCACTCTTAAGCCTACTCAGAGAGCTTATCCCATAAGGTTTGGTACCTAGCTGTTTTCTCATGTCAGGGGGGGGGGCATTCCAACATAGTAGGAATGTGAATTAGTAGTCTTGCCACCCTGAAGCTGCCTCAAAGGACTTGAGCTCAGAGTAATTAAGTGGTGTCAGGCATTCTGTGTTCATCCTTCCATATATTACCATTGATTCTCCAGGCTAGACAGTTGAATGAATGAAATGAATCAGCCAAGGCCTTTTCTGGGGTGGAACTCAAGGAAGGAGATTTCCTGTGTCTTATTCAGGAATGCTTAATAACAGAGAGAGGAGGGGGAGCTCAGCCTAAAATCCAATCCACTCTTTCTTGATGATAACTCCCTATGCCCTGGTAATGTGTCTGTTACCTGTTTTATTCTCATAGAATTGTGACACAGATGCTACAAAACAGGAAATGGCACTAAAGAAGACTAAAATACTGCCGTCCCCTGCTGGCTGTGCAGAAGCACACTACCACACTACTATGCATTTTTTATAAGATGAAATACTAGTATCTCAGTATATCAGCACAGCCGCCACATAGTTTATTAGAAAGTGGTTTGGGGAGAGATTGTGTATAGCATATTTGATATAACCTTGAATTGACTGTGATGACAAGCTACAGTATAGTGGATTTCTATCCCTCATTGGGCAGATGTATTATCCTCCATCCTAGCAGGAGTAAAGGCAGTAATGGGGCATGTGTTGGAAGTTTCTCCTGTGGTTTTTGTAGCCACACTTCTAGCACGACGACTGCCAATGGCCTCTGGCTTGAGCATAGATTACTTTTTCCTGCTATGCCTGGTGGATAGATGATTCACTTACTTATTTTTTGTAGGTCACTTTGGAATAACGCGTCTACTAAATGCCAACAAATGTAAATGTACGATGCACCATCCCCATATGGAAATGGAACTGTACAGGTGGCTTCACATGGGCGCCAAGAGCCACCGGGAGGGGATGAAGTATGCAATGTCATTTCTGCAGGTTGTCGCCTTGAATATATCACATACATCATTTATCACCCCTGCTGTCAGGAAACTGCTGAGAACAGTGAGATCAATATGCAGAGGCATCGATAAAATCCTCTTCGAAATGACCCTCTCTCTCCGACTGTATTACTCTGTGAAAATGCCCAAAGCCAGGAATAGCCTGTATGACCATGTTATCGCACTATACCGTACTATCGTACTATATTTGTGCATATAATATAACATTAAATAATTCCACCCCACAGACACCCTCTCCTGGTTCCTTAATCCCCGTCCTTTATCTAACTGCTTTCTGTCTTGTGCATGTCCAACTACGTTTGCATCATCAGTGTCCTGTTAAGATAAAAAAAGGGAAAAAAAGAAGATGTCTGTTAAGCCAGAATATAGCACCAGGTTTTATGGTTGCTGTCTTTTTTTTTAGGACATTAACTTAACTAAGTAGCAAATAACCTTACCATTTTGCCAGGAGACAGTTGTGAAAGAGAGCAGTGGATCTGCCTTGTTCAACGTAGACCCATATTCTATATATTTAGACTGTCCTGTCGGCAATAGCATTGGAGAATCACATGTTTGGACTGCCTGGGCTGTTGAGGCTTAGGAACATATTGTTTATACATATTTTAATTAGGGATCCAATACATGGAGCTGGTGCCAGGCCATTGCTCATCCCCCAGTGCTGGCATAGTCTAACCATTCCTCCAGCCCCCATAGTCTCCAGATCCTCTGACCCGCAGAGTCTTTGTACCAAGGCAGATCCAGATTGTCAGGGCCGGGGCAGGTATTAGAGCCAGCTCCTGGGGGAAATCAGGTCCAGATTGCTCAGAGACTGAACAGGGCTGCTGATGAGTCAGCGTAGGGACTGTGTTGTGGACTACAGAGAGGGGACAGTCACCCAACTGCCCAGAGACACTCACTCACACTCCCCGAGGACAGAGAGGCTGGGGAGTCATTTTGGAGGAGTTCTCTTAACACTCGCTGTGCTCACACACTGTCATATGATACACCCCACCGCAAGAGTTTCTTACATCACTGTGTTTTGAAGTGTATGAATGCGACATTGTGTCTTATTTTTTTTAATTTTTTTTTTTATGTTAGGCTACATTTGTCACTGAACAATGCTTGTGATGATCAACGTATAACATTTAGATTTTAAATCTGAACAAGTGTAGGCCTATGTCCTTTTACTTGGAGTCCTCTTGAGCGTTCATTAGATGGCTTGCATCTCCCAAGCACGTATTCTAGGGCCCCAGAATTGTATATTAAGGATTATATTTTCTTTCACACTCTTTTATTTGCATTAGGCACAGGTGCTGCTCCAAAACTAAACAGAACAGTTTTTTATCCTTAATTAATTGACATCGTGCGTCCTGATTGTCAAGCGGCACACGTTACAACATTACAAATGAGGTCATTTATTGGTATGAGTTGTTCATTTCTTGAATTAATGTTGAAGGCTCTTGTGTAGCGATAGTTACGCTGTGAGGTTTCAATAATAAACGACCTGGAGCGAAGCCAGACCGCGTCATCAGCAGGTAGGTGGGGTTAACGGAGAGGGATATTACGCTCCGGTTGCAGCAGTGCTCAGACAGAAAGACTATTACTACTGGACGAGAAGGGAAACCGACAGGCAGCCTCGTGGAATCGTCGCCAAGGATGGACCTTGAGAGGTTGATGTATATCTTTTCAATCTCTCATTACACGTTTAAAATCCTCTTCATAAACTGGCTTTTCGTGTACGGAAAACCAACCGGAATCACCAACTATGGATTGCCTTGAAGTTGCCCTTTCCTTTTTGCGTCAAGACAACCGGGCGAAATTTGTGGAAATCAACACTGACAGTGATATAATAATCGGGACTATTCCTCATTAATTAAGATTAACGATCAGAAGTTAATACAGGAAAGGATTTGTTAATGTAATAGATTCGGTTGTTTGATAACAAATAGTGGTAGCGTTTTCCAGGATATGGCATTGATTTGCGCGTAATAAGACATGGACATGATGTTTCCTTTCCAAAGGTTCTCGAAGTTCCATGCAATGTTTTAGCTATTTGGAACTATCTCTGTAGTTAGAATAGATTATACTGTCTGACTATTTCGTATTGACAGACCGGCATGCTGTAAAGTGAGTTTAGAGGATTGTTTTTGCTGATTAGGAATAGTGCTGCAGTTAAGCGCCTGTTAACGGACAACGGTGGGCCATAGCTGTCCATGCCCCTGCACACTCAGGACTCCGAAGATTCCCATTTATAATAAGAGAAAGCCTCATTCAGAATTGCAACTCATTTCGATTGCATATTTGATCAGCTGTGTTGTAGAGCTGCATCGTTTTGTTCACTCTCAGGGTAACATTATTAGGAACTGTGTTGGAGGTAGATAGCACCCTCAGTCAGTCAGGACACCATCATGGCTTTACAAGATAACACCAGCGGCATTCCCGTAGAGGAAGTTATCTTCCCTGAGATAGTTGAGCTTAATGTTGGTGGTCAGGTGTACATCACCCGCTACTCCACCCTCACCAGTGTGCCAGACTCACTACTGTGGGAGATGTTCAGCCGTAAGTCCACCAAAGGGCTGGCGAGGGACACCAAGGGCCGCTTCTTTGTGGACCGCGACGGTTTCCTGTTCCGCTACATCCTGGACTACATGCGGGACCAGCAGCTGGTCCTCCCGGACCACTTCCCCGAACGCGGACGTCTACAGCGAGAGGCTGAGTTCTTCAACCTCCCGGAGCTCGTCAAGATCCTGGCCCCCAAACTCAGCAAGCAGAACTCGCTGGGTGACGAGGGGTGTCAGAGTGACCCAGAGGATTCCTCGCCCGGCATCGACACCTCCCGCAACCTGTCCTCCCTGGGGGCAGCCGCCGCTGCCTGTGCCAGCCTGGTGCCAGGTAGTGGAGACGGGAAACGCTCTGGGTTTATTACCATCGGCTACCGGGGATCGTACACGCTGGGGCGTGACAGCCAGACCGACGCCAAGTTCAGGCGGGTGGCCCGCATCATGGTGTGTGGGAAGACCTCCCTGGCCAAAGAGGTGTTTGGGGAAACGCTGAACGAGAGCCGCGACCCAGACCGCCCCCCGGAGCGCTACACGTCCCGCTACTATCTCAAGTTCACCTTCCTGGAGCAGGCCTTCGACAAGCTAGCGGACGCAGGGTTCCACATGGTGGCCTGCAACTCCACGGGAACCTGCGCCTTTGCCCACGAGCAGACGGACGACAAGACCTGGACCAGCTACACTGAATATGTGTTCTACCGTGAGTGAGATCTCGTCATCAGCCCTGTCCCTCTGGCCCTCCTGCCCCCGTGTGCCCCCCTACCCCCCCAGCCTCCCCCCTCCCCATCAGCCCAGCCTCCTGCCGCCCTCTCTCTGTCTCTGGTGACCCCTGCTTCAGTAGATGTACTCTAGATGCTCCATCTCTGATTCCATCCCTCCACCTCCCTCTCTCCAGCCTCCAGCTTCCAGCCTACCCCCCACCCCCCACCCCCCCTCTTGGACAGTACCCACCAGCTGCTCTTACCTCCTCTGCGGTCCACTCCTACAGCTCCTTGGTCCAGCTCTCCTCCCCACCATCATCCCGAGCCCTGACCACAGACCTCCAGACTCCCAGACCCTGAGATCCCCTCCTGCAGATACCGCCCATGTACTTTCCCCTCCTGTATATATCTGCCTTGGTGAAGCACAATTCTGTATGTAAGAGCTTATTTTGTGAAGGTGAGCACCAGCTTGTCTGTGTAACTGTAGAACTGTCTAGAGGCGCCTGTTGGAAAGGGCTTTGAAGAGTTCCCTCTATACAGAACTGTACGTTGTCTCTGCTTCCCCCAGCAGAGCTGTCTCTCCCCCGCTCTTCTGAAGTAAACTACCAAATAATTGGACATCTTATCAGCCTTGAGGATTTGAGCAGCCCAGCACAAGCAAGAAGAGTGAAGTTCTAATTTTAAATAAATGTCTCCAGGACCAAACTGTTGGAAAGGGGGCCATAGTTTTACTACTCAATGAATATCCTATTTCTACCATGTCTTGGAAAGATCCACCTCATCTTTTTGTTAATGATCAGCCTGTAAAGATGAATAGCTATTATAATGACATGAGTGAGAGCTGATAAAGCACATTGAACTCCTTATAAGTGAAAAATAACGTCAACGGACAAATAGCGTCTTATGCTATTATGAACTCCTTCAGGACAAACCAGTCGTTGGCATCAAGGGAATTTCCGATACCACGATAACTCTTTGCCTGCAGTCAAGCTTGTTGGGCTAGAAAAAAAGGTATACTGTGAAAGAAAAATATCTCTTGTTTGACTGAGAGAGAAAAAGGTTGCTACAGTAGTGGTGGCTGAGGAATTGTGAGTATTGATTGTGCAACAGAGCGTTCAGTATTCTAATCGCCCACGCTGAGAGGGTAGAGGAGATGTGAGGTGTTACATCACAAACAGCCCTCAGCTCTCTTCTTCTTCTCTCATCCTACTTTCATCTTCTTAAAGGTTTCTCTGTTTTAGGTTTCATCTTTACCGTTTTATCTGTTCTCAAATAAGAATGTATGATAGCAAGGGCTCACAACATGTGTCTCTTTGCCTCTCTGAAACTGGGATGGTGCTCATGAAGGATAATCCATTTTCATATCAGAGAGTGTTTTGGTTCTTTCTTTATTATTGTGTCATTCATGCTCTTTCATATTAATCAGTTTTAAGCTCTTGCATATTTGTTCATAGCTCTCATGTTACTGTAAGAGCATACCCATGATGAGAAAGGATAGGATTACAGCCATTCAAGCACACCATTTTCTCAACATTGTAGCCACAGAACACAGGGATGCTGTATGGGTATTGTAGGAGAGTAGCTGGACCTGACTATAGCATCAGTGATAGTGGTCGAGGCTGAGGCATTTTCAGGTTTTACCCTCAGGACAAGTCTGCATATCAACATCACAACTTGCCTCAGTATAAAAAGCACAGAAACAATTCCCAAAACGAAGGTTACACAAACACCCCCAGTTAAGAATTCACACCCAGGAAAAGCAATTATCAAATGTATGGACTTAGAACCGAAGTTGGTAAAGTGAGACGTACTGTAGAAGCTGTCTCGAAGATTCAGTAGTGCAGGATTTCATTTGAGGCAAGGTGTTAGGACGCCTGACAGTGATGGTGATAAATGTTTCCTTCGATGTCGCTGGGATTTGATAGCACACTGTTGTGTCAACATACTAAGCCAGCTTCAGTGTCAAATATAGACAAAATAGCAATGAGAAAAGTGGTAGAAAAAGGCTTCACTATCATATCAAATTTGTAACGTTTGTTTTCTATTTCCCGTGCATTTACCATCCATATCAATTCTTTATCAATTCATCTGACATATGGAGAGCTATGTATGCTCTCATATTATTATTGTAACTCAAAGTGTTTAAGAAGCCATGACTATAAAACTCTTTCACAAGTAAACCCTTTCAAATGTTAATCTTTTTACTGTAGAGTTAAGCACATTACAGCAAGTGTATTGAATATACAATGAATGATCAAGACTTTCTAACCTCAGGCACAGATCTCTCACGCTCTCTTTCTCTATCTTTCTCTCTCTCTCCCTCTCTCTCCCTCTCCCCCCCCCCATCTCTCTCTCCATCTCTCTCCCTCTCCCCCCCCCCATCTCTCTCTCTCTCCCTCTCTCTCCCTCTCTCTCTCTCTCTCTCTCCCTCTCTCCCTCTCTCACTCTCTCTCTCCCTCTCTCTCTCCCTCTCTCTCTCTGTGGGATTTTGTTGTGATAGAGCCAGTATATAAATAAGGACACATAGATACCAGGCTCTGTCAGAGCAGATTACAAACCCTTGTGTAGCCACAACTAATCTCCGCAATTAGACCTGAGAGTAAAAATCGAGAGGCCAACACAATACAATGACCCACAGTGGTGGAGGAATAGCCCTAACCATAGGTCTATGTACTGTCATCTCTGTTATTACCCACAGTGGTGGAGGAATAGCCCTAACCATAGGTCTATGTACTGTCATCTCTGTTATTTACCCACAGTGGTGGAGGAATAGCCCTAACCATAGGTCTATGTACTGTAATCTCTGTTATTTTGGAAGTGCAGTAGAATTCTCCCCCAAATTGCTCCAACGATCAGACAACAAGGCGGCCATGTTTTCCACACCTCGGTGGGAAAGGCTGGCGATAAGTCCGTGTGAGAACATTTGCATTCTCCATTTCTCACAATTATGATTCCAGTCACCACATCATCATGTTTCTATGTAAAGTAAGAGAGTCATAAATGATTCAATGATTCAGAGAGCTCAAATACATCTCAATCTGGCCTAGTTTAGGGGTGTTCCAGCTTCATCTCAATCTGGCCTAGTTTAGGGGTGTTCCAGCTTCCTGGCTGGCGATAGCATGTTAAAATCTTTATGCGCCTCTTTATTTTCGCTCCGTCTATTTTTGTCACTGCTCGGAAAGCCTGACGTTCTTGGGTTTGGGGAGAGCCGTGACCATGGATTTGGATTTGTCATCCAAGTGTGTATGTGCATCAACAGCGACATGGAAACGTCAAAGCCTGACCATTAGCACAAAATGTGTAGAAGCTACAGAATGGAATTTCCGAGCCAGGTGTCTATACACCAGGTGTCTGACGTTCAACATTCATCACCGTCGTTGATATAGGAGAGTCCATTTCTCCATTATAACCAGTCCATCACACCAGTACGACCCTGGTGGCGTCACGTATCGTAGGTGATTCTCTAATGTTGTGAAACTAACTAAAGTTTAGCATGCTTGGTTGTGTGCCATATGGTGAAGCAGGTACCAACTGTCACCAGAGAGGTGCAGTATGCCGGCTCCTACTGGGGTATTACAATAAAGGTATTTTACCATGAAATGTGCTCATCTGCTTTCCTTTAAGATGTAGGTCTACATTGCACATTTGTAATGCAAGATAGCGGAAACCACAATGAACAAAAAAACAACACAGTTTAGTCATGGTTGTCCTTTTACAGGATAGACCTAAAACATTTAAAGGGCCAATCTGGGATTCAAACAACAACAAACCACTTTTTTTGATGGGGCTTCAAAAATGTTCTCAAATTCTCAAAGTCATGGACTGAGCTATGGGTGCAGGGGCTGACCATCCATGAGATCAAAATTGTCGCCTTAACCCTTGCTTTGAAGCTACACAATTCATGTTTTTTTATATTCAGGGTTCTGATGCGCTCAGTCTGTTGAACAAAGCTCATGAGGCATTTCTAACTTATATTCTTCAAGAATCAATCGGTTATATAAATCGGTTATACTTTTATATATAAAGTCCAATTTAAAAGTCCAAAAATGGATACCAACCCATGATTGTTTTATTTTGCTGCACCGTCATCATATGAATTTCTCCTCTTCTCTGTCATCTACAACCTGAAGTGTAATATGGAGAGTGTTCTAGTGTGCACAAGAGTGTTCTACTGCGCAGCTACTAGAATGGTCTACCTTGGGGCAATGCTTTGACCCATGCTTTGTGTGTGTGTGAGTGCCAGTGACACACTAGACCTACTCTGAGCTTAGCCTTGAAAAGGTCCCTGAGCCACACACAGCGAAGGCCCATCGACATGGCAACATGCCTTCCTTAGTCAGCTTCAATCTCTCTCTATGTGATTCCCTTGTATTCAGAGCCAGCTAGGTCAGTGGCTCCCCTATCAGTCACAGAGAGAGGGAGAGAGAGAGAGGAAGAAGGAAAGAGAATGAGATTGACATAGCAAGGGAGAAATAGAGGAGAGAGAGAGAGACATGGATAAAGGGCAAAAAAAAGATGGCCAGATGTCGAGTGGAAGACGGGTCAAAGGCAACGTTTTGGTTTCTGATCTTATTATCCTGCTGAAGCTCTTGTATACGCTCTCTGTGTCGTTTATTAAGATGCTGCATTCTCCTGGCAAACAATCCGCGTTCCTGTGCAGTGTTCTGCTGTACCCTGGTGTATTACCACACAGTCCTCAGTTCAGCCAACACACACACGCAAAGATTGCACATTATACCAGGCAAATATTGATACTCACATGATTACATAGACTTACTGTATAATGAAAAAATAATAGACATTTTCCATCAGATACTAGATAGAATGTGTGTTTCTAGGTAGTGACAGCTGTACAAAGATTGGTGTGTGCACGTCTGTGCGTGTGTGTGTTTTCATTTCATTTATTTTGTGTGTGTGTGTGTGTGTGTGTGTGTGTATGTGCGTGCAGGCTGGTTTGCAGATCTGAATTTATAACCTATGAACAGACAGAGACTGTCTGAGCCTTATTGGAATGCTGTTGATAACGGCAAAGCTTCAGTAATATCACCAGGGCTTTACCAGAGCCTGGTTTCAAATGGGCCGCAACAATTCGGGAAATTGCTCTGAAATTGGATATATTTTTGACTATAGCTGCTTATAACACCTATCTGGGTTGTCATACAAAGCTCTTGAGTGAGTCATCTGATTATCCTCATTTTGAGTATTGTGGATCACATCACATGATCCTGATTTTGATGAGAAATCCACTTGACTGATATTGTTAGTCATGGTGTAAAACATCTAAGGTTTGTCTGTATAATGAGATCGAGGGGAAATATGTCCCTTGTGTATTTGAGCATTTGGTCGTGTCTTGAAAATCAGTTCCGGGATTTGAAGGTTTGGCCCTGCATCGTGTCAGTCTGCATTTGATGGGTTTGGGTGCAAGAGGGTTTGGCTCTCAGTTCTGGGTTCTGTGGTCGGTTCAGAGTGGCACAAGGCTAAAAATGACGCAGGTGCACTGTGACTCCCTGATGTGCTGAGCAGGCAAATTCAGTCTCTATAGAGCACAGACACACACAGACACACACAGACACACACACACACACACACACATGCACACACAAATACGCACGCACGCACACACACACACACACACACACACACACACACACACACACACACACTCATTCCGCTTAAATCAGGCTGATTGTCCCTGTAACTTGGCTTTGCTCATACAGCACATTATATGGTTTGATGACACTCTGGGCTATACGTAAGGTACTTGATCTAATTGGTTGACTTTGTTCCTCTTTTCTTCTCTTTTAATAAAGCCAGACCAGTTATAAAAGCATTAGCAAACCACCACACTCCCCCGTCTTTCCCCCGACAGCGATAAACAGGAAAACTAGTTGAAAGCAGAGCTAAGAAAGAGAAGCATCATGCCTACTAATTACCTGAGAGCAGCATCAGCCAGCAGACCATGTATGGAGCAAAAATCAGCCTAGGGGCCTGAGAGGTCCAGCTGAAAGCTGTGTGTGTATGTGTGTGTGTGTGTGTGTGTGTGTGTGTGTGTGTGTGTGTGTGTGTGTGTGTGTGTGTGTGTGTGTGTGTGTGTGCATGCATGCGTGTTTGTGTGAAAAAAGCGATCCACCGGCCGGCCTGCGTTCAATGTCATGCCAACCACACTCTTACAGAACAGAAACTCAGAGAAGTAGCTTTGGCTTCAGGCTTCTTTGTTGCATTAGTACATTGGTTTATTTATAGTCAGTCAGATGTGTACCATATACTGCACTGCCGTAACAAGGATACACACACACACATGCTCTGCTCCTCCTCATCCTCCACCCTGGTGGCCGGGTGTGTGGGTGGAGGATTGGGTAGCTGTCACAGACCATATTGGCCTCTGAACACACAGGGGACTCGCAAGGTCAGAAGGTTTTCACGCCTGGAGAGAGAGAGAGAGAGAGAGAGAGAGAGAGAGAGAGAGAGAGAGAGAGAGAGAGAGAGAGAGAGAGAGAGAGAGAGAGAGAGGAGTTGATGTTTCGCAAGAGAGGGAGTCACGGGAGCGGGGGTGGGGGGTGGTGGATCCTTTCTCCCTCTCCTTCCTTCTCCCCCCCCCACCCCCCATGCGTGCACACACACACACACACACACACACACACACAGACACACACACACACACACACACACTGGCCATTTGCTGAACATTACTGACTAATAGTGGAGAATGCCTTTGCAGTCCAGAGAACACACAGATGTTAGAAAGCAAAGGCTTTCTGGAAGAGCACTGGCAGCAGTCTGTTCAGATCCCCCCCCCCCCCCAGCTCTCTCTCTCTGTCTCTCTCTCTCCTTCTCCCTCACCCTCTCTCCCCCTCTCTCTCTCTTTCTCTCCTTCTCTCTCTGCATTCCAGACATGGCTGCGACAGTCACCTGAAAAGCCACCCGTAATGCATTTCTGCCCATGGAAAAGTGCTGAGCTGTAATTGCTCTGCCTCCATTAGGACTGTGATTAAAGGCCACCCTGACATCTGGAAGAAACAACACACAGCAGAGGGAAGAGGCTAGGAAGGAGGGAGAGAAGAAGGGACAGAGGAAGGAAGAGGGAGAACGCGTTCATACAGTCGTTGTTGTAGGTGTCTTTTACTTCTTCTTGTTCTTCCATGATATTTCACTGGTGTGAGATGGAGGGGAGAAGGAGGAGGAGGGTTATGGTTAGAGGAGTGGAAGGGGCTAGGGAGGAAGGGGACAGGAGAGGAGAGAAGGGGGAGGGGGAGGCAGGAGGTGGAAGGGAAGGAGGAGGGAGCATGCTGTCATGTGCATGCTTTTATCACTAGCAGGCTGGACTATTGTAATATTCTCCTTTGTGGTCTAAAAAAGCCATAAATCAACTCCAGTTTATACAAAATCCATCTGCTTGTGTATTAACCAGGACCAGGAGAACACACATTACACCTGTTTAAAAATCTCTGCACTGGCTACCTGTTAGTTGTAGAATTGATTTTAAGATTATTTATTTATTGGTTTACAAAGCACTAAATGGTCTCGCTCCCGACTACATGTCTGACATGGTTTTAAGATATGTACCCACTAGATCCCTCAGGACCTCTGGTACTGGTCTCTTGGTTGTTCCAAGGGTCCGGTCTAAGACCCATGGCGAGGCCGCTTTTAGCCACTAGGGCCCCAGACTTTGGAAGAGGTAGAGAGTGTGGATATCTTTAAAAGAAAGCTTAAAACACACCTTTTTGTGGCGTTTATCTAGTGTCTATGTCAACTTGCACTTTTACTCCTATTTCTTATCTCCTTATTTCTTTATTCCTGGTTTTATTGTGTTGTATTGGATATATTTCTTATCTCTTACCTCTTTTATTGTGTTGTATTTGATTTACTATTGTTTTTATGTTCAGCATTTGGAGTTGCATTCAGTGTATGACTTGTGCTGTATAAATAAAGTTTGATTGATGTCGAGCCTTTGTGAAAGGCTGTTCAGCAGTAGTAGCGAGCAGGGTAGCAGACAGGGTCAGGAGAAGCGTTGAGACCCAGCATACTCTACCTTCATGTTGAACGTGAGCCTGGGTGGAGCAGGTCAACTGCGAGGTGGAGCCGGCTGGCAGTCACCTCCACCATCTGGAGCCTGGGCCTCTAATCCCCCCTCTAATTATCAGTAATCTGGAAAGTCATGCCTGCCCTTACTGTCCTGACCCTAGGCTTTACACTGATGAGAGCTGGGGAAGATGAGCAGTATAGCAGTCCTATAGTACAGGGCATTTAGGAGAGCATGGACTGTCTGCTACTGTAGGGGTCTATGGGTCAATGAGATAGCTTGAAGGATATGATCCCCGATGAACCGGGTTTTCTTTCTGTCTGTTTGTGTGTTTGTCTGACTATCTCTCTCTCTCTCACACACTCTCTCTCTCTCTCTCATTCTCCCTCTCTCTCCCTCTCTCCCTCTCTCTATCTGTCTCTCTCTTTCTCCCTCTCTCTTCCTCTCTCTCTCTCCCCCCCCCCCCTCTCTCTCTTTATCTCTCTCTCTCTATCCATCTACCTCCTTTCTCTCGTTCTCTCACCTACCGCCTCTCCATTTGACATGAAGATTGACAGGTTTGTAATTGCTATGACCGTGTCACTGCATAGCAACTCTGCTTGATACGGAAGACGGTGCTTGTGCAACAGTACTCAACATGACTCCGTAGCTTCAATATTAATATTGTCTTCACAGACTTAATTACGTCTCTGAATGTACTCCGTCTTTAAACAGACAAGAGAGACAGGGGGAAACTAATATGGACATTTTAATTGTCTTAATACCATCAAAGCATACAGCATTTTAAGATAGCAGACGTTCTGTCGTTTTTGAGCTGAAATATGGGTAATGAGATTAAAAATATATATAAAAAAGGATGAAGGATGTCAATCTGTAGGACACAACCATATGCACAAACCCCCTCACCTACTCCATCTAAATTAATTTATATTTAAGTCTTTTATATATGAAGTTACAGAGTTATCATGGAGACGATATGTGCTTCCTGTCAGTGGAAGTGTCCCCACCACACCAATCAGTAACGGCCTGACATAAAAGAACACCTGCAAAATGTCCTGTTGATTCCTAACAGATTATTTCTGCCAACTCATTTCTGCATACGAGTCACACTGCATCTATCACTGTCCCATGCTGTGCCAGATGGTCTGGTTCTGAAGTAAACCGGCGTGAATCCAGAAACACAATCTAGAGGAAGCAGAATATGTGGCTCGTACAGATTTGAACCACCCTGTGAAAATCCAGTCAATGCATTGCACTGAACTCACTCCAATTCATTTACAATTACATTTACATTTAACATTTTTGGCATCTCGCAGGCGCCTTTATCCAAAGCGAATACATTTGACTAAGTAAGTGAACCATCTATCCATCAGTCATGGCAATTCACTGTTAGGACAAGATGGAGACTCGGCAAAGCCAGTAGGTAATACAAACAAAACATTTTGGATCGCAGAAGACATTTTGTTGCAGGGAGGTGGTAAGGCCTGGCGATGGGCAAACATGAAACATGAGTGTAGCTAATGGCAGTAATCATGGCAATGGGGAGATGTCACACTGAGCAGATGGGTGGCTTAAAGAGAGAGGTGGGGGGGAGGCAGGGAGGGGGGGCTGGTGCTTTTGCATTTCCTTTTCCTCTGGAGTGATGGAGGGGGAGATGGGGGAGTGTTTTCTCTTTCTCGTTTTTTCCTACAGCCTTAATGATGGAGGGATACAGCCCTTCCCCCGGAGGATTATTCCTCTGACACTCATAAGCCTACAACTCCCACGTCCTCACACTCCTAAAACACATGTACCCATTATGAGGCTCGGTACACACACGCACACACACACACACACGCACACGTGCACACACTCACACACACACACACACACACACACACACACGCACGCACGCACATACACACACACACACACACACACGCACACGTGCACACACTCACACACACACACACACACACACACACACACACATACACACACACACACACGCACACACACACACACGCACATACACACACACACACACGCACATACACACACACACGCACACAGGCACATACACACACACACACACACACACGCATACACAGAAACACAAGTATTCGTAAACCCATTTACTGAGGCTATAGTCCCCTTTAGTCTGCATTTAGTCCCTTCATCTCTCTCTCTCTCTCTCTCTCTCTCTCTCTCTCTCTCTTTATCTTTATCTTTCCTTATTCAGACACACTCCTACACACAAGCACACACACACACACACACACACACACACACACACACACACACACGCACACAAACCCACACACACAGATATGCAGAAATATAGAGCTGCAGGAGAATATTCGGTGCCGCCTGTTAAACACAAGCAGCTTTTCCTGTTATATAAGCTGGGTTACCGTGACGATGAGCCCTGCTGGAGGAAGGAGGGTAGCGGCACTCAGTGTGTGTGCGTGTGTGTGTGTGTGTGTGTGTGTGTGTGTATAAGTATAAGTGTGTAAGTGTGAGTTTAAGTAAGTGTGTGTGCATATGTGATCTGAACCTGTGTGACTTCTATGGACTGCCGGATGTCAGGAGTGCATTCATGCATACAGTGATGTCAACAGCACCTTACCCTACATGGCTTAAGTGCTTTTATCCCTAGTGTAGTGACTTTCAACAGAGAACATGCTCTATAATGGCCTCATGTTGCCGTGTTAATCACAGGGTCACACTTTGCTTAGAGTGGTGATAATGCAGCATTCATAAAGCATTCATTAAGCCTTTATAATGGCTTACATAAGTTGATGTAGTCATTTATAATGGTCCTTGTGAATGTGTTATAACATAAGCAAACCTTCAAGGCGTTTGTGATACGGCCTTATAAATATACAGCAATATGTGACGGCAGCTGGTGAAACGGGGAAGAAGTCGGCAACCGACCAAATGTTCAGACTTTTATTTAAAAATGTAAATAAATTGGACCGAAAAATGTAAGCTCATTTGTGGGTGGTGACTTCATTTATTTCAAACACCTTTAAAAGAGCATTGATTCAAAACATATTGTTTTACTGAAACGTTGTTGAAAATCAATGACACACTCGCTAGTCAAGCCAAAATATTGCAATGCAATGGATTCGGTGAGTAATCCCCACTACTACCTAGTTCACTATAACACTACTTTACATTGTTAGCAGGCTCACAAAACAAGCTGTGTTAGCAAACTGTCTATTTGTGCTAGTCCGCGGTTTGAGGATGTTTTCCAAGAAGTTGCAAGTTGGCTTGCAAGCTAATCTTGTTTTGTGAGCCTGCTAACAATGTAAAGTAGTGTTATAGTTAACTATGTAGTAGTGGGGATTACTCACTGAATCCATTGCATTGCAATATTCTGGCTTACATTTTTCAGAATAAAAGTCAGAACATTTGGTCGGTTGCCAACTTGTTGTTCCTTTCACCGGCTGCCATCATATATGTTGTCAGGTAGTGTTTTGTAGTACTCTCCCGCTGAGCTGAGTCCTGCCTACTCTCAACCTCCTACTCTCGAATTCTACCCATAATCCTCCCTGTTTCTCCCTTCCAGGTCTCCCAGGATGTGTTTACCTTGGTCTCCGTGGTAACAGGATCTCAAAGCCTGTGTGAAGCACTTTCTTTCCCTGCCAGCCGCTGACACGCTTTGATAAGCAAAACAAAGAAGGCAGAATGCAAACAATAATTCTCTATGAAGTTCTCCTGACACCTAGGACCATTATTTCATACCTGACACCAGGAGAAGTGACTGAATCTTAATATGAACCCTCTCTCGGTCTCCCTCCCCTCTCTCCCACTTTTCTCTCTGTCTTTATCCCATCCCTCCCTCCCCCCACCATCTCTTTCTCCCTCCCACATAATGAAACATCCCTCCCTCCCCCCACCATCTCTTTCTCCCTCCCACATAATGAAACAACCCTCCCTCCCCCCACCATCTCTTTCTCCCTCCCACATAATGAAACCGATATTATGCAAAGAGGAGAATACACGAGAGACTGTTAACGTGTCAAATGATATCTGCAAAAGGGAAAAGGGATGTGGCATCCAAAACTGTCAAATTCACATCACTCATAACATAAAGCAACTGGTTGTAGGCTAGGTTGAACGGATGACTTGACATCATACTCCAAATCCATATTCACTTATCCATCTCTCTCTCTCTGCTGCAGGTGGCCAACCAGTGTTCCCCAAGCCTGAGACCTATGACCTTCCAGACCCCTTTGGTCTAGAGGACCTGCCCATAACTGACCCCTGCCCCAACACTACCAACAGCCAACCAGAGACCAACACTGCTCTGGACCTGCGAAATGACCTTCCCCTGGACCCCCCACCTCCTCCCCCTCCTCTGCCCCCAGCTCCGGACAGCCCTGACCTCCCTCCACCTCCAAGCCCAGTCCTGCCCCACTCCAAATTCCGATCCCCCTCCACCCCCCCTCCTCCCTCTCCTCCCCTGCCTGACACCAGCCCCCAGCGGCCCACCACCCTGGCCCTAAAGACGCTGCCTCGCCCCACCACCAAGGAGAACGGTGGCCCCGTGCCAGGGGTCAGCGAGGAGGAGGAGGAGAAGAAGACGATGGAGGAGGATCTGAGGAAGTGCATCGACGACTTCAAAAAGATCCGCGTGCCCCAGAAGTTCCCTGACCGCAAGAGGCACTGGCAAAGTGACCTGCTGAAGAAGTATAACGCTTAACAGAGCTTCAACAACGGCAACATACAACAGCAAACTGCATCCACCACAGTAGAGAAACTCTTTCGAGTTTTACCACTGTGAACAGACTATATTTTATGCTGCATTTTCCAGGTCATGGTAACTGTCGTTCACTGTGTACTCACATTTCTACTTGAAGCCAGAACATTGAGGCCCATTACGTGAAGTGTCGGTTGTACACGCAACAATAAAGTTTACAGCTAGGGTGGCGGGTATTTAGTTACCTGCTCTTCAACAGAGCTGCCATTCACACACAATCAAATTGTATTTTCTAGGCTGAATGTCCACAGGTCCCCTGCAGGGGACTGGGAAGTTATAGACGGACTGTTATTCTTTTCTATTATGAGAAAATCTCCTCATAGAGAATGTTAGCGGCATGCCTTTTTACCACAAAGAGACACATACTTTATGGACACATAACGTATGTTCTTTCATTCTACTTTTCACCTATACAGAGATGAAGCCTATCCTAAACTAGTATGTCTTGCATTTAGGTAATTTTTGAGTTATGTCATCTATAACATTATAATAATGTAGGAAACTGACTAATGGATAATAATTTGTGCTGTTCTAGTTATGCAGTTTTTCCTCCCTGATGCAAAATAAAGGAAATACATGGAATCCCTGGTGACATTCATGAACATTAGTGTCAGACCATTCCCGAAAAACTTTCCAGGTTGGTTCAGTCCATTATCATGCCATTAGGAGTCCACAGCAGAATTAGATTTGATTGAATTATAATTGAGAATTCGACACGGGGGGGCTGGGTCAAGGGGTTAATTGCTCAAGATGAAAACGAGGTTGATCCCTGATAATAACGACGTTATGACCAAACACAATTACATTATTTGTCCATCTGTTCACCAGAGAATCATCATCCCATTTTACTAAACAGAATCACCCGGCGTGTTTGGTTCTCTCTGGCGTTCCTGCATTGTCAAGTGCAGAATGGTAATTACAGTAAATAGGTTATGAAGAAGGGTATCCTCTTGAAAGAGAATGTTAATTATACGAGTGCAGCAGTGACTTTCCCTGGTCTCTGGAGTCAACTATTTTTATATGTCACCGTATCTGTTTATCCAGAGTGACTGACTGCTGCCATGATGTTCTGTTTTGTTAGTGTGTTCTCTCTCTCTCTCTCTCTCTCTCTCTCTCTCTCTCTCTCTCTCTCTCTCTCCTCTCTCTCTGTCTCCCTCTCTCTCTCCTTCTCCTTCTCCCTCTCCCTCCCCCCTCCCCCCCTCTCTCCTTCTCCCTCTATCCCCCTCCCCTCCCCTTTTCTCTCTCTCTCTCCACGCCCCCACCCTCTCTCTCCACCCCCCCCCCCCCCTCTCTTTGCACCAGAGCCCTCTGAAGCTGGCCTTTTTGACTTCATCAAGGGCTTCCGATTCTTCCTTTGGGAGGAGAGAGCCTTCCCTCAAAGAGAATAGAGACCCTTTGAGTAAACAGAGAGTCTCACCTGGGTCGCTCCCAGTGCAGTCTTCTCTGTCTACAATTGCCCTGTGACCATCCTCTCCCTCAGCTCCCAGACAGGGGTTTGGATCCAATCTTGCAGTGTTTGTTGAGATCCAGAGTTTCTTCATGGACACAGTGTCTCAGATGGAGTCCATGGACGTGCCCATAGCAGCTCCCTCCTGAGGCTACCGCCTCCCCGGTTATCCTTCCTAGATCTGTGACTCTATCTTCAGCCTCCGTCAAATAGAATTTTAGTGTCACTGTGTTTTGACTAGGGAAAAAGCAAATGACTGTATCCAGGAGAAATAGTGCCATCCTCTTTGCTCTTTTTCAGGATTAGAAGTAGATGGTTGGTCACAATCCTCAAGAAAAAACGCTGAGCTTTTGCAGTACAGGCCATTCCTCATACACACCCTGTTGTCTGCCTCCTTTTTGGCAGGCTTCTCAGATTGTTCCGCCCAAGACCCGACACTCAAGACATCTCCCTTTTCTGGCTGACCGGCAAATTCATAGAACGAGGCTCAGTTTCGCAACCCACCAGCATCTCTGGCCTCATCAGCTAATTCTCTCATATTTGGCGTGCGGCCTCGGCCTGTATTAGTACAGTATGCTGGCCAGGCTCCCAGTCCAATGTCGTGGCATCACTGAGTGCGGCCGGATCAATCTGTCTACCGTGTAAGACAACAACACTAACACGGCCTGATTGACACCGGAGAAAGACTTGGCCAGACCACACCAATTCACTTAGTAAAAAACAGCCTTGTGTGTAATGGTGACTATGTTGGGGGTACCATGTGGCATCCATCCACGAATCATTAATGTTTTAATACATTCTGTATTACATTCTGTATTCTCTCTCTCTCCCTCTCTCTCTCTCTCTTTCTCCTTGTCTCTCTCTCTCTCTCCCCCCCCCTCCCCCGCACCAGAGCCCTCTGAAGCTGGCCTTTTTTGACTTACTACTGCTGTCATCAAGAGCTTACGATTCTTCCATTGGGAGGAGAAAGCCTTCCCTCAAAGACAATAGACACCCTTTGAGAGTAGACAGAAACTAGAGGAATAGAGGGTGTTATAAGGTAGTATGGAGGGTGTTATAAGGTAGTATGGAGGGTGTTATAAGGTAGTATGGAGGGTGTTATAAGGTAGTGTGGCGGGTGTTATACGGTAGAGGAGTGTGGAGGGTGTTATAAGGTAGTGTGGAGGGTGTTATAAGGTAGTGTGGAGGGTGTTATACGGTAGAGGAGTGTGGAGGGTGTTATAAGGTAGTGTGGAGGGTGTTATAAGGTAGTGTGGAGGGTGTTATACGGTAGAGGAGTGTGGAGGGTGTTATAAGGTAGTGTGGAGGGAGTTATATGGTAGAGGAGTGTGGAG
>NC_137688.1:20333411-20468411 GCF_963989245.1 Nansenia antarctica
GTAGTAGTAGTAGTAGTAGTAGTAGTAGTAGTAGTAGTAGTAGTAGTAGTAGTAGTATAGTGCAGTACTGGTGATATGCAGTGTTGTTTTTGTGTACTATTTATACAGAAGACAGAGTCCCCATACATCTTGGATGAGTGTACTTAAACCTGCTAATTACGTTTAAAAGACCTTTCCCTTAGACCTGCAGGGGGAAAGCCTCCCAGGGTCTTTTTAAAGCAGCTTTTTAAGCAGCAATTAGCCGGTAATCCTATTCAGGAAGCCTTCACCTTTAATAGTGTTTTAAATACATCCAAATCTCACTGCCCATTCCCCTGCTACCTGCAACTACATCAATAATGCACCAAAGGACAAAGCACCATGTCCTGTTGATGTGCAATCCTGCAAAGAGAATGGGGTTGGGGGTAGCTGTGTTTTTATGAATAAGGGATATCATGATAAATCTGCAGATCTAGCACCATCATTTTGGATTAAAGAAGACAAATGTTGAAATTCCGATATAGTCCTTGAGGTAGGGAGTCTCTCTTCATAGTTCATACTGTGAGTCACATTACACATTATTCGCATGCACGCACGCACGCACGCACGCACGCACACACACACACACACACACACACACACACACACACACACACACACACGCACACACACACACACACACACACACACACACATAAATAGAATGGCAAAAATAACAACAACAACAACAGCAACAAACACTATGAAGATGAAATCCCACGCAGCACATGCAAATGTTGACGAAGTTTTCTCTGATTCAGCACAATTATGAGTGCCTTGAGAAGTGAACCTAATATTACCTTAAGGTATACAAGACACTGCTGGAAAATATTTTAATGAGCTTGCTGAAAAAATGAAGAAAGAAAAACGTCTGAAAGTTTTCTTCCCCTCTGTGCAGCATCAAACTTAACTGAGATTCAAGACTCAAAAATCCAGTGTTTCATTTTTTTTAATCTTCACAGAGGTTCCACCAGGACAAAGCACAGGGGACCCTCTCTCTGAGACAAGAATCCACCAGCACAAAACATGAAAGAAAACCCCTGAGCCTATCTCAGATGAGAATCATGCTTTCACAACGACAGCTAGGTACAACAGCTGTCAACAGCTGAAACCTAAAATCGGAAATATCAATCCTGCTTTTATAACTGCAGATCAATGTGTATCAACTCTTACATGATTATTATTATGGTTTATACTGAATCCTGAAAAAGCTCATCAGTAAAAGTGTATCCACTTGACGTCTACGGCGGCGTTGTGCACCGCTGTGAACCAGTGTACTAATTAGGTCTCGTCTGCATTCATCTACACAAATGCACACAAGCTGTGTTCCCTTCTCCTCTCTCTAGTGTCTCTTTCTCTTTCTCTTTCTCTTCTTGTGTTCCTTTGCTTCTTGGAGAGGAGATGGGTGGGTAAGACAGATCAGGGACGTGGTACAGATGGATAATGACTAGTTTCCTTGGGTGCAGGGGAATAGTAATACAGTTTCCTTGGCCCGGTTCTCCCTCAGTTCTGTCTGAGTCACCCTGGTCACCTGTTCTCCCTTTGTGTCTATCTGAGTCACTCTGGTCTCCTGGCGCCCAGGATTGCTGAGGAGGCTTCTGAACACAGCTTCGTTATCATCATCATCATCATCATCATCATCATCATCATCATCATCAGCCTTGTGTGTGTGTGTGTGTGTGTGTGTGTGTGTGTGTGTGTGTGTGTGTGTGCGCGCTGCTGCTGCTGTTGCTGTGTGTGTGTGTGTGTGTGTGTGTGTGTGTGTGTGTGTGTGTGTGCTGCTGGTGCTGTGTGTGTGTGTGTGTGTGTGTGTTTGTGTGTGTGTGCATGCGTGCGTGCGTGCGTGCGTGCGTGCGTGTGTGTGTGTGTGTGTGCTGCTGCTGCCTCCTCCATAGTGCCAAGTCTCCCATGAGACTCCCGAGGCTTCCTAGTAACAAACAGACACACTGCGGCAGCACCACTGTCACTTCCCCTTCAGGGACAAGTCCAGGCAGAGAGGAGTTTTTCTTTTGTTCTGTAGTGTGATGGTATATTAATAATAATCATAACAATAATCATGCATTATGCATTTATTTTGTATAGCGCTTTTCTCAGTACTCAAAGACACTCCATTCCATGGAGAGAACAAGAATAGATAGATAAATAAAAAGTAAAACAAAAGCACAATCAGTAAAAACAACATTTAAAAAAAATCAAAGGAAGTTTAAAACGACAGGTTTTGAGGGAACGTTTGAAGGAGGAGAGGGTGTTGGATTCTTTGTTGTGGTTTGGGAGAGTGTTCCAAAGAATGGGGGTGGGGGGGGGAGGGGGTCTGCAGCAGAGAAAGCCTGTTCCCCCGGTTCCTCATTTATTAAAACAAGTACTTGAACGTCTATAAATACCAAATATACTTATATTGAACGCAGGTGAATGAGCTTTGTATTTACGCCCCCTATGATAGTGTTGTATATTTCTAACCTGTTGGCTACTAAAATGAAGAATAGTTATTGAGCAGGTTAAGACCATTTATTCAAAATACAAAAGTATACAGACATCAAAACTGGACGCTGGTCTGGCAGAAAGAGAGGGAGAGAGCAGAGAGAGGGGGAGGGGGACAGAGAGGAGCTGCTGGGTCAGGCACAGAGAGAGAGAGAGAGGGCCTGAGAGGAGCGGCCTGAGAGAGAGAGAGAGAGAGAGAGAGAGAGAGAGAGAGAGAGAGAGAGAGAGAGAGAGAGAGAGGGGGGGAGCTGCTTGGTCAAGAGGTGGGAGAGAAGAGAGAGAGATCTGCCCTTGTGCTGTCCTTTTCATGTCATATGCAAATATCTACCCCAGACCATAGCCTATCACCTTCACTAGAGATGGTCAATGGGTGAAAAGGGGAGAGCCCAATATGATGTCACCTGGCCTTAAGTCAAGGGGCAGGTCACAGACCACAAGAGCCATTCCACAACACTCCCCCACAGACAGGCCCATATCATATACAATCCATGCATGTGTGTGTGTTTAAGTACAAATAAACTACAATAGCAGCTCAATTATAGCGGCTGAATTAAGCTAGTGCTATAATATAGGGTAGGTGTTCGTCTGGAAGCGGGAGAGGGCAGAGAAGGGTGGCTTCTCGGGAAGTTGCATTTGTAACGTTTGATCATGACAACTAACCAGGCAAATGCTTATACTACAATAATATAATGGTCTTATTCTTATCAGGTGACATTGAAAACAAGGTCCGTTGTGGAGCGCACTATAGGCATGTTGAAGGGGAGATGGCGTTGCCTTGACAGCTCCGGAGGGATATAAAGGAAGGCTGAAATACAATCATAAACATCAATTCCCTTTAAATCTTGAATTAAACTCATTTTCTCGGCTGATAACAACATCGTTAATTTTATTACGAGCCACTTTCACTTTTGCATGAATTACAGTAGGCAGTGCGGCTCACATGCCTGTAATAACTCTGCATAACCAGTAGGTAATGTGCGTACGTCAAGTCAATACCTGACGTAGAGCTACGATCGTTTCCACGTTCAAATTGACTCACGTTCAAATTGTATAAATCACTACTTTGACGTGGTTTTCTACGTACGACACAGGTAAGATCAAATTTGATCCAAAGTACTTTCTATAAATGAGGCCCCTGGTGATGGGTACAAGGAGGTTGGCATCAGCTGACTGGAGACTGTGGGTAGGGGTGTGCTGGAGGAGGAGGTCATGTGGAGGGTGCTTGTATGTGTATTTGATGCTGCTCCCTTGTTGGCATCTTTCCAGTTGTTTCTCAGTGAAGATGTTCACACCTCAAAAGACTCCAAGTTTCAAATTTCAAGTTTTATTGTTATGTTACATTACACAAGTGTAAGACAGTAAAATTCTTAGGCTTCGGTTTCTGATATTGCAGCACAAGACAATAAGGCAATAGGCATAATTCAAGCTAAAATAAAGAAAGTGACAATAGTACTGGACATAAGTGACAAATAAGACAGGATACAATTAGCAGTACAAATAGTACATAAATAGATAGTTCAGATAGTAGTAAAGTGGCTGTGAGCTTAAGGTTTAGGTAGTTTGTATACATGGGATGTGCTTGGGGATGATAGTCAATTGTCTACAGTCGGCTTGTTTATGAGCCTGATCGCCTGGGGGAAGTAGCTGTTGGTTAGCCTCTGAGTTTTGGCCCTGAGGCTCCGGAAGAGGCTTCGCCTTTTGGACGGCCTCAGTTCAAACAGACTGTGGTTGTTGTATATATCCTGTATGGAAGGAAGCTCACATCCACTGATGCGCCCGGCTGCCCGCACCACCCTCTGTATCATTTTGCGTTTGAGGGCAGTGCAGTTGCCGTGCAAGGCAATGACTTCCAAGTAAAGCAACAAAGATATAGACAGAACAGGAGCCTTTTATGATTCAGATCATTATAGTGAAACTCAACTTAGTTTACGTTCAATAGCAAACACTCCAATCCAATCAAACACTACAATACAATCACTGCAAGCGAAATACAAGAAAAATACAATCTCCAGGGACCTCTGACTTCACTGTGAGTGATAGGAGGAAGTTACGTATGTATATAGTTGACAGGTGCTTAACATTCAGCAAGGAAGAAAAGTGATAAAGGTGAAGAAAATAGTGAAGAAAAAATGATGCCTATTATTAATGTAGAACATTACCCAAAACTCCATTAAACAAAATCTCCTCCTGCAGCCTCCAGTCTTAATAAGGCAGCCTGAGGAATAATTCGCTGCATATTAATTGGTATCCAAGAGCAATGTACTTCAAAAGTTGATGTGAGCAATGTACTTCAAAAGTAACATTTTCTCTGTATGTCTTGTCACTCTATTATGGCCCATGGCTATGTTCCCCTCGAAAGCCTTGATCCTCTGCATCATTCCCGCTCTCTGAAAATATTTTCTTTATCAGATGAGTGAGACCAGCAAGAATTGTTATTAAAACAAAATTGCTTTAGGGAGTTATTGGCACTAAATTCAAACCTCTCCAAGAAAATGTTTTTTGGGCATGATCGATGGACAACATTTTCAAAACTTGCAAATGCCTTCCATATTTTATGAAAAAACATGTTTTGTTATGAGTCTCAACATGTTTTGGGGGTTCTAAGTGAACTCATTCAGAGACTGTTTCCTTAATGAGCTTGTTATCAAGGTCCCCAAAGAAACCCTGTAAGGCGTTACAAGATAGTGTGTTACAATTGCTAATGCATTCGAGCAGCGTGTCACCTCTACTCTCTATCCAGTTCTAACACACACACACACACACACACACACACACACACACACACACACACACACACATACACACACACACACACACACAGCCTAATGCAAAGTCCCTCCAGAGCTAGTGGAGGATACTGAGTACAGTCAGTATCAGAGCATACCATGGAGACAGAGAGGTGTCGCTACTGGATTGTTGAACGCATTGATCCCCTCCTTAGCCGTTCCAAAAAAAGAAGTACAACACCACGTCACGTTTAGAAAACGACATATTTGATTAGAGTCATTTATGCGAGGAAAATAGATAATTGGATTTCCAAAGTTTAGACTGTCGTCAACAGTAAACATGTTTGGGGAAATCAACACCTTCCCTGTGCTGAAAAGCACCTCGATAATATAATGAAGAAAAAAAACTGTCACTCTTAAGATGCATCAAAATGTGGAGTAATTAACACTTTGGGAATGGATTGGCTCCACTTTCTCGTTTCCTTATCTCTTCTGGTCTGATACAAACCCACAAGAGACATCAAATGTTTCCTTGTTTAAAAAAATGATAATATCCCAGGATTACTTCAGATTTTATCTGGAGGCAATTACCTGGTATGGTAATCAATGTTCCACAGGCGTTAACAGTCCTGCTATCACCTCCTCTGCAGGCTGGCTGAATTGGAGTGATTAATCATCCCTGCGTCGTGCCCTCTGACCAGAGAGAGAGAGAGAGAGAGAGAGAGAGAGAGAGAGCAAGGTACTCTGAATCAATCACCACACCTTTACTTTGCTGCTGTGCTAGCATGCCACTTAGCATTCCCTGTGAAAGTGATTAGCATTTAGCCAATTAGCAAAACAAACACCTCTCCTCTTAACAGTACAAGTTCAATTTGCAATTTTTAATTCGTGTCAGTATTTTTTAAATATTGCACTGTACCTGTAGGTGAACAGTAGTGATTTAAAGCAAGTACAACATAATTGCATCATGAAACCCACAAGTGTGCCTAATGTCCTTGGCTTGTTGACTGGGTGGCTTTTGGCTGCACATCCCAAAACGCATCTACTGTTAAATATGCATCTCAGTGCTGCTGACAGCAGCGAAGAGAGTAGCTTTTTACACTTTTCACCAACCCATCAACGCCACCTATGGCACATTTTAACGGCAGCATGTTGTAGTCAGAATCTCAGCCCTATTGGAGGCGGTGTGTGTGATCTTGATAATGTGACAGATCATTAAAGGAGATAAACATAGCTTGGTGCAGCAGCAGCCTGAGCAGCCTATGAGGGAGAGATGGAGAGAGATGAAAGCTGTAGGCAGGGACGGACAAGATGGAATCTGAAAGGAAGGGCATAGCTGTGGGAAAAAGATGCAAAGAATGCTTCACCCAAAAGAGTACAAAAGTACAAAAAAGAAAGAAGCCTGTGACAAGACATTGGGAAAGCGCTGAGAGGGAGGGAAGAAAGAGGGGAAGAAGGAGGGGAAGAGGGAGGAAGTTGAGCGATGTGATTGAGAGAGTGCAAGCTGATAATTAGAGATAGAGAGGACGGAGAGGAAATTAAAAATGACAGAGGGAAAGAGGAAGTTGAAAACTCTGAATAAGGCTTGGAGAAAGTTCATGTAAGGATAGAGAAAGACAATACAGCTGAGGATAAGAGAGTGCATAATGGGAGTGGAGAATTCAGATAATGAGGAGCATGCAGACAATGGGAAGGGGGTGGTGAGAGGTTATGAGGAGGGAAGGACTGTAAATGAGATGCAATTAGAAGGGAAGGTCAGACGTTGGGTGCAAAGAAGAATGACTGCCGTGAGGAAGGATGGACGGGTGGGATGTACAGTACAGGAGGGAGGTAGGATAGTTAGTGGTGGGATGTGGTCAAGATGGATGGGTGGTACAGCAGTTCAGACTAGCGGCCCCAGTGAGATGGATGAGCTCTGAAAGGAGGTCTTCTGCTCCAATGAGCTGTGCTGGTACACATCTGGTCCGCTCGCTCTACGCCTATGTGCTCCCGGGCCAGGTTTCCTGCCCTACTCTATGTCTCTTTGCCTCTTCTCCTCCTCTCTCTCTCTCTCTCTCTCTCTCTCTCACTCTCTCGTACACGTACACACACGCACACACACACACACACACACACACACACACACCATACACCATAGCATGTACCAATCCACTTTTTTTCTTCTTTTTTTCTGCACCGCCAGCAACCCCTGCACACGCCTGCAGCTGTCTGTTGCCGCCAGCAACCCCTGCTCACCCCTGCAGCTGTACGCTGTTCACATCCAGACAGCAGACATCCTATTGAGGAAGGACAACAGGAAGTGGGGGAGAAAGAACAAGTCCAAATAGGAAAATATATTTTATCCCTCCCAATGGACAACGGAGCAGCACTATTACACACACAAACACTGGGGGATCAAGAGATGAGGGGAGGAGAGGGAGGAGGTGGGGAGGAGAGGGGGAGGAGAGGGGGAGGAGGCGGGTAGAAAGCTTTGGTGGGGGGCTAGCCTCTGTGTTTAAATCCACCTTCCAGTGCTGACTATCCCAGCCTGTAGCTAGCTATTCTAGCTTTGAGCTGCAGTCCTTTGTACTGATTCTGTCATCCCTCGTATTCTATGCTGTCATCTATCGTCCGCCTTAATTCAATTAGGACTTTATCAATGACTTTGCTGAGTTCCTCTCCGGGATCATGGTGAAATATGACCATATTCTAATCTGTGGCGATTTTAATGTCCATGTTTGTTGTCAATCACAACCTCTGTCCCGGGACTCCCTGAATCTCATTGATTCGTTTAATCTTATGCAGTCTGTTACTGGCCAAAACGCACGATAAAGGACACACCTTAGATCTTGTTTTATTGTCTGGGTTATCTGTCTGTATAAATGACATATGTGCTGTCGGTATCTCTGACCATTCACCTGTTGTGTTTACCATAAACACTCCATGCCCACGCATACTCACTCAGGATTAACTCTCTGGCTGCCTCACAGTTTTCTGATACTTTGGTTTTGCAATCTGTGCATTGGATGTAAACTGTGCTCTTAATGTTGATGAAATTAATTCTAAGTTTGACTCAACCTGCTCTCAAATTCTCAACACCGTGTCTCAATGATTCCACGTGCACTCTCAGACGCGCACGCAGGCGCGCAGAGAGAAAGTGGAAAAAGGACAGGCTCCATGTCTCCCTTGAAATTGTGGTTGCCTGCAAACGTGGTTGCCTGTCTGACTATCACAGAGCTGTTAAAACAGCCAAAACAGAGCACATCTCCAACTTGGTCTCTAATAGCCACAAGCCCCAGGTTCTTTTTAACGTCCTAAATTCTCTCATCAACCCCTGTGTCGCATCCCCTGTTGTGCCATCACCTGCTCTCTGTGAACGTTTTTATTTTATTTTTCATTGACAACATTTCTGCTCTTAGACCAACTCACCTTTTAACTAAAAACCCTCTGTGCCCCCAGCCTGCTGTCTTCAAGCAGTTCGAGCTGGTATCCCTTTCCTCACTCTCCGATTTAGTTCAGCACCTACGGCCCACAAATTGCCCCTCAGACAACCTTCCTTCTCGCCTTCTTAAAGAAGCGTTTGAGTCGGTCGGCCCAATTATCCTATTACTGATCAATACCTCTCTCAGCTCTGGACGCGTCCCAGCTGCCTTCAAACACGCTGTGGTACAACCCCTGATTAAAAAGAAAAATCTCGAACCCTTTATTCTCTCCAACTTCAGGCCCAACTCCCAATTACCGTTCATTTAAAAAAAAAAAAAAAAAGATTCTTCTTTTTTTATTGGAGAATAGAAGCATATAAATCAGGTATAAGTCCAATTATCGTTCTTGTCCAAAGTCCTGGAGCGAGCAGTTTATGTTCAGTTGCAAGCATTTTTAGTTATGCATAACATCCACAAGAAATTTCAGTCTGGCTTTAAACTGCGCCATAGCACTGAAACGGCCCGCCCGCGAGTCCAAAATGATCTGCTCTTAGCCGCCGACCCTGGTATTGATTTTGGTGCTCCTAGATTTCTCAGCCACCTTCGATACAGTGGATCATTCGATCCTACTGTCACGTCTAGAACAGCATGTGGGCATCACTGGTGTCGCCTTAAGCTGGTTCAAGTCCTACCTTTCCGGCCGTAGTTTCTCCATTCAGCTAGGAGAATATTTCTCCTCTAAGGCCCCTCTCACCTGTGGAATTCCTCATGGGTCGATACTGGGCCCCCTCTATTTCTTCTTTACATGCTGCCCCTAGGCCCTATCCTGGCAAATCATGGCGTGTCCTTCCACTGTTATGCTGACGACGTCCAGGTCTATCTGCCACTACAATCTAGAGGAAAGGCTGCACTTCAGCCATTGCTCAACTGCCTGACTGACATCAAAGTATGGTTGAGTGCAAACTTCCTCAATTTAAATGAGATAATTCTATTTGCCAACACTTCTCTAGACCCTTCTGTCGATGCTCTAGGTCCCCTTGGCTCAAACATCTGCTCCTCAGTCAGTTGGAGTGATTTTTGACAGTGACTTCAAATTCACCAAGCAGAAGGACTTCCGGTTAGGTCATGGCGAAAGCAGACGCGTGATTTCCCAGCTCCGACAGACCCATGATTAAAGTAGTCAAAATCGAAGATATATCCGGCAAATGAACACAAGACTAAATTCACCAAGCAGGTCTGCTCTGTGGTCCAAAATAGCTTTTTTCACCTTAGACTCCTCGCTAAAACAAGGGCCTATCTTCCTCAGAAGGACCTAGAGAATGTGATCCATGCCTTCATAACAACCCAGGTGGATTACTGCAACTCATTGTATGTTGGCATCGACCAGTCTCTGCTCCGTCGGCTGCAGCTAGTACAAAATGCTGCTGCTTGACTACTCACCGGCACCAAGAAGCGTGACCACATAACCCCAATCCTGTCTTCACTCCAATGCTCCGCTTCCGTATCGATTTTAAATTACTTTTGATTGTTTTTAAAGCACTTAACGGGCAGGCACCCCTGTACTTGGCTGACCTATTGCGCCACCATACCCCATCCAGAGACCTTAGGTCAGCTGACCAACTGCTGCTGGAGGTCCCTAGGACCAGACTCAAAACGAGAGGGGATAGAGCCTCCTCTAAAGCAGCCCCTAGGCTCTGGAATAGCCTCCCCTTCCACGTCAGATCCACCCAGAGTATCGAAGCTTTTAAAAACTTAGCAAAAACACACCTTTTCTCCCTGTCCTTTGACCTGAGGTGAGCCTGCTTCGCGACACTGCACTTTTTGTACTTTTATTTCTGCACTTGTATTTTGTATTGCACCTTGTTTTTAGTGTATTTGTATCTGTTGTTTCTCTTTTACTAGTGTTTTCTGTTAAGCACTTTGGGCGGCTGTTTTTGTCGTTGTAAAATGTGCTATATAAATAAACATTACTTACTTACTTACTACTTTGGGAACAGATGGGGGGGGGGTACTAAGCTTCCTCTGCTGGAGTGATCACTTTATGACAATTTCTCCAGCTATGTTCACGGACCAGCACACCTTTAGGGCCTTCACAGCTCCGAAACCTAACATGGCTCAATATATCAACCCCAGGAAAAAGTATTGTGTGGAGAAGATAAAGGTTCAAGAACAGGCAGCAACAACACTCTCAGGGTGAAGCATTCCTCAGATGTAGGCTACAGATAGACAGAGGACACTGCCAGCCTCCCACACACATCCTGCCCCTGACCTCCTCCCTCACCTTCAGTTAATCTGGGACGAGTGCACTTCTATACATCAATACAAACCTCCACCTCGATGTCCTTCTCTGTCCGACTCTCTTGTCTCCTTGCCTCTCCTATTCCTCTCTCTCTCATTCTCTTATTCATTCTCTCTCTCTCTCCCTCCCCTCTCTCTCTACTGTATCTCTCTCTATCTCTCTGCTCTCTGCTGTGTATCTCTCTCTCTCTCTCTACTGTATCTCTCTCTCTCTCTCTCTCCCCCCCTCTCTCTCTCTCCCCCCCACCTCTCCCTCTCCCCCTCTGACATTAGTGACATACACATGCCTTCTCAAGACACCACCCAAGGGGACAGGGCGGAGAGTACCAGGGCGACCGCAGCGTCCCCTTCAAACCGTAAAAACGCTTCTTGTCAGTGGATCACACATCTTGAATCCTGCCTCTTTGTGTTTGACAGGCACACTACCCCCACAACACCAAGGTGGCTCAATCAATGTGCAAATAATAGAACTGGGGCTGTTTAGAGCAAATGCCAAATTCCACACAACAGACAATTACAGGTATGTCTGTTCTACACAATATATTTCAGTCTCTGTATTCTACCTCTCTTCAATAATCTCCAGGTAGGCAAATTTTAGATTCATTATAATGTAGGTCAGGGTTGCCTAGGGCGCAGGGGATAGAAGGTGGAGGTAGAAATCGGAGAACACGCTCATTGTAATGCATGGAATGGACAATAAGCCCCACCCTCCGATTTGTGCCTCGCCACAGTGTGAGACATAGAAGATGTCGATCTATTCATAGTCGTTATAGTAGGTCAGTAAAGTTCACAGAGCTTGAAAGGGAAATCAAGTAACATACTAAAATGTCTATTTTTTGGGGGAGGGGGGTATTTTTTTTGGAGCATGGTAGTCCCACACTTGTATTTTTCAGTTTTTATTGCATAGAGATAGTAGAGAAAGACAGGAGGAGAGGGTATGTCAGCTGGGCATGGGCTGGATTCGAACCCATGCCGACATTGGCATATGTGTGCACTGTAGGCCGTGGTGCTAGACCACTGGAACACCACAGGGCGCAAGCAAAAGACTCTAATTAAGGAAAAACAGCTGCAGTGCACGCTATCTGCTGAGTCCCTCAAAAAAGAACAATGTGTGACTTTTCAGTAAGTGCAGCAACAAAATAGTCTATTGGCGTATCGATTGTGTGGAGTTAGTGACACTGGCAGCTGTGGGACACAAAGATAACACACACACACACACACCACACACGCACACACACACACACACACACACACATACACACACATACACACACACACACACACACACACATACACACACTTACACACACTTACACACACACACACACACACACACGCACACACACACACACACACACACACACACACACACACATACACACACACACACACACTACACGCACACACACACACACACACACACACACACACACACACACACATTCTGTTATTGGGATATTGATGAGTGTCTGAGTGTAAATCCCTCACAACCGAGGCTCCAGCATCCTTAACTCCCCTTTCAGAGATGGAGGATTATGGAGCCAATCCACTGGCCGCAGCAGCAGCCCCCGGGGTGAAGCCGACGTGTGAACTCTGACTGCCTCCTGTTTTAACTGCTGGTTGATTTACCTCGACTGCAGACCAAGACTGAAGAGGAAGTGAAAGCGTGTGTTATAGAGTTATACTGTGGATTACCTCTTGGCTGCTCTTCTCTCCACAAACACGACAGCTAACCCTCCTCTCTGATAACAGTTTACATCATCGTGGCTGAAACTGTGAAAACGGAACAGTAAACATGTATCACATTGAATCAACTACAAGATGTCTTAATTTCAACGGCGCTGTTGGGAAGATAAATTCTCGCTCATTCAATGAAGGATATAAAAAAAAACGAATATGTTTGTAATCGTGTTATACCTCCTCACCATGACTGACAGTAATCTGGGGGTGATTGTTTCAAGCACTAAATTCTCCCTATGCTGATGTGCAACAGTGTAATTGGGGGAAATTGCCTTCCTCCCTAGTGCCAGAGGGGATACGTTTAGAACTCAGATAGGAAGTCAAATGTATGTCAGACCCACAGTCAGATCAAAGCAGCTATCACACTCACTTTGTCTATCAGAGACAACTAAATAATGTCAGTGGCATCTGTCCGCTTCTGCTATTCTGCTGCAGTTGAACAAACACACATCTTTCTCTCTGTTTCTCCCTCTGTTTCCTCCCATCTCCTCTCTCTTCCTCGCTCCCTCTCTCTCTCCTCTCTTTCTTTGTTTCGTTGTTTGGTACCTGTACTATATCAATGACAATAAAGACCATTCATTCATTCATTCATTCATTTCTCTCTTTCCCTCTCTCTCTCCACATTGTAGGTTGAATAGATGACTTGACATCATACTCCAAATCCATCTCTCCCTCCCTCCCACATCATTAGAAATACTGACAACAATAATAATAACAACATACAATTGTATTGTGACATGTTTGGTCACAAAAAATGCAATTGGAACAGCTCTCTCTCTCACTGTCTCTCTATTTCTCTGTCCTAATTTACAGCTCTGACAGTGAGTCAACAGATCATAGATAATTGTATGCGGCATTGTCAGTGTTTGGCAGAACATCTCACAGCTAATGAGGGGAAAGTTGGCAGAGTTTCATTCAACAACGCTACTGTGCATCCAAATCATCTTCACTAAAGACAAACTGAGAGGTTGAACACAAGAAGGAACAGGCTGGTGTCAGGTGTTAGTCCCTTGTCTGGGTAAGTAGAAGGTCAGGAATAGAACCTTCAATTAAGTGAAAGTAGAGAGAAGACGTGGGTGGCATACTGACCTCACAGATGTATATGTTTGCCTAAAACCCTGCAGAGGAATGAACATGTATTGTCGCTACTGAATCTGTGCGTGAGTCTGTGGGAGGACTCGCACTCACCATCCCATAGTGATAGTAAGAATGGATTTCATTTCATAACGTCTCAGCTATACTCACCACACACACTCACTCAATATGTGTTGTTGTGAGCAAAATGTACTTACTATGACTGAGTCAATGAGAAAAATACCCATCTCACCAGTGGTGGACTCAGGCTGTTTGAAGGGCAGGGGGGGCGAAAAGAAAAAAAGGGCACCTACTGCACAACATGGGACCCCATCAGTGCACATGGTCAAGTTTAGACCATTGGAAGGGCAGCCAATAGGGCACATCCTCTAATTTTGCCACTCAAATGGGCATTTTTGCCACTCAAAAGGGCACTTTAGTGTGACGTTTTTCAACTGTGGGGGCACCAGGAGGGGCGGTCGCCCCCCCTGCCCCCCCCCCCATGAGTCCGCCAGTGCATCTCACCCTTTCTTTCTCTCTGTCCCTCTCTCTCACTCCCCCACTAGAACACAAGGAGGCAAGCCTCCAACTCAAAGTCATTTCAACACACAAATCAGTTAGCCAACGATGTTAAGTAACGTGAGGCTGGTGAGAATATGCTAGCCTACATCTGTCTGCTGTCTGAGCCTGACTCTATAAGCACAGGTGATTAAAATTACATTAGGGGAGAAGCAGTCGCAAACTGACTTCATTCTCTGCATGCCCCGTCCCCTGGGCTCCGGTTGATGCGTGAAACAACCTATTTGTTTTGTTTAACGCAGGTAGCTTCAGTTCCCTCAGGATCGGCACGTTAATGACTTCACAGAGAAAACGGAGGGGAGGGATAGGGGCTTAAAAGAGAGGGAATAAAAATCAAGAGCGGGAGATAATCACAAAAGGCTAATTAGTGTTCTGCATTGGAGCAAAGCTCGGAACGTGAAAAGCCTAGGGAGATTTCCTGCAATCTGTCCAATTGCAAGGCGCTGTCACTTGGCCCATTGTGTGTGTTCACTGTTTTAAAGTGAGTGTTGCATATGACTTATTAGCGTACGTGAGTAACATGATATTTGGGAGCGATTTATTTTGGATACAAGAACACAGTGTAGAATATTGATTGCATGAGGCTGCTGTAATTCGAGACTCGATGCAGCCTCATCTCCACCCCCTACCAACCCCACTCTAAAATCTCACTTCACCCTGTTCCAAAATGTAACCCAGTTCCACCTGGGCATCCAACCACTATCCAATCCCTAATCCCAAAACCTAGCCTCATCTCAAACCACCATCCACATCTACAGAAGATGAAATATCTTAAATCAAGGCAATATATCCTTTCTGACAGCACTTGTTTTAAGAAATCTTTTACTTGTTTGAAAAAATATTGGCAAGTGACATTTTCCTGTTCTGTTGGCAGATCATTTTGCTTATTTTAAATTATATTTCCTCCTATTTTCTTGTTTTTTCTTCTTGTTTTTGAGAGCTGACTTTTTGCAGTGCAAACACTAGCCACTTCTCCCAGCCTCATCCCTCCTTCTCCAGCCGTGTTCATCCGTGGGTGTGTGTCGGTGCTGTGGCCAGAGTGGCTGCAGCAGACTGTGACCACTTACATCATCTACCACCAGGCAATATTGCCTCTATCTGTTTCCCTAGGAGTGAGACACAGCTGCAGCCCAGTAACGACAGAGCGTCTGCGGAAACCATTAGTCTGATTTAGGAGTCACAACCTCACCTTCATCCCTTTCATGCTGTGAGCCTGTGCTGCATAATATCTCTCTCTCTCTCTCTCTCTCTCTCCCTCTCTCTCTCTTTTTTTTCTGTCTCTCTCTCTCTCATTATTCTTCATTCTATCTCTCCATTCTATCTCCCTTCCGTCTGTCCCTGTCATGTGTGGGTGTTATTGAGGACGCTTCCATCCCGCGGGCCTGGCTTTGTTTACAGGCCCAAGACATGGCCCTCACAGGGGTCCACCCCTGAGCAATCAGATCATCTTCACAACACCTCCTCCCCAACCCTCCGGTCTGTCTGTCCGGCCCCCAGCCTGATCAATAATTCAGGGCCACAGCCAGGGCAATGCTGGCAGGGAAAGGCAGTCAGGTAAGCTCAAGTCTTTGAACAGAAGGGCAGACCTCACTGGGGCTCCTGTGTTGGCATTCATTAGAGACTTCCCTGTGTCCCTGAAACAGAGACCTCCCCACTAGGCTGCAATCATTACCCTTCACCTCACAGTGGGGTACGCTACCTCTGACATATGAACACAAACACATTAACAACCCCGACCTGCTAACTGCTCACTTAGGGGTGACAGCCTCCGTCCCTTGCCATTCCCCACCGTTAACCCCTCAACTCGACTTCTATCCTTCATATCCACCCCCCTCCCCCCCACCCAGACCCACCACACACACATACGCACAGACATATACCATCACATCTCCACCCCTCAGTCTCCAACATGGCCCTGACCACCCCTAACAACCTTCAACAATCCCCACCTGCCACATAATTTCATCCTCCCTCATTTTCCTCTATGGTCCCTTCCACACCCCCCTCTTCTGACTCACAGATCCAGCCTACGGCCCTCATCCAGCCGTATGAGTGATGGCTCACTCCAGCTCCCCGACAGGCAGTCAGAGGCACCATCCTCCACTCTGATCGCTGCCCATCCATCTCCCAGGCGAAATGGAGGGATGGAGGGAGACCGAGGAGAGAGGCCATAAAAGAAAAAGGAGGAGGGGAGTAACTCAGGATAATCCGACTCGAAGCACAATTATCTGTATAAACAAGTCTACTTAATGTTTGTTTGTCAGTTAGCGGTATATGGATGTAAGAAGAAAAGAGGCAGCATTGTGGATCGATCTTAAGCGGTGTCGGCCTCTGCTCCCTGTGTTGCTCTTCCCTGTATGAAATAGATCATAAAGATGATAAAGGATAATACAGTGGGGAAAGCGACTGAAGGCACCATGTCGCCTACGTTGAAAATCACCAGCTAACTTTGCACTTTTGTTGCTAGAGAAAATGGGCAGTTTTTCCAGGGAAACTTGGCTAAGACACCCGGCTTATGTTCCAAGCTGTCCAAACATACACAGATAAACTACCTACTGAAATGCACACAGAAATCTCTCACTGTTGAAACTCAACAAAGAATTGAAGGGTCCATGTGTCTTTACAAACCTGTGGATAGTTTGGGTAAAATCTGTATATACTGTATATATAGGGGTCTATTCAAATTAACTGTTTCTGTTTTCTTTTACCTTAAACGCACTTCTGGTTCTGCATTCAAACAGTGTTGTATCATTACCATTATATTCACTAACTCCCTTGTTCTGTCCACAGGTGAAGCAACATGTCCTCAGGTGCATCCACTCATTTGGCTGGTAAACAGAAGTGGAAGATGGGAGACAGCCCTAGGCAGGCGCATGCCCTCGTCTGTGCGGACGTAACACAGCACTGACCGACTTACCATCCAGCGTGCCCTGTGTGTCTCAGGGTTGGCCGAGATGCGCGAGATGCCCTGGTGGCCATTGTGCTCAGCTCAAAACACGACATCTTCTCAGACGTTCCGAGTGAATGGAAGGCCTCCCCTTCGTTGACATTCTCCTGGCAATCTCCAAAGAGTGTTACAGCACACAGCACCCAAAGGTTGGAGAGACCCCTCCCTTCTAAGCTGAGCCTGCCCCCTAGAGAGGGTCACCTAGCACAACATTCTGACGATAGAGGTGTCACTTCAGGGATTGGGGGGGTACATGACGGATGCTCCGTAAGAGGCGCTTGGTCGGGTCCATTATGCCTACAACACTTCTGTCTGTTTCTGCAGGGACATCACGTCCTGGTCAGAATGGACATAACGCCCACAGTGGGGGACCAAGGGGGAACACGCTCCTGACAGCTGCTGGCTCTTGCCAGGACAGTGCTGATGTGGAGCAGTGTGCACCTGCTGTCTCTCAGACGGCACACGGCCAGACTGAATTCACAAGCAGATTTGCTGTCGCGAGGAAGGGTATGTGGATTCAGGAGATTTGAGAGAGTTGTGACAGTCAGGCTTCAGTCGATCTGTTGTTGCGCCTTGTTCTTCTCAAGGTCGGATCACCAACGTTCCTAGAGGCGTCGACACGCTGGCCCACATGACGGTCTCCTTCATCTCCTTCAGAGAACCTGGGTTAGAACCATAGCCTTTAGACTTGTTGACATGGCCATAATAACCTAAAGGTCCAGGAGACCAGAACATCATGGAAGCCTGCAACACCGTAGTAGGGCCTTGGAATACAGCAACCAAGAGAGGCCTCTTTACCTCTCCTGTTTCCCAACCACCTCCACCTCTTTACCTCTCCTGTCTCCCAACCACCTCCACCAAATCTACCTCTATCTCCAGATAATAGAGGCCAGATACTGACACCTGACACCATCTCTAACAGAGTGAGACATATATGTATCTGTCAAGGAAGAGGTTGCGATGCACAAGATTTGCCTTAAGGCGCACACACAACAGGCTTGTCTTTCCAGGGAGATAACAGATGAAGGGGTTGTCTTGTCTGCTTGCATGCTGTCTCTGGTATTGATTAAACACTTTAGCATTCTATTAGGGTCCAGGTGTGAAGGTGTGTGTTTTTTGTTTTTTTAACCTCTCTCTCACCTGCAGTTTCTAGAATGTTTTATTCCTTATCAACCTGTGGGTCTTTTCTTTCTATCTAATGCCTCTTGTAACCCTGAATTGAATGGCCATTTTTTTGGTATTCTACCCTGAAGAGCCTACCTCCTGTCTAGACTTGGTTCAGAAAATATTGGTTCATGTGCTGATTCTCTGCAAAGCCTCTCATTGCTTCCTAAATCCACAGCTGAAGCCAAAGGCTGGATGAATTGGATATTAATTGCTTTCCATCAGAGTTGATTGGTTGTGAGGTTGTGTGCGTGTGTGTGTGTGTGTGCATGTGTGTTTGTGTTTGTGTGTGTATGTATGTGTGTGTGTGTGTGTGTGTGTGTGTGTGTGTGTGTGTGTGTGTGTGTGTGTGTGTGCGTGCGTGCGTGTGTGGGTGTGTGCGTGGGATGGTGAATCATAGAATCTATTTTGGTAATGGAGAGTGAGGAGAAAAGCTGAGTGTATAATTACTATCATCTCTGCGGGTGATGGGGACTCCTGTGGAGGACAGGACATAAGCACTGCAGGTAGGGTAACACACACACACACACACACACACACACACACGCGCACACGCACACGCACACGCACACACACACACAATCACCCACCCACCCCCCCCGCCCCCACCCCCACCCCCACACACACACAAATACACCCCCCCCCCTCCCCAACACACACAAACAAATTAATGTGTGCAGATGTGCCCCCACCCCCATGCTCACACTTGCAAGCAAGCGCACATACTCTTGCAGGCAAGCACATGCACACACACACACACACACACACACACACACACACACACACACACCATGCATCACATATTGACTCTGCAGCACAGATTAAATTACCCATTCACCCACTGGATAAGATGACCAATTTAAAAGTATGCGAGAACATAGGTCAGGGTGATATGACAGTCTCAAACAGTCTACGACATACACACACACAGCCTGTGCACTTGTAGACTTTCGTAGAATTTGCATGCGTGTGTGTGCGTGTGTGTGTGTGTGTGTGTGTGTGTCTGCGTGCATGTGTGTACCTGTGCAGGCACGATACCCAGTCTGACCTTCATTATGGCTGGAATTACAATCTGTGAGCACTCAGGGATCGTGGAGGGAGGGCAGGCAGGGGTCAAACACACACCGCTTCACCGCTCAGGGGGGGGGGAAGAGGCTTTATTAGCGATTAACTCTGAGCCCCTGAGGGAGCCAGCTTCAATTACTGCACACAGCGGGCTAGCCTAGCGAACAGGGGTGAGCCTAGCCACTTGCTACAGAGCAGCAGTGGAGATATCACATCTGGAGGAGACGTCTTACTCTGCTTTAGATAGCCCTTTACAGTGACAGAGGGAGAAGACAGTGGGAGACATGTAATGGAGTAATGGGGGTGTGGGGGGTTGTATGGAGGTTGGGCTTGTAGTGACGAAATAGAATTAAACATGTATGATATTGGAGAAATGTGTTAGGGTATAAACTACAGTATTTGTCTATTTTCCTCTCTGCTCCTCTCCTCTCCTCTCTCCTCTCCTCTCCTCTCCTCTCCTCTCCTCTCCTCTCCTCTCCTCTCCTCTCCTCTCCTCTCCTCTCCTCTCCTCTCCTCTCCTCTCCTCCCCTCTCCCCTGCTCCCGTCTCTCCTCTCCTCCCCTCCCCTGCTCCCCTATCCTCTCCTCTCCCCTCCTCTCCCCTCCTCTCCCCTCCCCTCCTTTACCCTCCCCTCCCCTCCTACTCCTCTCCTCTCCACAGTGCAGTGTTAGTCCGCTGGTTGATAAGTGAATGTCTCATTGTGAGCACTCAAGCTTCTTTATGCACAGTGTTGAAGCTAATTTCCTGTTTCCATGGCCACATAGAAAACTGTCACTACCCAGTATATCAGTTGTTAGAAGCCACTCCACCCCATCCCTTCCCCTAGTGCCACCTCATGCAAATACAAGGCCTACTAAGAGACAATAACTGGTGCATCATGATTCATTTAACATGCCTTGAAGTATTTCACACGTTAGACAGCAATGCTTGTGCCACACATGGAGTGCATGTCTCCTGCTCAAGAGCAAACCCCTTGGGGGTAGCTCAAAGCTAAATTCCACTGGCATTACACGAGTGTTTGATGATGAATATTCAGTTTCTTTGTCTTACACTTTGTCTTACAATCTTGCATGTTGATATTCTTTTGATATTTTCCAGACACAGGTTTCGTTTGAACGTGGCCCATGGAGCATTGACATCAAGAAACACAAAAAATGTGTAAAGAGCCCCAGACCCAAACTGCATTTATAATGTATGATCAGGTGGTCAGTTGAGACTTCAGACACAGACAACCTGTATCATTTCTGCTTCCTCATTGAGACTGTCCAATGGAAAGCAACGACTGAGTAATCGTTTTTATAATACAGAATATCGTTATTGCAAATGAAAGGGAAGAAATACTATATTTATGGGAAGCAGCCAGTCCTGAATGTAGAACAGCATCATCATCTGTGCATGAACAGATCCCTTATTCCCAGAGAGAGAGAGAGAGAGAGAGAGAGAGAGAGAGAGAGAGAGAGAGAGAGAGAGAGAGAGAGAGAGAGAGAGAGAGAGAGAGAGAGAGAGAGAGAGAGAGAGAGAGGGGTAGAGAAAGACGTGTACTTCATTGTTTATGCTTTGTTTGAGTAACAACCTCCACTGGGGTACAAAAAAAAACATCTTCTAAGTTTATGTGAAGTTGCAAACTCTACTGTCTCAGACGTGGTATGCCTGCTGGCTAGACTTCTGCTGCCTTACACCTCATAAAAAACATCATCTGAAACTAACCAGTTTTTCCATGTAAATGTTCAATCCAATTCCAAGTTGGAACTGTTTGTTGTTTGGAATAACAGATAAACGTATGAAGGATAATAAAACAAAAAAGATGTATCGTAGGCCAACAACAACAGTCTCCTTGGTGATGGTGACGTCACCATGTTCTTTATCCAGGAACGGTTCAACACATGGGCTAGGCTGCCAGTAATCCGTAATCTTAGAGAGAAACAGACACACGCACACACACACACACACACTCACACGCAAGTACGCACGCAAACACAAACACACACACACGCAGGCATGCAGGCACGCACACACATACACCCACCTACAGAAGCCCCCAATCCACAGTCCTCACAACAGAACTACAGACAATAGGATTAAGGCCTGCGCTCTCTTTCATTACAGCCTGCGTCACCTGGAAGTGTTGTGAGATGTTACCTCCTAACAAGACAATGACTCAATGGCCTCAACCACGGGCCAACCCATCTGATATGGAATATATGAATAACAATGTGAGGCAGAGAGAGACTTGTAGTGAGTATTTTCCATCTCTTTTAACAGCCTAATCTTTTGTAAAGATAAAATCGATAAAAAATAAACGTACAATCTGTTCTTTAGTGAAGAGCAGGGGGGAGTTCAAAGCAACCAGAGCGTGGAGAGCAGTGACTAAGACTGTTCTGGAAAGAAAAAAAAACATTCTGTCTCAAAACACACTGGGGCCAGAGTGCCAGTACCAGAAATCTCTCTTAAACAGTGCTGTGATGTGCCAAACCAGCTATAGCAGGCATCACAGGCCTTTTGACAAGTTATGCTCTGACTGTCCTAGCGCATTCACGATAGGCTCTTCCAGACACATTCGGAGCGCTGTTGGGATTGCCCAGTAACCTTTTCGCAGGCTGAGAGAGTTGACAGGCTCGCTGCCAGCGTCCTCAGATCAAATCAAAACAAAAGAGAGAGAAAGATGGGGAGAGATAGAGACAGAGAGTGTGAGAGAGAGAGAGAGAGAGAGAGACACACACACACACAGAGAGAGGGTGAGAGACAGATACAGAGGGACAGAGAGAGAGACCGAGAGAGAGAGAGAGAGAGAGAGAGACAGAAAGAGAGAGAGAGTGAGAGACAGAGAGAGGGAGAGAGGGAGAGAGAGAGAGAAAGAGAGAGAGGGACAATCAGAGAGAGAGACAGACAGAGTGAGCGAGAGAGAGAGAGAGAGGAAAAGGGGGGGAGAGACAGAGAGAGAGAGAAAGAGAGTGAGAGAGAGAAGAAAAAGAGTGTGTTTTGTCTCTCTAGTGTATGGATTGGCGCTGCCTCGCCTCGTCCGTAACCTGACATCTTCGACGGAGGGTATCACAACATAGAGGCTAACTGCTAATTGGGCTGGCCCATTAGGGGCAACGGTGTGTGTGTGTGTGTGTGTGTGTGTGTGTGTGTGTGTGTGTGTGTGTGTGTGTGTGTATGCGTGCGTCTATAATTAGCGATTGGGGGGTCCAGACTTGTCACAACACTCCAGAGCAAAGTACAATCAGTGGCCAGTAATTGGCTTAGCTTGTTAGCAACCTGTTTACACATTGCCAGCCACACCTCGATCTCACCAGACCCCTGAGTGCTTCTCAGTGTAGCAGGCTTTTCACACCACATTCCTCCCCCAGCGGACGTTCCTGGTTGGAGTGTGTGCTACCGCATGCACAATAAAAAAACAACTTGTTCCTGCTGAAGCTACAATACTGGGACCATTCGTGAACGTGTGTGTGTATGTGTAAGACAGAAATAAACGTGGATTTTATGCATTTCAAGTAGCATCTTTGTAATCATGACGACGTCGACATCTAAGAATGAATTTCACCATGTCAATTCCCAATACAGTGAAAATACCGCCGCTCATCCGTGATCAGACTTAGCTGAGGTGCTGCAGCTGAAGAATATCAAATAGAGTGCAAAAAGGCAGCATCCACACACTCCAAAATGTTGTTTATTTGCGAGTTTTTGGTCTCCAGGCTCCTGGACAGGATTGTTAACAACAGCTGTATGACGAGTTTGTATGACACAGTTTGACGAGACTGAAGAGATGCGCAATGCATTTTGGGGATTGAGTAGCTGAATAGTGGTGTCATGGCATACTCAAAGATTCGTGAAAACCTAGTATACATACTAGATTTCATGCAAATTTCAAATTTCACATACTATACCGTTTACAATTTACATCATATCTAGTATGAGTAGTATGCTAGTATGCCATTCCGAACACAGCCTCAGTATAGTGTTGATGAGCCGTTGTTGTTACAAATAGTCACTTTATAAAGTATAAACCCTCTGTATGGTCATTCAACATGGTGTCAGACCGACTGTGTGTGTTAAAGTTTTTGAAGTGTAAATAAAAAGTTCTGTTAACACAAGGTATAACTGTGTAGTTGTATATTTAATAGTAAAGTTTCTGTTCATAATTAGATAATTGTACATTATTGTTCATAATTAAAACATTCCCAGCAAGCACAAAGACGTTATAAAGACGTCATGATGACGCCTTTCAGAGACGTCCAGGACTAGGCCAGATCGTCGTTTTGGGGATTTTTATGACGTCTTTTCCAGGACGTCATCTCAACAACTTTTTAATGACCCGAATACAACCGACTGTTTTAGGTAACGTCTTTGTGCTTGCTGGTAAAGAAGCATTGTTTGCATCTTATTTGATGACTAGTTTGATCGATTGATAGCGTGAAACTTAAGTTGTGAACGAATTGCGAGCGTCCATGCTTTTCTATGATACTACTGATGACGTATCAGGGTCTTGAAGGGTTATTCCATTTAGGGGAATATTTCAACCACTACCCCTTGTGACTCTGTTCCAAGGGGCAAGCTGGTAAGCAAGTGGCACTCCAAAACGAGCGGTAGGGGTAAAAATGAGAAATGGGATTGGGCTTGTGAATCCAATCAATCCTGCTTAATTCTCCATTTGTATGCTCCCAGGCAGAGAGGATTGATTGATTGAGAATGTTTATTTTGGTCCCTTATACAATTCACAATACATATATATATTTTTTAAATGTACACAGTCACAATGCGTACCAGGACCAAAAAGGTGTAGGCTGAAGCCATGGCTTATATCCTTATTAGGATAGGAGTGTGAGGGAAGAATGAGTGTGTGTGTGTGTGTGTGTGTGTGTGTGTGTGTGTATGTGTGTGCGTGTGTGTGCGCGTGCCTGTGGTGTGTGTATGTATGCGTGTGTGTGTGTGTGTGTGTGTGTGCGCGTGTGGACATGTATGTGTGTGTGTGTGTGTGTGTGTGTGTGTGTGTGTATGTGTGTGCGTGTAGACGTGTGTGTGCGTCCTTGAGGACTCTCTGTTCCCTGTGTCATCCCAGCAGTGTTCCATGGGCAGCTATCACCTCGCCTGTCCATCCACTGGCTCAATTAACGTCACTTGAGTGGACCTCTGTTCCTCCACTCCTCTCCAACTCCCCTTCTTTTCCTCTCCCCCCCCAAACCTGCCTGCTACCCGGCGGAGCGATCCCTAGGGTCCTCCATCTGGGGCTCCGGAACTGTGTGGAATACTAATGTAAAGCTAATGTGACAATAAACAGCCCATGTGTACTCCCTACCCTGTCTATTACAGCTCCACACACTGAGCCCAGGGAGGACGGGGTCACCTTGACCTCCCCCCACCCACCCCGCCACCGCGCACACACACACACACACACACACCCCACCCCCCTTTACATTACTCTTTCTTTCCCTCTGCCTTTCACTATCACTTGTGACTTTTCTCTCTCTCTCTCTCTCTCTCTCTCTCTAATACACTACCTATCATCCCCCTTTCTCTCTCTTGTCTTACAATCTATCATTCTTTTTCTCTCTGCCTCTCCCTATGCCCATCATTCTCTCTCAAACATTCCCTCTCCCTATATCCCTACTCCATCTCTATTTCTATCACTCTTTCTTTAAGCATGCCTGTATGACACACACACACACACACACACACACACACACACACATGCACACACACACACAATCCCATTCTCTTCTTCATCTCCTTAGCTGTTTGATTTAAATGCAGAGCCACGGTATCCACTCTTTCATTTTTGCTGCAGGGTATCTCTCAGTTCAAGGCCTCATCTTCTTTATCTTTTTCCAGAAGAAAAAGAGAAATCGTCAGTGTTCCCGGCTGGAGCTCAGAGCTGCCCACCCCCTCTGCCCTTACCCAATAGATCATCAAACGGCAGGAGAGAGGGTTGGGGAGGGAGGAGGGGGGCGGTTGCGGGGAGAGAGAGAGAGAGAGAGAGAGAGAGAGAGAGAGAGAGAGAGAGAGAGAGAGAGAGAGAGAGAGACAGAGAGAGAGAGAGAGAGAGAGAGAGAGAGACAGAGAGAGGAGATCCACATCAAGGTCTTAGCAGGGGCCACCACTCCTACCCAGTTCACATTGATGAGTCATCTTCTGGACAGGGCATCTGCTGTCTCCCACTGATCGTCACACGTATATCACTCAGAGGAAGAGGAGGAGGAGAGAGAAACAGAACAGTACACCCCCTGGAATGCTCCAGGACAGGGCTAACCGCATAGGAGACATTTACATCAACCATATTAACCACTGAAATGAAGTCAGAGAAACAACGTGGATGATGCACAGCAGTCGTCTCAAGGGGAGAGGGTAGGGAGGGGGTAGACATAGTAGTTAATATTCTGTTTGAGAGTTCTTTGCTATTTCCTTTTTCTCCTGCCGCCCTAAGTCTCTGTGCTTTCGGTGTTATCTCTGCCTCAGCTCCAGTTATCCAGAGGGCCCGAAGACCTGAAGATGAATATCCTCGACTGCCTCACAGTAACCCCACTCATAAGCCCAGGCCTAAAGACCAGCGTGCCGTGTACATGTTTTATATATCTATCCTCACTGATCCTCCGCTGTCATTTGGCGGGCGATATGGGTCCCGTTTATAATCAGCTATAACTTTATATCTCATAAAATATTGATGTGTCAACAATACCCACGAGACAGTAAGGTCGTAATGTTAGCGTAATGTTGTTGTGGTGAAGTTCAACTCATCTGTCACATGCCTGAGCCACAGCCCATGAAGGTCACAGACATTTCTCACTGTTAGCAACACATTGACATGTCGCTCGCTGCTCTTAGAATTGATGGAACTTGTGGGTGTCTCCAGAGTTGAAGGATGACTCTGTGGACAGACCGTTGACTCTGAATGTACAGGGGAAGACTGTGTAAGCCAGGAAGTAATGGGAGTCAATCTGATACGGTGGTATAAAACAAAGGGTCTATGTTGCCATCTAATGTTGAAGAGAGGTAGCAAAATGTACCGGTTTTCTTTTTCCATACTGCACTGGTAAATATTTTATTATATATAATGTTGCATTTACTCCTAAATTCTCAATGGGCAACGTTGTACCAAAATGAAGATAAGAGGGGTAGTGATGATAGACATCCATGTATTTTCTGATTGGTACACTACCTAATGCGTAGCACACCATCTTATGACTGTACTTAGTAGTGCAGCACTATTTGACTACTGTAGATGCTTATATGCTCTTCTGTTGAAGCACCTACAACAGAAGAGCATAAGCACTAGTCATCGTCAAAGTAGCAATCGTTTCCTCACCTCCCTCTATGGTCTGGAAGTAAAGAGTGGGTGAAAACAATGACCTTGCTTTCAAACCTATAGGTTTTCATCATCAGTGCAGATAAAAGGAGATAATTTTAACAATTTTGCCATTTAGCAGACGCTTTTATCCAAAGCGACTTACAATTACGAATTACAGGGACATTCCCCCTGGAGTAACTGAGGGCTAAGTGCCTTACCCAAGGGCACACTAGTAGTGGTGTGGCTTCAGGCGGGATTCAGGCGGGATTTGAACTCACAACCTTCCGATCCCAAGTCCAACTCACTATCCACTAGACCACCACTACCCCGAGATAGAAAGAGAGAAAGCCTTCTACGATGTCTTGCATTGCAACTTCTCCATTTCAACAATACTTCATTTTCATACATGATAGTTATATGTCCATCATTGCAGTCAATTGTGAGTAAAAAACTAAAGCATCTTCTAAAGCAGAAAAAAACACAGAAGCCACAGTGTTGTCATAATTTTATTTTGCATAATTTAAAAATCATCTCACTGTTAGTTAATTTATACAAATATGCTTGTGCTATATATACAAAAATTTGAAAATAATTTCTACAAATCAAGTTCCCAGTGTATAAATGTAGTACCACAAACACACACATACACACAGTTGCATACAAACAGCTCAGGGACACAGACGGAGAGACGCCACAGGTGGATTCCGTTTCGACCGCATGTTTGTGAAATGAGGACACAGTAGAAAAACAAGCTCGCTGACACTCTTTCATCCCTCTTTCATTCTCTCACAGTCAATCTTCCACAGTCACAGAAAGAAAACGTCATCTCTCATCATTTCCACATCATTCACAATCGAGGTTTTCATTTCTGAATTTTTTTCCATTTTTCACTCACTTCCATTTGAAAATAACTGTGGTTAAGGTTTATCATATTAAATTGCCCTGTCAGTCTGAATACAATTATTTTAAAAATAATATTAAAAAAGGAATGACGTTTATTGCTTCTTGGGCTTCGGCTTTCATACTCATGACATGAGAGATCGTGGATATAAAAAAGTACTTACTTTAGAGTGCCCTAAAAGCCTATTTAAAAATAAATCATGCAAACTATCTCGAACGATATATACAAACAAATATATATATATATATATATATATATATATAGTACCAGTCAAAAGTTTGGACACACTTCCCGATTCAATTGAATGGGAAAGTGTGTCCAAACTTTTGACTGGTACTGTATATAGATATATAATCCGTGGTCATATTTTCTGCCACAAGTTACATGTCAGTTAGCGCATCAATGCACCAGTATGTTGCAGGATGTAAACCATAATCTGGTTAGAAACACTGAAGGAGGACAAGTAAGTGCACCACAGACACACACCACTTCTCTGATGTCAGTTATGCATCTGAGTCAGTGTGGGCTGAGAGGGCGTTCGTCTTCCAGGCAGGAGGCATTGTTAAAAACCTTCTGAAGATATCACACACGGCTCAGCTATGCTGAGGAATTAAGTCCTTAAATCAAGTATCGGAGGGGGGTTTCATTGAAACTGCAGCCGTTTGATAAGGAGCTTTGGTTTGGAATTAGAGCTTTGGTATGGTTTTCGGCTGCGATAAGGCACCTGACCAGATAAAAGGTCACTTTAACATCAACTTGCCGCTGTGTGGGAGAGGGCTGAGGGGAGAGGGGGCTTTCCAGATACACAGAGCCGTGAGTCAGTTATGACACTGTGGTTGTTCTCAGAGGAAACATCTGCGCTAACCAACACCTCTGGAGGAGAGAACAATATAGCTACACTGTCAGCCAGGTTCAAGAGCCCTGGCACATAACCAATTTGGAATCAATTACGTAGATTAAAAGAACATATTGTCAAAGCATAGCAAATCATGTACAATGTAAGGCACAGAAAATGTTATTGACATAAATAACTAAAACTAAGACCAGCACTTGATGTCATTTTATCGTTCATCTCACCATCATCCACACAACATTCCAACCAATCAATGAATTATTCTCATTCCCTGAGAATTCTCATTCCCTCACTCCCTGGCTTTGGCCGTACGTACCTGGATCAATAACCATTTAAAAACAACAATCTTAACGGCACGCTCGCCAACTCAAGAAGAGAAAAAGACGCCCCAAAACCTGTACTAAAGCTGAAGTATCTTCAGCAGTGGTTCAAACAGCACTTGATGTATCAGTCACAGGCACGACGAACATAACATTTCACTATCAGAATCAATAGACAGACTGTCTCTATCATGTGAAAGCAAGACAAATCCAGTTAGTACCAGCGGATGGTGGGTTAACATCTGACTGGCATAGACACCTGCACCTCCATTACAGGAGAGGACAAACGGTTGGCTGGGTTTAATGGTTTGACTTATCTGAGAGTGCCAAGACTCGTCCATGCGTGCAAGAGCTTTGTGGAGCAGGCCAGCAGCCCAACAGTGTCCTCACACTCACACTCACACTCACTGAGCACAGGAGGAACTGCATCTCTAAGGACTTGGACTTGACGTAGGCCTGGGAAACCATGGGTGCATCTCAATCGCCTGACATCTTATTTTGACTTCTTCCGCCACCGCTCGTTGCATATTTATTCTATTATTTTTCTTTAAACCTGTATGGGTGCAGGCAAATTCAGGTGAGGTAGCCACATTAGACTATTGAGATGCACCCTGGGAGAGAGGATGAGGTAGTTCTGATTCTTCTACCTTGACTGAGGCAGCGTTCATCTCTCCAGTCATTACTATGCACATCTGCAGTCTTTCATTATGGCTTGAGTAAATATCAGCAATCTTAAGGCGTGGGACCTGACAAAACAAATAAGGCAATTTACAAAGCTTGGGCATATGCACCTTTCAAGCATGTCTAAGAAAATCAAGTGATTTTTTTTTTTGAGATTACAGAAGAAAAGAGAGCAGAAGCCTGCCCCATTGCTGTTGTATTGGCACATCTGTATTTTCACGTTGGTGATAGGTGTGGAATAACATCCCAAGAGATCAAGGAAGAGAGAAAAAGACTAGATAGAGATAGAGAGGAGTGAAACCAAGAGAGGAGCTGAATTAAGAGTCTACACTGTTGGTGAGCTGAGTCCAGCCATCCACTGACCAAACCCCAGCCTTCCCCCCCTCCCCCCCCCCCCTCTCTCTCTCTCTCTCTCTCTCCCCCTCTCTCTCTCCCTCCCTCTCTTTCTGTCTGTACCTCTGTACCTCTGCCCTCTCTCTCTCTCTCGCTCTCTCTCTTTCTCTCTCTCTCTCTGTACCTCTCCCTCTACAGTCCAGTCCATCCATTACAACAGCACACACTTCTTGGCGGTTTTTTTGGCGACCGGATTCAACACGGCCCTGACGGCCTCGGCGAACACCTCCCTGACTCCCTCCTGCAGCAGAGCGGAGCACTCCATGTACTTGACCGCCCCGATCTGCTTGGCCAGACCGCTCCCCTGCTGCAGAGTGGTCGGAGCCAGGCCCTGCTCCTTCAGCTTCTTCACCGTCTCCCCGTCCCCCCTCAGGTCCCTCTTGGTCCCCACCAGGAGGATGGGCACGTTGGGGCAGTGGTGCGACACCTCCGGGTGCCACTTGTGTCGGACGTTGGCGTGGGACGAAGGGCTGCCGATGGAGAAGCAGATGATGAAAACGTTGGTCTGGGGGTAGGAGAGGGTACGCAGGCGGTCGTACTCCTCCTGACCCGCCGTGTCCCACAGGTTGAGGCTGACGGTGCGTCCGTCCACGCTCATCTGGGCGCTGTAGTTGTCGAACACGGTGGGGATGTACTCCTCGGGGAAGGCATTGGTGGTGTAAGAGATAAGGAGGCAGGTTTTACCGACAGCCCCGTCCCCCACCACCACACACTTTATGGTCTGCATCCTGCCTTCAACCACACGGGCTGCAGCACCTGGTTACAAAGTGCATGGGAAATGTAGGTAATTAACGTTCCTCAGTGGGGTTACTTCCGAAAGTCCCAAACAACTAGGCCTAGTTAGTTATGAATGTCCGTTGAATCTGACAGTCACGGTTCACTCACTCAACTGTCAGCCAAGGTCCACAATCTGGTACTCTCAACACACCTAACTTCAGAAAGAGAAATACTTATAAATATCAACTAACTTCTGCTTGATGTTCTTCTGTAAGGTAATGATCATATCCTCATGCATAATCTATAACAAATAGCCTAGTGGAATAACATTACAAAGCTGACAAAAACAATATTGTTGTCATAGCAAGTTGGCCAACTTCTTCTCTAGGTCTAGGCGTTCCCAGCTAGCAGGGACAGCTAGGGAACTAGCCAGCAAGCTAGCAACTTAGCAAGTCAAGTTTTAAAGTTTCCACTTACTGAAAACAACGAAATTACACCTGCCATACTTTACACACACTCAATACCCTTATCTACGGCTACATGAAAGGTTTGTGATAACTAGCCAATTTGAATCAAAATTCAAAAAGTGTTACATGAAACATACCGCCTCTTTGGACTAAGTGCTCTCTTTAGCCTGGTTACTGGTACAGTCAAAACAGCAGCGAGCATCCGGGGAGCTGTCCAAAATGCATTCGACGTCGACTATCACGGTAGTTGTAGTTTTTCCTCAGTATGAGGCGAGTTCGTTCATTTCGCACTAGGTGGCGCCAGAGTCAATGCAATAATACAGTATGGCCAAAGATAATTGAGTGTTTTTATGGCTCCTTCTCTGTGCTATGGCTCTGGGTGGGTGGCACTATGGTGTTGATATGTGTCTGTCTTTCCTAGTCACTCCCTCACCAGTAGGCCTGGTTAAGGGCACTCTTAGAATAAAACAATTTAAAAAGGGTTCTCTTTTCAGAAAACACCAGGAACCCATGCACAGTAGAACCCTTCATGTAGAACACTTTCCACAGAGGGTTCTACATGGAACCCAAAAAGGGTTCTACTACTGCATAATAAAAGGGTTCCTAAAGGGTTCCCACAGCCGAATAACCTTATTATCAAGCTTATGGTCAGGAGGCCTACATAAACACACATCTGTTTTATTCGTTGGGCCCTAATCCAAACATGACCCCTTGACCGAGAGTCAAAATGAGCACTTTGCTTGTCATAATTTCAAACCGCTAAGATTACAGAGTGCAAGAATACCTATGTCTCAGGGGTGAGTGAGGGGTGAGTTTCCTCAAGAGAACAGACTCACTAACATGTTCTCACTGGTAAAGTCCAAGTAGGCTATCCAGTATTTCAAAAATCTTAATCTCAATCAGAATGATCCGGATTCTTTTTTTGCTATCCAGGATCAGATCTATCTGCCAGATTTTGAGTAGTATAGGGGAAATCAAACATTTTGTTCTGATCCTGGATAGCAAACAAGTATCTGAATCATTCTGGTCCACATTAAACATTTTGAAATACTGGGTCCAGGGACTCCTTATGTCTTCAAGTTCCATCCAAACCAAGTACATGTTTAAAGACAATTCTTAATTCTTGACATCTGCGCTTACTCCGCAATAAGACAACCGCAGAAGTACAACTCCTCCTCCAGCTGGCTCGTTCAGGGTGAGTAGAGTCAGGCTGGGGGATGGTAAATCATACTGGACTGTTCTTACTGTATAGAATGTTCAGAATGTCCTATTTTATATTATATTATTCTATTGTTACTTTATTTTGTTGTTGTTGTTGTTTGTGATGTGTGTGCTGCTGTAACGCCTTAATTTCTCCTCGGGAATCAATAAAGTACCTACAGTATCTATCTATCTTTTTTTTTTTTTAAGGATTTTTTTCTGAGTGGGGCAGTCCCACTCATATTTTTATTTTTTATTGACAGTTACAGTGAAGATTTAGACAGGAAGGATGGGTGAGAGAGAGAGGAGGGATGACATGCAGGATATGTCCCCGGCCGGAATCAGACCGGGGACCCTGCGGTTACATGGTCAGCGCTTAACCCGCTACGCCACCTAAGCCCCCTATCTATCTATCTTACGATGCTGACATTGATGGACAGGAGGTCACAGACATGACACACAAGCCCGAGACACCAGTGTTGTCACAACAGTCCAGAGTCGCCTCCTTTCCTCACCTCCTCTCCCACATCAGCAGCAATGATCCTGCTCAACTCCAAACACACTGCTCTCACCATAACCTGTGTTCTTAGAACAGTGCAGACCCAGGAAAGGAGACGAGGAGGAGGAGGAGGAGGAGAAAGCCACCAGACTATTTTCAGCGCACTGTAGGAGACCTGTTGATGATGTCACATCTATACACTGATGGGGGTTAAGAGGCCACCCCTGGCCGTCAACCGGACACTCGGAACACAAAGAGGCACCGGTTTATTGCCTTTCCCAAGAGATCTGGCGTCACTGTGACCTATAAAGAGCGCTTTCCCACTGGGAGCCTACGTCCATATACACCCCCGCTCCTCACCCCCACCCCCCCCATTCTGCTAGGAGATTCCCCAGGACGCCTGTAGCATCTCCATGACAACGGCTACAGGCTGAGGGGGTGACTGTCAAGTGATGGAAGAGATGGAGGAGAGAGGGAGAGAAAATAAAGGGAGACATTGAGTGGAGGCTGAAGCGCAGGGGGACAATGGATGGTTGAAGCAAGACAGCTATGGAGGAGGAAGTCTCAGGGTCTTGAAAATGAGCCAGTCTGGGTAATCAGACTGCTCTCTCTAAATAAACTCAGAAGTTACCATCATGATATACTGTAGACAGTGTGTGTGTGTGTGTGTGTGTTACAAAAGTCACAAAATAGCAGCTGTACATACACATTGCCTTACTAAGCACATTTATGAGGTCATTTGCACATGCACACAGACAACTACAACACGAGTCTGATTACCATCTTTATTTTATCTTCTCTTATTTACAAATGCATACACGTTACAATGGAAAACAACTCATGCCATTCAAATTAAGTTAAGAAAAAACAAAAACAAAACAAATGTCAGCAGTAGAGTTACAGTGAGCATCCCAAAGATGCCCACCTCCTCAGTTTGTAAAGTGCTTCAGAATGAGTCGGTTCAATGTCATAACGATTGCTGATTGGGCCAAAGATTGCCCTGATAATGCTCAATGAGGGCAAATTACAGAGTAATTTAACAAAGTACATACAGAGTTAAATCAATCAACCCTCAAGACCTACATACACAGTAAACATGTAAATGACGTGTGGCCAAATAAAGAACTGACTAGTGGGATGTGTTGGACAACAATGGCACTCAGGATGGACATGGATGGCAAATTATTCAAAATGGCACGATTCATCTGAATCTGACAGACTCCTGAGCTACAATCTACTTGAGACAAATGAGGTTCAGAGGCACATTGGGTGGTTGGCATTTAAGCTATTTTCTAGAAAGACCAGGTGTGTGTGTGTGTGTGTGTGTGTGTGTATGTGTGCGCTTGAAGTGCCCTGTTGCCTGCACAGGACATTACTTAATGGAGGTAGTGTATAGAGTAGAGGGCAGTGCATTTCTATATACCGTACGGCAACTAGCCCATGAGACTCAGTAAATGGATACATCTAGTTTGAGTGGCACTTATTTGACCCCTTTCTAGTGGAGGAGAGGAACTAGAGGGTACTTTGTATATCCTTAATGGCACTACTTTAGAGAGGTACTGAATAAACATCCCCTAGATTCTTAGACGAGAGCTGAGTAGAGTGAGTCTAAATGGATCAGCAGAGGAACTGCATGGACAGATCCAATAGAGTGTGGTCACTTACAATTCATTCATTGACACACACGTCTGTGCAGACCCTGACACATGCACACATGAATGTGTGTTTAGTCCACAGTCTGCGGTGTAAAACTGTGAGTCGGTATAGTCTGCCATCACTTCCAGAGGGGGGCAGGGCGGGGTATTTTGGGGCCAGAGATACGTGTCACTGTGGGGATCTTAGAGCCGGCGGCAGTGGTCTCTGTACTGGTCTTGGCTGTTTTGTTCCTGGCTGCAGCGATAACCGTGGTGCGGATGGTCTTCGCCATAGCGGACGAGGGGCTGTGGGTAGAACGAGGATGAGAGGAGGAGGAGGGCCGGGTCTCAGAGTTGGGGGCCACGCGCTTGGACACACGCAGTGGGGAGCCCCTGATGAAGGCTGGCTGGGTGCTGCTGTTGGGTGGTTTCACTGTGGCCTGTGGTTCACTCGCGCCCTTGGGCCTCTCCCTCGCGCTGCTGCTGCGCTTTACATCCCCTTGGACACTTAGCGTCCGCGTGATGGGAGAGGAGCGCATGGAAGCGCTGCGCGGTAAGGCCAGACGGGCGGATCGTGGTGTAGTCGGCCGCTCCATAGGGTTGGAGACACTCCCAGAGGCTGCCTGCTCTGGTTTGGGACGCACCCTAGGGATGCCGATGTTGTTGGCTGTGCCCGCATGGGGCACCAGTCCCCTCTTAGCCCCTCCTCTTACTGGGGTCTTAGCGGTTAGAGAGTTCTCCTTTGCGACAGGAGACCCTGGCCCCTCCCTCGCCCCCCCCTTCGACTCCCTCTCTTTTCTCCACTTGGAGCAGAGGCTGGGGGGGGCTCTCGGGAGAGGTACGGTTGGGGGAGGGGACAGGGTATCGTAGGAGCGCAGGCCTCTCACCAGGGTGTGGCACTCTAGTGTCTCGCCCACCCGGTGGTGCGACCTGTCCCTCTCCGGGCAGGTGGGCAGGTCTGGGCACTCCTGTGCCCGCTGTGGGCTCAGTGGTAGGTTGGGTGGCAGCCAGTTTTCCTCCGCCGGTGTAGAGGCCGTCTCTGGTTCTGTCTGCTTGACTACTCCCCCCTCGAGTGAAATCCTCAGCTGTGAAGCACCACTTCCTGCTGTGGGTTCATTGTCTCTCTCTGCCTCCTGTGATCGTGATTGGATGCCACCTGTGAAATCGGAGTTCATGGACGACTCCGATTCGCTCTCAGGTGCCTGATGCGCTAAGGGACTGAAGGCCCCGAGTGTCGTGGTGGAAGACGTTCTATTGACAAACTTTGAATTTTTAAACTTGGGGACAAGGTCCTGATCTGGTGTGCTCACTGATGAGTCTGTAAGCTGGGCCTGAGAAACGTGTGTATCAGCCACTGGTAGGCCATATCTCTGTCTAACTGTGGTGTTCTGGCTCCTAAAACTGTGGGCAGAAGTAGTGGTAGGGTTTGAAATGTGGCGACTAGACGTGGACACAGAGGCCATTGCCCGCTGGTTATGAGTGACATCAGCTGTCCGTTCATGAGAGGTTTGGGTCACTCGAGCTGTCGGTCCATGTTGTGTTTGCGTGACTTTAGTAACCAGTTCATGTTGGGGTTGTTGTGAGCCAAAAGCAATACTGTCGTGTCCGTTTTGTGTGACATTGTAGCTACGGCCATGTTGGCTTTGAGTGAAAGTCTGTTCATGTTGACTTTGTGAGACTTGAACGGGTCTCACCGTCTGGCTGTCGGTCTGGAGTCGCCCGTGTTCGGTCTCTCTCTGTATCCCCTGTGGGCCATGGGGGGATGTGGGGCCGGTGGAAGGATGGTGGTCGGGGGAGGTCTGGAGGTTGGAGGGGTGGAAGGTGGGCGATGTAGGGGAGGTGCCGAGCAGGGAGGTGGCCTGGAGATGGGCCGTGTAGCTGTTGAAGTGGTGAGAGTGTCTGCGGTTGTGCTCCGGGTTCCTGAGGCTACGTCGGCCCCAGCCGTGACTCAGGTTCTCCAGGGTTCTTTCCAGGTCGTCAGGTTCCTGTCCAGGACCGTTGGACTCCCGAACCAGGCCCACGGCCAGGCCCGGACCCAGCTCCAGCCCCGTACACACCGCCACAGAACGCCGCTTCTCTCCGATCTCACGCTCACGCTCCATACGCCTCTGCTCCTTCTGTTCACGCTCTGCGTTCTCCTGAAGGACAGGCAGAGGGAGAGAGAGAAAGAGACAGAGAGAGAGAGACAGAGAGAGAGAGAGACAGAGAAAGAAAAAAAGAGAGAGGGGAAAAAAGGGAGCGTGGACAGAGAGAGGGAGAGAGTCAAACTATGCAGTGTCTATGATCTTCCCAAGGCAAGTGGATCTGTCATGGAGTCTGTCTGCTATAGATAGCAGGAAGTCAGTGTCTCACCTGGACAGCTCTTTGGAAGCGGAGACAGAAGGAGTGGAAGACCTTGCAGGCCTCCTCCAGTTTAAACGTGCTGTCGTCCTCACAGAAGAACTCCACCAGAGCCTGACTGGACATCCTCATCCCCTCAATTTCATCTTCCGCCTCTTTCAGTCGTTCCTCAGCCACCTATACACAGAGACAAAGCGGGGGGGTGATGACGATCACATTGGGTGAAGAATTTCAACCATAAAAGGAGAACAAATTCAAAAGCAGTGTCACACATAACAAAGCACAGGCATAAACAAAATAGTTGGATAACAATAAAGAATTTAATTACATAAATAATAAAAATATAATTACAATTGTGGTTCTGTTTGTGTCAGACACATAAATCCTAAATGTTCCCATCTGGCTGACATTGTTACACCACTAGGCCCATGTGGCGTACAGAAGACACACTGTTCTAGATCAGTGTGGACGTTAGATCAGTGTAAAAGCTAGATGAGTGTTCTACACCAGTGTGAGTTCTAGACCAGTGTTCTAGATCTGTTTGAATGCTAGATCAGTGTTCTAGACTAGTGTGAGTTCTAGACTAGTGTGAGTTCTAGACCAGCGTTCTAGATCAGTGTAAGTCCCAGTACCTCCAAGAAGGGCTGCGTCTGCTGTTGGATCTCCGCCTCCGTCTGGGCATGGATCCTGAGGGAAGCCACGCGGCTGTGTAACCTCGACAGCTCCTCCACCACAGAGTCCTCACACAGCCTGGGGACAGACAGCTACATTACATTACACTCATTTACAACAGTCATACCCAAAATATGCGTTGCTTTTTTTCCTTTCCCCAAGCCTTTAAAAACAAAAAAATATGTTACCCCCATCTGCGAGGGACCAACTGTGGCTCACCATTTGGAAACCATTGATTTGGAAGATGATTTCATTCAGAGTGATTAATAGCAGTGGTTAACCCCAAATGTTTTGGTGATGTGACCTACATACAGCTTTTCCTGTGATGGACCACATTAATAGTCTTGGACCACAACCCAGTCTTTGGCTCTGACCCAGCAACAGTAAGCTGCAACTCAGCCATCTGAAATGACTAACTGGAAGGCAACTCGAGGCCCGCAAGGGGAGCCACCCCACCTAGGTATTGTGTTCACAATGCTCTAGTGAGAAAAGCAAAACGTCTAGTCAACTGAGCAGACTGAAACAGCACCCCAACAGAACTAGGATATTGGCTTTGAATAGGAATATTTGCATGACCCACATAACAGGCAGCTAGCTATATTGCTTATAACAGCATGTCAGGTTTCCGATACATCATCCAGTATCATTGTTGCTTGTGTTTTAGCAGCCAGCTGGGGAGTATTGATGGTGTAAGGATTAGGCTTGTGTGTTTCTCCACCCCGGAGCGCCATGAGGCCCGGTCTGATCCGTGTTCTGGTACTGACCTGGAGGCGGGGCCGACGTGGCCTAGTTGGCTCGGGAACGATAGCAAACTCTGGTCCTTTTTCACAGCTTCCTGTGGAGACATGGACAGCGTTTACCCCGCTATTGTTTCACTGCTAGACTGAAGTTGTCATATTTTTTTCTGATGCTGACTGAATCATTGTACAACTGCGAGTTCTAAGGTGCATGTTTTGTGTGGCTATTGTAAGGCAATAATCAAAACAAACATTTTGCATGTACTCTGATAGGAACAATACCTTACTGTATCTGTGTCAACACAAAATTAATTCTTTACAACAGAAACAAAATGAATGCTCCCAGTGTGTGTTTTTTAAATAAAACAAACCGCTCTGTCAGTCTAACAAAAGAGCACTCTGCCAGCATCTAATCAAAGTGCAGATTCGTTTTTCTTTCTTTGAACTGTTTCCTTTGTCCAGCACCTGGAGAGCATCTTTGGATGTGTTCAAATTACATCTGAAGCTCCAGTCTTACCATGGCCACGAAGTGGAGCAGGTTCATGCCTGGCTTGTTGGCTTTGGTGTCGGCCAGTTTGAGCAGCGAGGCAATTCGGAACCCAGCAGCGTTCCCCGCGTACCCACCCTGAGGTCAAACACAAGGTCAAACTCACACAATCACACATCATGTGATGTCTTAAACAAACACAGTGTTACAAAACCCAGGTGCAGAATCAGAGTGACGTTCTTGAACACACCCTAGACCCCTTCACCCGAGTCATTGTTCTCAGACAAAGGGTGGCTCCCTCTTTCATCTTTGAAGGTGAAAGAAAAGAAGAGAGAAATTAAAAGAGAAATACTCACAGCGTTCATGTAGTTCCCAGCCTTCAGCACCAGGCGAAGGATGGAGTGCAGCTCAGGACAGCTCAGTAGCTCTAAGGGGGAGGGAGAAAGAGAGAGAGAGGGAGGGAGAGATGGAGAGATAGAAAGATTTAATATAAGCTTATTTCTACTGAACTCTGGAGAGTTAATTAACTTAAGGAGCATTTATCAATTAGATGTCATTTGTTTGAGCTGTCTGATATTGACATTACTGAGTAAAACAGATAGTTCAAATATTTTTGGGGGAATGCATCTATTCCGTTTACAAAAAAACAAACTTAGGCCCAGCGGAAATAGGCTTTGCCACCTGTGGCCCATCTGTACAGTACGTCATTCTGAACCAGGCTATCTAGACTAAACTCAAACAAGACCACTTAACGGGGAATGAAAGAGCCACATAAAAGGGGTGGGAGAGTAGCCTAACCCCCTGCTGGCGCTTTACCTCTGGCCGCCTCCCTCAGACATCTGGCCGCCACACAGAGAGAGGTCACGGCAGGGTCAAACTCCTGCTGCAGGATCATGGCATCCAAGCACAGCCGAAAGCTAACGGAGACCAAGAGAGAGAAGGATTTGGGGGGGTGGGGGGTGGAGGGGGGTGATGATGATGGAGAAGGGAGAGGTTAGCCTGATCAATCATCGGATGCACACAAACATGTTAGCACATTGTGAAAATGCCAGTGCTTCTGCTTTTAGTGTGACTTCACAACCAATAATTAAGAGATGGACAGATCCACCCTAAAAAAACTAAGGCAAGACAACTAAGATGTCTACGGGGAATGATGTTGTTTGCCAAAACAGGAGTAAGTAAGAAGAAGAAGGTAGAAACTGAAATAAGCTAGACTATTGTGTCATGATTTGACTTTTGATGCAGGTCATGATAGGCTGTAGGTGAGGTGTACCTGGGGATTTCCACCAGTAGGAGCAGGAAGAGGTCAGGCTCTCCAAGACAACTCCGCTCCCCCATGAACCTTTTCAGACGAGCTTCCTACGAGAACAGACAGACACGATCAGTAAGACATCCATTTTGACAGATTGGGAATTAAATCTAACTCAACATCTCACATCGACAGTCATTGCAAAACATTTGAACACATGCTTAGTCAGTAAACATAAAAAAAAAATAGACAGCATGGTGTAATGGCAAAACTCTTGATCATGTTAATCAGAAACAGACCACAGAGGGTTCGGCAGGGGGGTTGCTAGTGAGTGTTGTTGCACTGGGACTACTACGGTGTGTCAGCAAGGACACACAGAGCTGGGTCTTTACCTCCTCATGGTCTGGCAGCAGTTTGCAGAGCTCGGATAGTTTTTCTGCTCCGTAGCGCTCCCCAGCCCCCTGCCTGATATCCTCCACTATCTCCTTAGCAGCCCTGTGGAAAAACCCCAACACCCGTCATTAGTATGACATCACCATTCCCACAGGCTCCCATGACATCACAGCAGCAGGAAATTAAGTCAAGCCGTTTGGTCAGGCGTTACCCAACCGAGGAGTAAGTCATGAATGTATCGATATTAAATAAAAAATCCACCGTTAAAGGTTTGAAAGTCAGTCATGGCTTATGAAGGTGAGTGGCAAAGGCTTTGTTCTTCACTGATCAGGGAGGTCGGTCAACAAGCACACTAGCTTATCCCCCCCTTATCTGACAGACTGTTGGGGGAAAAGGCCTTTGACGCCACACTGGCGACACACAGTGTGACATGTGCACTCAACAAATAAGTGCAGACATTGACACAGACACAGACACATACATACACACATAAACCAAGGGGCCTGGAAGTCAAGGTGTCATCAGAGAGAGCTGAAACTAGGCTGCCCCTGACTGTTTGACCCCCCCCCCTCCACCCACTCTCTCCAAGTGACACATCTGTCCAGTATGCAGCTCAAACCCCCCCCCCCCACCACCACCACCACCACCACCACCACGATCACAGGTTTCCATTATGCTTCTCTCCTTTCATCACTTACACAGCCAGTCTCTGACAGTTCCCCCTTTCTGCGGCCTTTACTTTTCCCCTCATTTATAATTTCTCTCCCCGTGGACTGTTTAGTCACTCTTACTGTAGGTCTGCTCCTCTGACTCACAGATACAACATTAACGTCAGTGGCAGAAGCAAGAATACTACATGTGACTCAACTGGGTTTCTATCGTTAGGTTCACGTAAAAGAGTTTAACAAAAGAGTTCTGTTTTTAGACTCATTGCCTTTGTTGGCTACAGCCAGTTATTTCAATGTAAAACAGAACACTATAATACAATAATACCCCCCTCAGCTGAACATAGGCCATAATGAAAAGGTAGGGAAGTGTACCATTGCACGTCTAATACTGGAAAAAAATACTTTGTTCAAACTACTCCCATATTTGAAAAGTAGGCCTGCCTCGTCATACAACACTCAGTGTGGTAGCAGAAGGCAAACAAGCTCTGTGGAAGACAAATGTGTCCAGAGAAGAGGCTCCTCTTCACATAATGGCCCTACAAGTCCTGACAGATTTAGAAAAGCCCGCTCTTCAATTAAGACGCGCTCAATTGAATCCCCATAGACTCTTGTCTACACGTGCAGGCATGAAAACATACCAGCTCTGCAAAAGAGGGCATCACCATTTATACCACCAAACCCACAAAGACACCCATCCTATCTGCAGCATCAACAATGAGTCATCACTTCCAAATAACGAAAATAAATTCAGCCTTGAATTACCTCTCCTGACATGACATCCAACTAGGAGATAGCATTCACTATAAAGAAACATAGCCATGTTTTGAGCCAGACAAAAACACAACATGACAAGCTGCCTAGACCCTCCCTACAGAGGGCAACACTACATGAGACAGTCTTTAAAGCTCTGAGCAGGTGTCAACTTTGACCCTTCTGTGTGACCACCCCCCACCCCCATCATCTCAGCCCCGCCTTGCACCCCCACCAGTCCAGTTCCTCTGACAGGATGCCACCTACACTGCACCTGTCCCTGCCCCCCAACCCCCGGTGTGCCCTGTCCTGACACTCAGACACCCCCCTGTCGCAGTCACTCCCTGCCCCGTTCCTCGACAGAAGCTCATCCTCTCCTGTACATCTCAAGTGTCGGCTATTGCTCCCCTGGGAGTAATTCTAAACCCTTCTGTTTCCTTTTTGTGAAACTAATGGCACTTTTGATTTATGCATTCGACCTCTACTAAGGACAAACCATATGGTTTAAATGACTATTTAAAACACAATCTTCCAGGTAAAAAAGAAAGAAAAGAAAAACCTAGATCCTTACGTCTTAAACTGCCGTAGAAATATTCCAACATTCATACTGCGCTTGGAGTCCAGTAGTGAGACCTGCAAGCACAAACAAAAACCACAAGTAAGACACTATGATCAGGGGGCATCATGGGACATCATGGTCACCATCTTGTGATCTTACTCTATGGTTACTGACTGTACAACCCTGTGTTGATATAGAAGGCCCACCTGCCCTCTCTCCCTGCCCTCTCACCTGGTCAGTGGTGCTGTCCTGGGGGGACCTGCAGCGGAGCAGAGCAGACCTGCGTCTGAGGCTACTGGTCCTGTCTTGAGTCTTACTGTCCTTCTGGCCAAACAGCTCATCCAGAGAGTGGAGGTCTATGGGGAACTCCTCCTCCTCTGTCGCCGCCCCGCTCCACACACTCTTTCTCCCCTCCACCTTCTCCTTGGGGATCCGTTCCCAGTTCAGCTTCCTGAGCCGGCTCCGCCGGGCCGAGTCCATCCGGGACAGGGGAGAGGAGGTGACAGAGGGAGGGGGTGGGGGAGGAGGGGGGGGGGGAGGCGGAGGAGGAGGTGGTGGTGGAGGAGGAGGAGCGAGGGGCGGTGGGGGAGTAGGGGCAGGGGCAGGGAGCATATCCATGGCTGTCACTTCCACGATAACGGGAGCACCGCGAGGGCTGGCGGGCGGCGTTCCATGAAAGGCACGGGACTCCTTACTGGCCACAGTCAGATTGATGAGCATAGAGGCTAGCTGGGGTTTAGGATGGGGCGGAGTTAGGGTGCCCCTGTGGGCAAGTCCCAGGGCTTTCACAGTCTCTGCTCAGCTGGAGATGTCCTTTACACTCTCCACAGTGATTCTGGTCTCAGTCAGACTCCACAGTGATTCTGGTCTCAGTCAGACTCCACAGTGATTCTGGTCTCAGCCAGACTCTCCACAGTGATTCTGGTCTCAGCCAGACTCTCCACAGTGATTCTGGTCTCAGTCAGACTCTCTGATCTAGAAAACAACACAGGGACATCAACTCTGAAACTTTTAATGGAGACACACCAGATCAGTGATTGACAGGAAAGGGAAAACTGCATATTTCACTTGGCCACAAGACGTATATATACAGTACATGCAGACAGGATCTGTCTTGGTCTGACATCAACATTCTCATATAATATATTATGTCAGTGCCTGGTAAAGTGCGATGAAACCAGATGTGATAGCGTTTTGAGGACTGGCTGGCTGAGGAGCCAATTTGGTCCATCTACGGTGTTAGGAATTCAAATACAGTTCTGTGTTGAATTCTGAGAGAATGGCCTGTGAGCTACTTCCCAACACCTGGCAACTCAAGTCCTTTAATTAGCATGACTGTTATGTCTGTGCATCACTCTCTCAGCTGATCCAAGCTAAAAACCAGTTGAGGCTGAAAAAATGTAACCCTAGGTTAAAATCGCAGTGGAAGTTCAAGGTGTTTCGGGGAAAGTACTGGCTGTGAAAGAGAGAGAGAGAGCTCTCTAGCTGTTAGAACAGCTTGTCTAATCCTGCACACCTCCCTGCTGCCTGTCCAGTCAAACCTCTACCGTGCGTTGCCTGCCTGTCTCCCTTCTAATTACCAAAATGAACACATCAGAGGGAGAGGTGACCGCAAAGACTGCAAATGAAAGAGGTTATGAGAAGTAGTCCCTGGATTTCTGTTTTGTGTCTAGGCCTATGTTACTAGTGTGAATGTGGAATTCGACCAACTAAGTTAACAGAACACCTAAACTTAACGTAACCCTAAACCTGATCTGTTTTTTGTGCGTACTTGCACTGGCAGGTTTTGGCTTAGTTTTCATAATAGCCTACTAATGACTGACTGACGTGATTGACGCGCTTCTAAACAGCCACACAAGTTGGGCAACATGTGGGCCTCATCATTTCGCTTTGATTTGGCCACATGAACGATAACAGTCGGACACAATAGCAGCGGCTAGAGCGTCTGATCATGGCCAAGTTGTTCCACTGGGTACCACATGAGCGCGCCACAAAGACCTTGAGATATCTCAACTGATTAACGTCGGCTACTCATTAAAACGGAACACTTTCAGTGTTTTCCAAAAGCCAGCAATATTGTTTAAATGTTGTCCATAATTTGGGGGGGGGGGGGGGGATATAATCTTAAAAGACACCATTCAATTGTGGAATATATCCATATTTTCAAATAGAGCAATATGGCTTTGATTTGGACGCCCCCAAAACAAACACATTCAATTGACAGAACTTGACATCGTTGTTGTTTTTCCTGATTAACTCATGGAAGACACTGCGATCGAGAGAATCGTTATTTATAAGTTGTGTTAAGGATCATATATATATTTAAAAACTAAGCTATATTTCCAAGACCGTTTAAAATGATTACACATTGTGAATGCAGGTTAATTAACGCCTCGTTGTTATTTTTCATACTTTTTTCTAAAACAAATAAATAACAGCAAATTGACTGTAATGTACTTACAGTAGCTATGATTTGCTGGTTTCCATAAAGTTATTTCCACAACTTCCTTTGTCAATCTTTGTCTTTTATTGAGCCTCAATGAAAATCTTATTTCGTTTCTTTCTCTGTTCCGTAATGCTTGATGTCTTCCCCCTCATTCTCACTCAAAGCCCGTGCCGCTCCGCTGTTTCAAGTACTCTGCTGTGCTCAACTTGCAGGAAAACTTTCCCAGCGCTGTCGAGGAATGCGCAGGCGCGCATCCATCAGATTTGCGCGGAGATGCCTGCATTGTTTCCGCCCAACTTTCTCAAGGGACCGAAGTGTGGCTTACAGGTGTGTTCAGTATTTTTGTTTCTCCTGCTTACCTGCACACGTCTGTCAAACAGTGATATTATGACAGACTGGTTATGTATCTATAGTTGAACTTGGATAAAGGATAAAAACAAGTGTCAGTCATGACTCATGGCAACCCTTGCCATGCCATTTCTTTCCAAGTAATTTAATTGGTCATTTGCTTTCGTCAAGGCCTCTTGACACTCAGGAGTTGCACTGAGTGATAAGGGTTATCATCACTGGGGGCTGGCTGGTACTGTGATCTGTGCTTGGTGCAGAAGACCTTGATCAGGGCCAGAGAGTAGAGACCCTGAGAGGGGACCAGATGGCTATCAGACATGGGAAATGATGTCCAGATCCCCCTCTAACCAGCACACTGGAGAGCAAGAGGAGGGACGGAGGTGAAAGCCAAGAAGCTAGAAGTCCGGAGTAGTGCTGAAATGTCTGATGAACTGTTGACGCGAGCGGTGTGGAGCCATAACACGGCCCTTTCATTGGAAGTGCTGGAGCGCTCCTGGCCCCATGTCACCTGGGCCCTGCAGGTAAAGCTCAGGTAGCCGTTCCCCCCGGCCTGGCGACAGACGCAACTCCACACATCAGCCGCTACAGTAATTAGAGGGCTACGACCCCGGAGCCCTCGCCATTGTTGCTGCCGCAAATTGGGGGCATGTTATGGTTCTGTCGGTGCCAGGAAAAACCTCTCTCAGGAAACTTCACTTTCTATTCAGTCAGTCACTCCTCACCGTACAGGGGCCGCCCTCTCGGAATACAAGGAAATGCCTCTCACCGTTTTATAGCTTATAGAGAGGCCTGAACAACCCCTGTACAGCGCTGCATAGTGTTTACATTAAGCCTGCATTCTCCTGGAGATGGTGACAGAGATGATTAAGGAGCGCAGGCAGTGATTTAGTGCACATTCACTTGTTTAACGGAGACAGCTGAAGTGCAGAAGGCAACCAGAGTCTGTGATGGTCTATAGGACCGACCCCGCCTCCACGCTGTCCCTTTGGCAAAACAAGTCCGACTCTGGGCTAGTGTTTCAGTGGGCCTATTCTCCCGTGAATTAATGTGCAATGAGGGTGTTCATGTGTAAGACTCATGTGTAGGAGTGGCTGACAAGGGGAGGGCGACTCATTGGGAGTGTGTTTTTTTTGTGAATGAGAATGAGTGTATTCATGTGAGATTGCTGGGTTGCTAGTAGACTAGGGATGAGTTTGGTGTGGAGAAATGGTGCTTGTTTGATCAAAGCTCAATCGAAATGTCTTCAAGAGAGTGTGATATGTGGAATAGGTTGGTCTGTAGGGTGAGTTCATAGGGACTATAAGCGTGAGAATGTTCTTGTGTGTTGAGGTGATCCTCTCAGCTCCCTCCCTCCCCGATAACACCCCCCCCCCCCCCCCTCCCCTTTCCCGGCCCCTAGAAGCTCAGATCTGACTGGTTGCTCGCCTGATGGGGTTGTTAGAGTCGTACAGCGAGAGAGTTAGCCCTTCTCCCCCTCTCTCTTTTACAAATCTTAATCTCTCTTTGAAGTCCGTGCTGGGTTATATAAAGGTGAGGGCCATTAGCTCCCTCCTCCAAACACACACACGCACATGCACACGAGCACACACACACACACACAAACATGCAAACCCCTCACTTATCATTCAGTAGGGCGATCAAATACTGTTCCCCGTGACCTCTGTTTAGCCTCGTTTTCACACCACCAACATGGAAATGAGGGAAACCCCCCCAATCAATAGCATTGATTATTTTCACCTCTTGTCCATTGAACTGGTTTTCTGCTGGACTGTCTGGTCTGCTGTGGTTCCTCTGGGGGCGCCTGGCTGTTCCAGGATGGTGTAAATAGGTCAGTGTGACTGTGGGTCTGTGGGGGGGCTTCCCCCCACACCTGTGTCTGATCTCAGACTGGGACAGGAGGGTCGGTGGGGGGGGGGGGGGGGTTTGGGGGGGGACTCAAGCCTAATCAAACCCAGGTGTCGTCGTCGTCCCCCCCCCCCAACACACACACACACACACACACACACACACACAAACACACTCACTCCACTTCCCAGCTGCAGTCTGTTCACGTGCAGGAAGGAGACAGAGAACCTGACAAGGATCTGGCTTTGGTCAGACTGCATGGAGATAAGCAGAGACAGACACACACACACACACACGCGCACGCACACGCACACGCACACACACACACACGCATGCACGCGCACACACACACACGCACACGCACACACACACGCACACACACACGCATGCATGCACGCACGCTCAAACACACGCACACACACACACACACACACATAACCTCCCCCACATGCACACACAGTGTGACAGTATGACAGAGAGTGAGTGGTTCCATGGTACTGCAGTATGCCAGTATGAGGAAAAAGTGTGTGTGGGTTCACAGACAGGCCATTGGACAGTGATCCAAACACACAGAGACAGGCAGAGACCCGGGGATGAGAGGGCAGACTGACACTCTAACAAACTAGCAGAGAGAGAGAGAGAGAAAATAGAGAGACAGACAAAATAAATGAGGAGGGCTGGATAGGGGAAGCTGGAGGCCCAAACAAGCTGCCACTCAGAAGTTGACCACACAAGGTTCCTCAAGCTTTCTAAAACACTGTTGTTTCAGCGAGCTATTCTTGGTGCGAGGCCAGGGGGATTGGTTGTTGATATAAGGAGAATTTCTACGTTGTGTTCTTCTTCTCTTTTGTGGTGTTGTTGTGCTCCGGTACTTTAATGAATAATGGGGAGAGAGGAGCTGTTGCTGGACTCTGAACCACTGATCTGGTAAACCTGGTGTCTCTGTCTCCTCAGGCCACAGCTGACGCTATTGTGTGTGTTTATCTAGCTGTCTACTGTCACAGAAATTTAACTGGTCGAGAAGAGAGGGGTGGGGGGGGGGGGGAGTGTGCGTGTGTGTGTGTGTCCTTCACCACTCCAAAGGGGGGTAGGGGGAGTTAAAGTGATTATGGTCAGTTGTCCTTGGGAGGGGTTGGGGTGGCTTTATCTGTTTGTCTTTGCACATCTGGCTGTTGGGGCCACTTCCGACTCCAATTAGGATTTCCTGAGACTCAATAAAAGGGATTATTGGCATGCACAAACACCAGCCCAGACTCCTCCACCCTCAGTCCCCTTCCTGCCCCCGCTGCCGCGGTCATTACATGAGCCTGGACTACGGTCTCACTCCACTGGAGCCTCACAGAGACACACAATGACACAGACAAATCTCCTGTCCTTTTCTCCTTCTCCTTTCTGTGTCTTTGTTTCATTGTCAGGGTCTATGACCATGAAACAGACTGACTCCCCCATATCTGATCTCTGGTTCACTGTGTCCCCGTGCTGTAAAATGACAATCACAACGTCAATGAGACAAATCAACGGGTTTCATCAACGATGTCAGCCACAATGGAATTGAAATGTCCACCGATTGGCTGTCGAGTAAACTCGAGAGCTTCCTGTATAAGGGGACATCCAAGCTGTGTGGTTTTTTTGGGGAGGAGGGGGGTGGTGGGGCACTGGGCACAAAGGGTCTGTGCTGAGTGCTGGGTCGGAGCGGGGGCTCCTCTGACAGGGGTTCTTGAGGAGGCTGCTTGTGTGGCAAGAGTGATCACACAGTTAATATTCAAAGGGCCGGGCCCGTCGTAAAGGGACCCCTAAATAGCAGTTGACAAAGCACGTCTTTGCACACAAAAGGGCCGTCCCTAAATAGGCTGTGTATATAGCAGGGAGAGCAGTGAAGGGAAGGGCTTTGCTAGGGTGGTCATGTATGGAGTCTATAGTGAGTCATTAAAGCCATGCCTCCCTCTCCTCCTCCTCCTCCACCTCCCCCACCATCACAGCTAATTCACAGCTCCCCCAGAACCACAGGAACATCTTTTTATATCAAAGATGTTCTCTGTTGAGGTTTTGATTGTTTCATCGTCGAGCACATTATTATATGCCAGTTTATCTAAATAAGACAGCAATCAGCATTAAAAAAAAGGTGTTTTAATTGTATCTGTGGATTATTGTATTTTGAGGACTTCAATCATTTTCTTGTTGAATGTAACAAAGGGGATTTCTGCAATATAAACCAAAAGTGAGCAGCAAAACAAATGATTCAAACCATTGACGGCCTTTAATTCCGCAGAAGAGTGTTGACCAAACATCTACGTGCACCCCACTGCGTGAACACACACACACACACACACACACACACACACACACACACACACTGTTACTTCAACCAGCTAACCGAATTATTCCCCCTTTCCCGCCCCCCTTCCCCTCTGTGCCAAGCAGTGATGTCACCCTTAGAGAGACAGCGTTGGCATGGTGCCCTGGGATGGGAATACTGGCAGGAGGAGAGGAGAGGAGATGGGAGGAGGGGGGGTGGGGGGGGTGTTCTGGAGTTCTGGCTGGCCCTAGTGTAGAGGCCATGGGGATTAGAGATCCTGCATAGCTACTGGACCCTAACAGCCCAACCTCCGTCTTTCTTTCCCCTCTCCAGCTCCAATAGAGCCAGCGCGTTTAAGGCTGAAAGGGGAACATGGAGGAGATGTGAGGGCCAGGCCCTGGGGGGACTGCTCCTGGGATTAACCTATAGCAGTCTCCCTCCCCCCTCTGCTTCCACTAGCATTCACCGGGCCAGCGTTGAGGCCTATTCACTCCCCGTTAAACTGTTGCATAACAATGTGGCCTGCCTTTTACAGAGGCCCTGGAGCTTGTTGGTTAAACAAGGCACCCTTGGGCCCCTGCGACTCGGAGCCTTTAGTCCAGTTTCCCCCTCTCCGTTCAGAGGCTTTTGGGAGGCAGGAGCCGTTGCGTGAGAGACTGGATACGTGCAAACCCCATCACTGTGGAGGCAGGAATCAATGGGCAGGCAAGGCAAAGTCCAGGGCCCTTCGCTGGTTTGTCTGGTTTTGCTGCTGTGTTAGACGGCTTGTTTGTTTTTTATTAATTAGTGCATTATCTGATTTCTCTTAGAATTGGAAACTCGCTTTGGTGCACATTTGGGACGATCCATCGGATGGTTAGCGAGTAAAGTAACAGAGGAAATGGCATACTGAAAGTTGGGTCAATCTAATCAATGAAAGGACAGGATATGGAGTTTCTGTGGATATGTTGCTTCAGAGAAAAACATCTCTCACTCTCTCTCTCTCTTGGCATGCATGACAGAACGAGAAAGAAAAAGAGAGGGAACACAAAAGGATGAGCGACCGACGCGGGGTTACGATGGCCAGCTGAGTTATTTGAGGGAAAACCAAGGAAGAAGGAAGTGAAGGCTTGTTGCTAGGCTGTACAGTGAGGGAGAGAGAGCACTCCGGCTGGAGGTCAGTGAAGAGAAACATGCTCTGTTTACTCACACAGACACACCAGCTCTCTGGAAGGAACTGCACCAATCACCACCAATTAGTATTATTACCCACTATTGCCTCCTATCAGCCTCTGTCAGCCTCCATTACCCACTCAGATGGTTGATAGGGATCGTTAAAGGACTTACCAAGAGGGTAGAAGAAGGCCTCTATTCCCGGCGGCTGTGGCTCAGGAGGAAGAGCCGGCGTCTAATGGTCGCAAGGTCGACCGTTCAATCCCCGACTCCTCCTGGCCACGTGTCAAGGTGTCGTTGGGCAAGACACTGAACCCCAAATTGCTCCCAATGAGCAGGCCGGCACCTTGCGTGGTAGCTTGCCGCCATTGGTGTGTGAATGTGTGTGTGAATGGGTGAATGAGAGGCCATTGTAAAGCACTTTGGATAAAGGCGCTATATAAATGCAGTCCATTTATCGTATCTATCAGTTCTCATGGGTCTCATCCTTTCCCCAATTCCCTTCCACCCATCGTTGCAATGTCGCCCTACGCCCACCTCCCAGGGTGTTCCCAGCCCACACATACAGGACATTTCACTACAGTGTTTTTGGTCAGAGGTGTGTGTGGCCTTTGGTCTCTCACTCTGGAAAATATGAAGGTGGTCCAGATAAAACAAGTATTTTAGACGCCAGAGGCGTTAATGTAGCTAACCACCACCATCCCCATCACCCTTGTCCTTCAGGTCCACACCAAAACATACACTCACCCCCCTACTTATCCTTCATGGAATTATGTAACATAAACAATAGAATAAAAGACTGAAATGACCAAATATAGGACCATAGGAATACATGCTTCTTTTCTGCCTCCAAAAGACTTGGGCAAAAACAGGAGAGAGGAGTCCAAGTCAACAGGGAAAGAGACTTTCATGTTTCAAGTTTTATTGTTACGTCTCATTACAAGTGTAACACAGGAACATTATTAGGCTTTGGTTCCTGACATTGCAGCACAAGACAATAAGGCATAGGCAAGATAAGTCAAGATACAATAAAGAGACAATAGTATAAGACATAAGTGAGGCAAGTGACATTGTGGATAGAAGTATCATCTGGCTGAGGCAAGGACAGTTAAACAGTTCCATGTGTTCCTGTTGACTCCCGACGTGTATACACCAGCAGCATTTGGCTTTCTGTTGTGAAAACTCAAGATGGGTCATAAGGTTAGCACACCCACACACAGGATTAGCGAAGCTAGCTTTAGCCTGAGACCTCAGAGAGAAGAGGGAGACGCCCACCTAAAGATGAGATGAGAGGGATTCCCAGGAGGCCAATGTCTTGTTTGATGAGCCCTGAGGTTAAGGTCATAGGTCAGGGTTCAGACTCAGGGGTTATCTCTGATTGTTTGGGGTTATGGGGTATTGCCTGTGCAGATAGACTCTTTCCAGTTCAACAGATTAACCTGGTAAACACAGATATGTAGGGCTTAAGGCTAAAAGAAGACACCAAATGCAACTGATAGCAGCTCTGGGTGTGGTGGGGTGGTGGTGGAGGGTTGGAGGGGAGGGGGGGGCGGTGTGGAGTAGAGGAAGTCAGCGGGGAGCAGAGGTGTCGAGCCCTCTGTCATCCTGTTGTTGATGGTCCACACCTGCCTGTTTGGTCAGGGTCCAGGGGAGCAGGAGGTGTTTGTGGATTGAGGGTCATAACATAGAGCTGATCTCTGGCCAGTTAATGACATTGTGGTCAAAATGGGACATGGAAATGATCCGTTCTACCTGGAGGCCCGCGGAGCATACACACACACACACACACACACGCACGCACACTCACCATGATTCTTTAACATATCCCTACTCCCTACACCTCTCTACCCCAATGCATTCTTAATGGTCCTCCAACTGTTACCTAATGCAAAGGGGGTGGAGGACAGCAGGGGAGGAGAGGGGAGGGAATTGGAGGGAGGGGGAGAGAAGATAGATCCAAAAGTCAAACTCTTTAACTGGACTACGCATTGCCCTCATATTTCAATCAATCAAGAAAAAGGGGTTTTCCAAGATGTCAAAAACGAACATTTTGTGCACGTCATAACAATATATACAGTGTGGAAAAACACTGCTCAACGGAATTTGTTTTAAGCCTATTCTCTTGACCTCGTGGGAGGAATGTTATTGTTTATTCACCACAGACACGTGGCTGCAGGCTTTGTTTGAATAGGGCCAATACATTTCCTGCACCACTCGCATCATCTCTGACCAGGTCACTTCTGAACATCACTCTCGCCCAGTTCATGAGGGCATCTGCGTTTGTTTCAGTCCTGCCTCCATTGAAGGCCTCCATTGTGCGTTGGTTCCAGCTTGGCTACACAGAGGATAGAGAGGAGTGGCATGCGACATGTGTTCATCATGACCAGCAGTCGGTGGTCCTACCATGGAACGTAAACAGGCCATGCCCGATTACCCACATAGTGGCTTCACCAGTGTGGAGCAGGGTGGCAGTAGGACAGTAGGATGGGTGAGTTGTTTTAGGGGCACAATGCAGGGCTTTCATGTGAGGGCACTTTAAACCCTGGATGACATCTCCTCAGCCTGGCCTGGCCTCCCCAGGTAACAGGCTGTATTTGAATAGGGTTGACATGGGTCTTTTGTTTTCCTCCCCCATGCCTTCGATGGATTGATCGTACAATCTTACAATTCTTTTTGTAATGGTGCAGTTACCTATGAAATCAAGTGAGATCATTATAGAGGGAGGACGTTTTTTTGTTATTCAGGGAGAAATGGAGTGTGTGTGTGTGTGTGTGTGTGTGTGTGTGTTTTGTTGCAGTGCATTAACACCTATCTCAATGACCAGTCCACAACACAATATACAACAATTAATAATTTTTATTGCAATTTCTATAATAATCCAAATGATCAAACTATAATAACTATAACAAATCATAACCATCTGTAGCAATCAAACTATTATTGAGCTGATGTACAGTCGCCTGAGTCCTTCAGTGGCACATCCGTTTCTGAAAGGGGTGGAAGTGCTCAGAGCTGGTACTACTGCTGCTCTCTGAACAGGTCTTCCTCTTCCTCTCCCCCCTCAGAGCACAGCTGTGGTGGTACGTCCCAGTGGACCGCGCCTCCCCCCTCCTCCTCCCACAGCCCTGGGCCAGCCTGCAGGTCCTGAAGTTGAGGGACACGGAGAACACCAGCCGTCCACTCAGCAGGTCGTAGTCTGAGACCCTCCACATCCCCATCATCTCCTCTCCTGCTGAGGACAGGACAGGGGAGAAGACCCTCAGACACTTCTGGTCCCCGTAGCTCACAGAGGAGACGTTGTTCCTGGGCTCCCTCATGATGCCCAGCAGGTCCAGCTCCTCCGGGTGGGAAGGGGTCTTCAGGTAGGCCCGGGGGCGCCAGGGGGCGCTGGTGGTCCTGGTCTTGGTCTCAGGTAAAGCCACGTGGCTCTTGGTCTCACCGGTTAGGCTGAGTGACGCCAGCCACTCTGTTACCAGTGCAGTGGAGGTTGAGGCCTGTGAGGTCTGGGGAGCCTCCCAAGCGGGTGAAGCTGTGCCCGCTGTCCAGGTCACTGTGGCTGGGTTGGTCTCCCAAAGGACCGGCCTGTATGGAGCAGGGGTCAGGCTAGCCTGGAGGGATCCATCATAGTCATAGATGAAGGGGAGGATAGTCTGGTTCCTAGTGAAGCGCTGGTGGAGGGCGGGGATGCTTCGTGCCAGCTCCTTGATGTTCCCCACTGTCATCGGACTGGGCCGAAGGTTACTGATGTAAACCCTGATGGGCCTCCTGTCTCCAGGCTCAATGACTGAGTTTAGTCCTGGACGAGACAGGAAACAGGTTCAACTCTATATTCAACTGAAATCTATACAGTAGAGGCTCAATTGACATTAAAACAAAAATCTTTTGAATTCACGATTGAAGCATTTAGAACCATATCCCCCATCACCAAAAGACACACCTGTACAGTTTCAACCTGAGGAATAACCATCTGAACCATACACCAGAAACAACTGTCTGGTTTTGTAGTTGAGTTTCATAAATACCTGCTGTATCTGAATCAGTCTGGAATTTCAGTTTCAAGAGGTATCTCTCTCCAAGTGGTTGATCTTGCGCCATTGTTTTCTAAAATAACCTCCTTGCCGACTTCACCATGCAAAGTAAACATTGGAAATGATTTGGAATGTTCTACTTTAGCCACCTATTGTTTCCAAAAGATGCATTCCCTTGGAAACCATACACATTCTGAAAACATACAGAGAGCCAACATTCTGAATTCTGATACATTCTGACATCACATTGTTTACCCTTGATGCCTTGCCACTAGGTGGATTTTTGACACAGGTATTGTGCATTGGCTAAATCAAGTGATGTTGTTTGAACCCTTTATACCACTCCATTCACTTGTCTGCTTTATGCCTGAAGAAGGTCAATGACCGAAAGCTCGCAATAAAACAATGTTTTTGCACAGTGTTTGAGTGTGCGGATGCTGTTATTTTATATCACATTGTTTACTCAAATGCATTCTAACATGTTCAAATCTTGTATTAAAAGGCTGATATACTAAATGCTCTGTTGTACAACATGGCACAGCTTCAACAGTCATGTCAATACCTTGTGAATTCAGTACATGGTATTAGGTGTGTTCTTGATTCTGCTCATGATGTAGCAACCAAATGATTGAGTCATCAGTCATGATTGAGAATCTTTGAAAAATCTCCTTTCACCAAAATAAAGAGAGATACCTCAAATAGAGTAGGATTTATATCTCTCTCTCAGTGTGTGCGTGCGTGTGTGTGTGTGTGTGTGTGTGTGTGTGTGTGTGTGTGTGTGTGTGTGTGTGTGTGTGTGTGTGATAAACAGAGATAGGTATATCTGTTGGGTGGTGGGGTGGGGTGGGGCAGGTGAGAGAGGTGTATGCTGGGATGCTGGTAATAAAACAAGGTGAGAAAGGAGAGGGGTGTGTGGAGGAGGAGAGGTATAGTACAGTACGAAGGGGGAGGAAGGAAGGCGTCCATAGGGCCGTGTAATGACACGTTGGGGCCAGAGCTTTAATTCTCTGTGTATTTCCCACCAGGTGCCTGATAGGGGTATAAAAACAGGGGAGGGCCCCCGAGCCACACAGCCCTACATCTCCATAGGCCATAATAACACAGTGCACCCATCAAAACAGCAGATAAACGCAGGGTACTTATTAAAGCTGCCAGCAGTGATAAGCCTTAGTGTGGTATGCTCTGCTCTCCCCCCCCTCCTCGAGTATTCTGTGTGAGGTTACTTCGTCATTCTGGTAAGAAAGACAGCAACAATAGCATTACACGCATCCAGCTGACCCTGAACAGCTGATCTTACCGAGACTTACCAACCAGCCAGAAAACACTGCTCCCTTTCCTCTCTCTTTCCCACAGGTGGAGAGGACAGCTCTTATTGCCAGGCAATGCTAATTACAGGACAGCTTGTTTCAGTATTGTGTGGCACACAGAACGGGTTGCTTCATCCCAGATCCTGGACACAGGCCCCACTGCCTGACTGCGTTACTCCCACAGGGCTCCCATTCCGCTCGGCTAAATCCCCCTAAGCAGGACCAACGACCTGCTCTCTGTTCCTCCTTTTCTACCCCCCATCTGTTCTCCCTCTCTCTCTCTCTCTTTCTCTCTCTCTCTCTCTCTCTCTCTCTCTCTCAAACTCTCTCTCTCTCTCACTGTCTTTCTCCCTCTCCTCTTATGGTCTCCCTCTCTCTTTCTCTTTCTCTCTCTTCCCCCCTCTCTCTCTCTCTCTTCAACGCAGCAAGAGTGTGAATTGTTACTGTGGCCAATGCCAGACAAGCCCTGGTGTACGGCACTCATCTGCAGAGCCAAGACAGTCAGTGGACTGTAGCGAACGTGACTACTGGGCTTCGCATCGCACTTCGGATCACGGCTTTGTGTGTCTTTGCCTGCGTCTTTGTTATGAAAATTAGGCCACTTTAGGGATACACTATAAAGGGATCCCAAATGTAGGTCAACATTTGTTGTCAGTCCTCCCGTCTTTTCCACTCGGTTGTTGTTGCTTGCATCCTCTGTAGCCAGCCAACATCCCTCTCCGATTCGATAAGCGTTGTTTTTTTATTTTCATCGTAAAATGTAATTGCTCTTATCTGGACCAAACATTCCCTGGGACGACTAAGCTCTCTCAATCTCGGTCCAACAACCATTTTTAACGCACACACTTCCCCACACTTCCCCTGTTGGGGATTTCTAAGCCCTCTCTCTCAGCCCTGGCACTTCAAAGACCCCCCCCCCCCCCTCCAGCATCCTGCCAGGCCAAGATCAACAACTAAGAGGGCAGGTTTATGGATCGACCAGGGCTTGGCTACTTTAGACTCATACACATGCTTAAAGGCGAGAGCCCAAGACCCAACCCAACTCCTCACTTATGACATAGCCTTCCTGGTTCTGTAGCCGACACGCTATGCAAACTAAATCAAATCAAATCAAATCAAATTTTATTTGTATAGCGCATTTCTTACAAGATGCAACTCAATGCGCTTCACACAATGAAAATGTTCAGTCAATCAGTCAATCAATCAATCAATACTGACAGAGCCGCGAGCAGGCAAAAGTAAAAAACCTGTATACTATGTAGCCAGGAAAAAATTCCCTTGCAGCCCTCTACCAATAGAGCGACTACTAGCCAGTTTGCTTACCAGTACCCAGCGGTCCCCCAGGGGAGGCCAGGACCACCGGCACAAAGCAAGCAAGCAAGGGCAAAAACCTGTACACCATGTATCCAGGAAAAATTCCTTGCATATTATCGGCGTACACACTGTCCATAAATTTTGTGTTGTATTTGCATCGTTCTGCATCCAGTATGGTCACAGGTCCTGCCAAAAGAGAAACTTAAGCACAGTTATAATGCAACAACACAATAGAGACAGTAAAGATGACAGCAATACAACCTGATGGTGGTCCTGGTACACTCTTGTACCGGTTCCAGTACTGCTCAAGGTGCTATTTGGAGCTGACAGTGCCTCATCAGCACCCGGGTCCATTTTCCTGTCAATACAAATCTCAAAAACACGAGTATGGTGTAGTGGCCTAGTGATCCTAGTTCTATAATGTCCAATGTCTCCCTTAGTATCAAAAGGCGACATTGAATAAGTAGGTTTTGAGGTCACGCTTAAAAATGTCCTGAGTTTTAGACAACCTCAGGCCCTCAGGTAGGGTGTTCCACAATCTAGGAGCATATATGCTAAAAGCTGATCCTCCAAATCTCTTTGTCCTAGCCTCTGGCACTATTAAAAGTTCCGTGCCACTAGACCGTAAGGGTCTAGCTGGTGTGTACCTTATGAGCATGTCCACCATGTAATTGGGTGCATCACAGTGAAGTGATTTATAAACTAGTAAAAGGATCTTGAAGTCTATTCTATGACTGACAGGGAGCCAGTGTAGTGATCTCAAGACAGGTGTGATGTGCGCTCTCCGTTTGGTCCTAGTAAGGACACGAGCAGCAGCATTTTGAACCATTTGTAGTCTATTTATCATTTTTTTGGGGAGACCTGTCAGGAGAGCAGACAAGTCCCTGCAGGCTGCTACCAAATAAACAGAGCTTAGCTCATAAAGAACCTATAGGAGTTGAACATAGAAGAAAGCGAACAAAGAGAGTGATTTCCAACTAAGTGTTTTGTGTCTGTCACTAACTCAGACCCTCTGTCTGCATCTCCCTGACTGTGGTGTCAATGGTCATGACCTCTCCTCCAGTCCCCTAGCGATCCCTGTTGATGCCTCAGTGACCCCTGACCTCTACCCCCCCCGAGGATCCCCCTGGTTGATCCTGTCTGTAGCCTGCCTGCTCTCAGAGTCCATCACCCCCCAGGGTGGGACACAGAACTGTGGAGGGGGATGATGAGATCAAGGACTCAAACAGTGCTGGATCAGAGGAGAATGCTCAATCCCACCGCCTGTGACACTTGGTATAGCGGTTCAATGAAGTGTATGAAGTTGAAGTTAAAAAGTGTCCTTTTTGGACTATTTCAGCACGTTTCAAGAGCAGCTCTACTATCTCAGACCAAACAGAGTCCAGCCATAGGGCTATGATGTCACATTGTTTCCACGAGAAGTCTTGTTTTCCATGCTGTAGTATGACCTAGTGCTTAGTCATCAGTTGAAGCGAGGGTGTAGGTGTGACAGCTTTATCACAGTGACTGCTATGTGGATAGTAGTGTGTAGGACCATTGTTTTCACTTTCTTAGTGAAAGAAGGGCAAAACCCCCTGTTATTCCTGTGATTGTTTTATGAGAGATAACACCGGAAAAACAAGAAGTGAAATCCCCTCAATTTGACATCTTAGAGATAAATGCTGAAACATCGTTCTCCGTTTCCTTTCTCTATAGCTGCTTGTGGCAATTATTCTTATAGAAAGTATTGCAGTTGGGATGATTGTGATGTATAGTTGTCTCACTTCATTTAGGTGAATGCACTTATTGTAAGTCGCTCTGGATGAGTCTGCTAATGACTAAGATGTATGTATGTAGTACAACATTATTCATACAGGCTGTTTCTGAGCAGATTTACAGGTTGTGCTAGTGCAAACACTGGGTACATCTTGCCCATAAACTGTAACCATGCCTGACATTTACAGTACTGTACTTAGCTATCACACACAGTTTACAGACACTCCTCTCATACTCTGGGGCCCAGTTGAACTCCGACCCCTCTCCTTGTCACCACAGCTGTGTCTGAACGGCACCCCATGCTGTCTCCTCACGGTAAAAAGACTCTTGTAGTCCGTGTCCTGGCGCGGGAATATTACTCCCCCACATTATGTACTGTTCATAGTCACGTCAAGGAAAAAAACCGAAGCTACACAATGTACACATTGTTTACCACCTCATACAATGTGAGGCACCCCATATGGTGTATAAAATTATCTTTTTCTTACAAGTCTTGACGAGACGTTTTAATAAATGTGTGGCAACTACTGTACAAGCTTGATGTCTTTTTTTGTGTGTGACATAAATGAAGTATATTAAATATCATAACTTCCACACTGAACAGCTGAATGCAGGGCCGAGAGGACACGGTGGATAGTCTAAGTTAGGGCTGATCTATTCCCAGAGAAGTGAGAGTGAGAGACGTGTGTCCGTGGTTTCTCCTGCACCACCACCGCCGCCACAGCTGCTGCTAGACCGCACTCATTAGAGGGAGACCCAGTTTCACTTAGTCTAGAGAACAGCTGGCCATCCTGAGGCCTCCCCATTTATACTTTGGTATCCAGACCACCCTCACCATCACTGAACTCCTGTACTTTCTTGTGACATTTTTAAAATATTTAATCCTAAATAAAACCACAACTATTACTCCTTGGGAGGCATTCTTACAATTCTCCTTCCTATGCCTTGTCTTTTTATAGTAATTGCTGTGACATGGTATTTCCATGTTTGGTACCTCTACTCTACTGTAACGGTCATGGTCCGTGGTTTCTTCAGTATGTCAGACTTCCCGCTGTAAATCCTGTTTCTGAGCCGTAAGAGTGTGAACCTGTCAGGAGTGTGTGTTTAATTGGACCCTGTGGCTGGAGCAGTGGATGTGGCGGTCGACAGGCTGCAGACACGCCCTTTCCTCCAGCTTCCTTTCCAATTCCTTCCACGGTCGCAGCGGGTCCAACCCGTTTCCGTCCTGAGTTGTTCCCATACATATGCAGGTTATTCATACAGAGGCTATGCACATGGACAGATTCAGACACATAGGCTACACACACACACACACACACACACACACACACACACACACACACATATCAAATGGTAAATGTTTCAATGTGTTTCAAATGTTTCAATGAATCAGTGCCTTTATCACTGTCAGCTGTCCAACCCCTCACCTCTTAAACATGCACACACACACACACACACACACACACACACACACTGTATAGTGTAATGTGAGATTGGTGAGATTGAACTTCCAGTGGCAGTGGTTGTGATCAGTTGATATGTCACTCTGCACATTTGCAGAAGGCAGGTTGAGTCTAAACTGTTGGAAACAGTTCCCAGTTTCCTAATAAGTCCACTGTGGTGTGTGACACGTAAACAGGATACCTGGAGAGGAAGAGATCTGGGTGGGAAAGGACTGAAGGAGGTTATGATGGGAGGTAAACTGTTCAAGCCATTGAATGAGCAGATTATTGTGTAATGAGAATGATTATTATTATACCAAATCAGCTTTTTTTTTTTCTTCCTTCAAAGTAAATTGCATACAGTAACTATTGTTCTGCTGCTCTTAACAAAAATGTTTGAGGCCTCCTCATCCCTTATACATCGATGGTGAGGTATTCTAGACGTGGCAAAGAGCGCCTCGCGGATTTGAGCTGTTACTTCCTATCATCATAAAGCTTAACATCTCCTAGTTAGTCTAATCCTTTATTGTGGCATGTGTACAGTTACGTAACTTGGAACCTCATCATTTTGATATAATGGGAAAGGTTCTCACACACACCATCACGGACCCTCATGGTGATTAGACCACCGATCGATAATGGGAACAGGTGGGAAAAAGTAAAGAGTTCAACAACATGGCTTCCTTCTAAAGCTGCTTAGGAGAGGGAGAGCACCCGAGGGGCGACCATTAGCTTTGAGGGCGAAACAGAGGCGTATTGTACCCGGCGGGCCAGTGGAGAGAGGGTGGTTTCTGCTCTCTCAGGCGGTACCGGTTGACCTGCTTTCTGGACACAATGTTCCCGCCGATCATGACTCACAAGGTAAGGCCCCGTTATGCAATGAGCGCGAGGGGAGGGGAGGGGCCCGAGAGCGGCGGGGAGTGTGGCGGATGATCCATGATTTCTGGAAGAGAGGAGAGGATGTGGATGACTTCTTCTGCGTGAGAATTAGAGACAACTCGAAGCCCCGTTTGCCAAAGGTTCACCTGAGGTCAACTATGCAGTAACTGGGTAGGGTCACCTGACTGATCCATGGACGAAGGAGCAAGTGAGTGAGAGATGGAGAGAGAGAGAGAGGGGGCGGGGGGATTAGTGAGTGAGTGAGAGGGAGAGAGTGGTGAAATCAGGGCTCTATTGTGGAGGTGTCTGCGAGGTGCCAAGTGACTTATGAGCATTGTAAACTCTCTAAAAGAGAACGAACCGCCGGTGAGCATGATTGTTTTTTAATGAATCATCAAGTTCAGGGAGTGGGAGTTACTTAAAGGACGGACCACTCCTGGAGAAGAACAAAAACACCCCTCCCAGTTACCGCGACCGAGGGCAACGCCATTATCATATGTGCAGGTAATTATGAGGTGAGTCTGATAGGTCTTAAGGGTTTAGGGTGACTGGGACACGTTCATCCAAAGTTGCCATCTCCATAACATCATAGAACAGTACAATGGGATGGGTTAGCATTTGTTCTGTGTACAGTAGGTATACCAGCAGGTATAGCAGAAAAGGGCTGGGAGGTCAGAGAGGACAGGGGAGAGGGTGTGTTCCCTTCACTAGTACAGAGGCCCTTCACTAGTACAGTAACACACACACACACACACACACACACACACACACACACACACACACACCCAGACGTGCACATACACACATACACACACACACACACACACACACACATACCCACCCAGACATACACACACGCCCTGTGGAAGGGTTTGGGAGCCCACTCCCCAGGAGAGGTCTCCTCTAATCCTTCCCTACCCCAGACAGCCTGTCTCTGGGATCGCGCGCCACTCACTGCTCCCCTCGGGTGGATCTAAATGAGATCTGGCAAAGCCTGGATCATTGGAGTTTTTCCATCCAAAGGGACCTCATATGAGGGAGATTTGCTGCAAAGCCAAAAAGGAGGAGTCACACGTTCATCATTACAAAGCCACTGGAGTGAACAATACGTGATATGCTATGTTTGTGTAGCTATCATCTGTCAGGGCTTATTTTAACAATCCTATGCTGAACTGGTTACATCACAGCCAACAAATTAGATTAGATTAGTTTAAATTAGATTCAACTTTATTGTCATTGCAGAGTAGAGGGAACCAGACAACGAAATGCAGTTTAGCATCTAACCAGAAGTGCATATAGTGGTATAAAACATGACTTAAAAACATGACAATGAAGTGATAGGTACAGGTAGTATGGTAAGTACGGTAGTTTCGAGGTATATACAGTTATGAGCTATGTGCAGTTAAGGTACTTATGTACAGTATGGTCCAGGATGTAGAGGAGATGGAGGGGCTGGAGGGACTGGAGGGACTGGAGGGGCTGAGGTGGGTGGAGGGGATAGAATAGAATAGAATAGTTTAATGACCACACGACCTAGGTCGGTGGAATTTGTTGTCGGTACAGCTCATAAACAGTGTCAAAAAACATACACACATTGTACATGACATGAACACACATAACCACAAGACAAGACAGAACATATTTACAATTTACAATGTATACAGTGCAGTGAGTCAGGTGTTGAGAGTCCTTATGGCAGAGGGGAAAAAACTGTTTTTGAAGCGGGATGTTTTGGTGGCCAGGGATCGGTAGGATGGAGGGACTAGATGAGATGGAGGGGCTGAGGTGGGTGGAGGGGATGGAGGGGCTGAGGTGGGTGGAGGGGATGGAGGGGCTGGATGAGATGGAGGGGCTGAGGAGGCTGGAGGGGATGGAGGGGCTGGATGAGATGGAGGGGCTGAGGAGGCTGGAGGGGATGGAGGGGCTGAGGAGGCTGGAGGGGATGGAGGAGCTGGATGAGATGGAGGGACTAGATGAGATGGAGGGTCTGGATGAGATGGAGGGGCTGAGGTGGCTGGAGGGGGGCTGGAGGGGGGCTGGAGGGGTAGCTGGTAGCTGCTAATTCCCAGGGGGATAAACGCAGGGAGCTGGGAGGAGAGTGTGTCAGTCACCCGGCGCAACTGATAGTAGAAACTGACAGCTGCTGTCATGACTGGTGTCACCGAGGCCTCAAGATCACCACTCTCCTCTTCACAGGGAGAGAGAGAGGAGGGAGGAGCGGAGAGGGGGAGGAGGGTCAGCGAGTCAGGGGTCCGACAGGTGATGAATGGGTAGGTTTAAAGAGGGCTACAGACAGGTCCTGACACCTTCTGACACACTGCTCTCTGCAAGCCCCAACAGTGACCTGCTCTGTTCTCTCTCTCTCACTCAATAACCCTCGCTTTTGCTCACGAGGACCCTATACAGAGGGAACTGTTGCTGGTACGGAGTAACCCTGACCACGATGGGGGCCATCCCTTTGTGTATACTATTAACAAGTCATTGTTTGTCTGGTGCTTATACCAAACTAAATTGTTTGTTTAAAATGTGCTCGTACATACGCAGAAATCCGATTATGTGCGTATGAGCAATACAGATCAATATTTCCTATAGCTTGAGGAGATAAGTATTAAACAGCTTCAAAATAAATCCAGGGTTTAAAGAGGTGCATTTTTCCACATCGTGGTTTTGTTCAGGCAAACATCCCAACCACAAAATGTGAGGCTATAAATACGCACCTGATAAATGTCTTAAATAAAGGCTAGGGCCATGAATCAAACATCAAGCAGCTGATAGTTAAAAGCTGGCAGCTGGCAGCCCCTACATTAACTCTGCCTAGAGAAGTACCTCTCTTGCTAACTGTTTTTCCACATTCTGAACACAGATTCTAGCTCTATAAAGTCTCTGAGGTGTCAACTCAGGCGATGGGAATCCTAATCACCTGAATTACATAGCTGTTGACTGCAGGGCTCACCACACATCTGGAAGTGACTCATTTATTCACTCTAACCGAAGCAGTGTGTTAGTATGTCATCACCAACATTAGGGCCTATGCTAGTGTGTGTCAACAGAAACAGGAAACAGAGCTGTTAGATCAAATGCTTGTGTTTCCTCTGAGAGGTGTTTCTATTGGACAAATCACAGTCTTTCATTGGGGTGGTCTATAATACAACCCTACAGACATTCTGTAAGATGACATCTCGCTTGTAATTTCCAATGTGAATACCGCAACATTCTACAGTAGAGTCAGCAGGGTAGACTAGTGAGCTGACTGGTTTTTGTTTTTGTTTTTGCTAGTGTTTTTAGTAAGAGTAGGCACAAGAAGACAATTTGACTTTCACAATAACTTAGTGGTCCACCTAGTGGACATTTTTTTTATTACAAGTCAGGGGCATTGAAGCAAGGGAGAGAAAACTGAGATTCAAATGTCTTCGATAGAAATTCAACCTTGTAACATTACATGTACCATAAAGGATATTCGTGTCATTTTGCAATCTGACCAATAGATAGACCAGAGAGCACTTAAATCATAAAAAATGATTAGGTGCTTTGAACATCCTCATGGGAGAGCCAATTCAAGATTGGAATATGTGGAGGATGTGTTTAATATGGTCTAATATGGTCTATAAAGTATTGTTAGGTACAAGGAAACCCTGGGAAGTACCAACAAGTACCATGGAATCCTAATCAGTTCACCAGAAATTGAGAAGGGTGTGTGCTTGTCAGTTGACGATGAAAATACAATCTCTGCAAATAGGTTTGAGCAGTTGTGGGCTATGTCCAAGTGATAATAAGTGCAGGAGGAGTTTCTTTCAATTTCAACGTTGGCATCATGAACTCTGCATCCTTGTCATTGTCGATATGCAGTCCAATAGCTCAAACTGGACTTTATCCTAAAATAAACGGGCTGAAATCATTCTGGTTCCCCATGAGACGGCAATCGGTAATTAAAGAGCAAACCAACAATCCTCCAAACTCAGACATCACCTTTAGGGGCTCAGGACTTTATGAGGGACACACAGCCCAGATTATAGATTAGATTATCTCCTGTGTTTCCTAAAATAATCTGGGGTCTGTGTGAAAGCACAGAGTCTGTTGAGGACAACACAAACTGACCCTTTGGTAGGAGAGTGTCCACTCTGACTGCACAAAGCTTGCACAAAGATAAAGCATGTCAGATGCAATCGCCACAGACACTGCCTATGACATCATTCCCTGCACTAGGCGACCGCCAAGCGGCACCGAGGATGAAAGCAGGAAGGGAAGGGGGGAAATGCACAGAAACCCTGGAGCCCTGTGCATGCTCTGAGCACACAGAGCAAACCCAACATGGGCAATGATGTCAACCCTTTTCCCATTGAGGGGCGCTGGGAAAAAAGAGGGTGCGCACAGCACTACGGCCCCCTTTTCACCGTCTTCAGGGGAGAATGGGAAGTTAATGACTCTCGCATCATAGGCCACATCCTTTAGAGACTCTTTAGACATGTCAATCAGCTGGAGAGGCTGGGGGGAAAGGTGGGGAGTGTAATGATCAGGGTCTGTTTGCTTCCCTGGCTTTTAATTTACATGGTAAAGAGCAAGTACGGATACAGAAAAGGGTAGCCTATAGGCCTAATGGTGGTGTCAGAGTGCTTGCACTTCTAGTTGAAAACATAAAAGTTCTATCATGCAAAATCAATTTAAGAGCTATTTGTAAGCTTTGGTTATCTTGTCCCTGAAAAAAACAATATAGTCTATTGTATTTGAAGTGGGCCAACGTGTCAGACGAGCATTATCACATTTTACAAATGACAACGCAGATAAACAGGAACAGTACACAATTATATTGGATAACTAACTACGTGTCTTACAAATAATAACACTCTCAACCAATATTCTGCACAGCCCATTTTTTGTCTCCAGAAATGTCTGTACAATGGTAGACTAAAACGTTTGTGAAGACTGCCCCCTGTCGGTTGTGCACAACGAGTGTTTCAGAGAGTCTCCTTCTATTCATTTCCCTCCTTCCGATTTGCCGCAGTGCACGGGGGAGTGACGTCAGAGACCGTATTTCTTCCATCTCTCACGACACACATCACTGCGACAGTGTCTTCATCCGCGGATCACATAACATGTTTACAAAGTGATCGTGAGACGATAGGTTTAGCATTGAATTAGCATTGTGAATCGGTCTTTCATATAACAGGGATCATAACACATACAATCGTCTGATTTCGGGAAGACTTTCTAAGATCCATTACTTTTTGGGGAACTATTTTCTGTCGATAAACAAGTCCCAACCTTATTCGCCATTTTATGACTGTGGACAGTAGCTTTGTTAAGAAGGAAACCAACGTTTCATGAATTTGAATTAGGAGAGATGAACTGTTAATCTCCGTTTTTTAGTACCGTTTTGGCTGCTAACTGTTAGAAGACAGTGTATATTGGGAAAGAGGCTAAATCGCCTGGACGACAAGCCGTCGTGTGCCACCGTAAAGTGACATCGTGACATTCATCTCGGCTAGCTTGGCGCTGTGGTTAGCGTCACCGCTTGACCTAGCTTAGCAGCCACCATCACGTCGACAAACCGACGCTATAATCTACCGTTTTCTGAAAGTGGGACCTTCTCAAACTAACACCCTGACGACCACCGTGCAGGACTCGAAGACCACCGAGGGGATGGCGAGCTCCGTGGGGAACGTGGCTGACAGCACAGGTAAAGCCCCGCGCTCACCCGGCACCACCATGCTCATTCCACTCAGTAGCTCGCTAAGCTAGTCAACAAAGATACGGCAGTGCCATGCGTGCCCATCTAAACATGTTATGCAATCATCAGTGGTTAGCCATCAATGGTGTGTGATAATAAACGATATATCATATGTGTAGCTGCAGATGGAGAGTTGTACACGTTATCTAGTTGACACAGAATCGTAAGAACAACGAGTTCATGAATGTAGCTGGTTAGCTTAGACAACGAGACATGTGCATGCCTCCAGCTCATTTTTAGACCACTACTCTCTGCATCCTTTCTCTCTACATGACGTTGTGGCTCATCCAAGCGACGTGGCCTCTGTCATTAACTAACGTTTTCTTCGCTCGTCATTCTATCCCATCATCAGTTATCAGTTGTTTTTACACGGCCACACACCCCCTTCAACTTCATGATCACGTCACGAAGAAGCCAACCAAACCAATTGTTTATAAGAAACCGTTTCCCCTCAATTCCTGTAATAGACAGCCCATTTGTTCACCTGATAACTTAAAGAAAGTAAACTGTATTATTCATGTTGATCTATATAGGGAGGTAGTGGTGGTCTAGTGGATAGTGAGTTGGACTTGTGATCGGAAGGTTGTGAGTTCAAATCCCGCCTGAAACCACACCACTACTAGTGTGCCCTTGAGTAAGGCACTTACCCCTCAGTTACTCCAGGGGGAATGTCCCTGTAATTCGTAATTGTAAATCGCTTTGGATTAAAAGCGTCTGCTAAATGGCAAAATTATAAAATTATTTATATGGGGATGCACGATTAGCTGCTCTCCACGTGACTCAATGACAAGCCTATGATGACGGTCAGTCATGTTCATGGCTACACTGACACACATCTCACATCCAACAACATTATCTAGTAAAGATACAATTATGATTTCCTTAGTCACAAGGTTTCTCTCATTAAGTTTTTAAAAAAAATGTCTGTCACATTCCATCACATCTAACGTGTTGTTTCCCCCCTCCTTGGGTTGTGTTGGTGCTCCAGAACCGACAAAACGTATGCTTTCCTTCCAAGGGTTGGCCGAGCTGGCGCACCGCGAGTATCAGTCCGGTGACTTTGAGGCGGCAGAGCGCCACTGCATGCAGCTGTGGAGGCAGGAGCCCGACAACACTGGAGTGCTGCTGCTGCTGTCCTCCATCCACTTCCAGTGCCGAAGGCTCGACAGGTGAGGTGGGGGGAGGGAGGCCCCAGAGCTCACCATGGGCCGCCCGGAGCATAGACAATACCGGGCCCGCTGTGGCTGCACTGCACACAGTGCTGGTGGTGGGGATGGTGGAGAATGGATGCAGTGGTTGAGCGCTGCAGGGATTTTGTCTTGTCAGTCTTTCCCCCTTTTTCTTACATGTGATGTCTCTTTTCTCCCTTGCGTGCTCTTGAAACTCCTTCTTTTGCAGTGGTGGTGGCGGCAATTTTCTCTTTTCACAGGTGCTGAGGTGAAGGCGTTTGTGGTGCTCTTGGTTGGGACTTGGTTGTTGATACCATTTTAGACAATGATTAGGAAACAACTTTGCAGGTAGTTTCGCTTTAGTCTTACAGTCTATTGTAGCTTTAGTGATATTGTTTAGGCAGGGCAATATTATACTTAGGCCTACTCAAATGAATGAGGCCTACACATTAAAACCACAGTAGCATTTATCTCACCGGCTTGCAAAGCTGAAAACTTACACCAGCTGTCATGCCGAATCTCACCAACACGGTTTTGTTTCTCTAAGCCGGCCATCTCCAGCACAGCGAGCTACCGTATCAGACTGGTGACAGTCCCCCCTCCCTTCACTCTGGCCCCTCCACAGGTCGGCTCACTTCAGCACCCTGGCCATCAAGCAGAACCCTATGCTGGCAGAGGCCTACTCCAACCTGGGGAATGTCTACAAGGAGCGCGGGCAGCTCCAGGAGGCCATAGAGCATTACCGCCACGCCCTCAGACTGAAGCCCGACTTCATCGACGGGTACATAAACCTGGCGGCCGCTCTGGTGGCGGCGGGGGACATGGAGGGCGCCGTGCAGGCGTACGTGTCAGCTCTACAGTACAACCCGGTGAGTGCCCCCCCGGGTACCATGGTCTGACCCCCCTAACAGAGTTCAGAGTTCATGCTGAGTGAATCATTCGCCCTAGTATTCAGAAAATAGTTGTAGAAACCCCTAGCTAGACATTTCTTGATGGCCCCTCACAAGTCTGAAAGAATGAGGTATGGGTGTGTCTTTTATTTGTGTGTCTTTCATTGCAGGATCTGTATTGTGTGCGCAGTGACTTGGGCAACTTACTCAAAGCCCTCGGGCGTTTGGAAGAGGCTAAGGTATGTCCCAGTGTGTCGACATTTGCACAGCTATCTTTTTATTTATTTTTTATTTGGTTTATTCGTAGATGTTTTGTTTTTCTCAGTATTCCTGAGGCCCTCCTCCTCCTCCTCCTCCTTTAGGGTAAACTCATTCACATGAGTGTTATTCTCTACCCATGCCTTCCCCCCTCTGCTACCCTGGCCCCATATCTTCACTCACCCTGGCTTTGGGCAGGCCTATCAGCCCCTCAATCCGGTATAGAAGGGAGGCTGGCATCAGCCTCTCCCTTTCCTTCCTTTGTACAGGAAAGAGTAGAATAACCCCTATCCTATGTTCTTATCAGAACCAATGGGCTGTCTTGATCCCCCCCCAATTTGTTCCATGTGAGGCTAATAAAGGGCTAATGCTTTTTAAAAAGATGTAACCCCCCCCCCCTCTTCTTTTTGTCTCAATGACTTGGCAGAAAACGCTATACTTTTCCTTTGACCATAGCTAGAATAGAGGGATCTCCATTCTCTCCACCTTCACACCCCCAACCCTTGCTTTCTTTCTTTGCCACCAACTCTTTGTTTCATCCTGACCTTTGACCTCAGGTCAGCCCCTCCCCCCACAGGAAGAAAGGCTGGGCATCTCAAATTGCTAGTGATACATAACGTGTTAATGTTAATTTTGAAATGTGACTCAGACACTGATAGAGCTGGTTTTGGAGGGATATTGCTGGCTCGGTCTTTGAAGAATAAATGAACTGATGAAGTTAGTTTATCTATGCAGTGCAAAAGATAAGATGGCCTCTAACCAAACCACATTACTCCAATGTTTTTATTGAAGAACCCATCTAGTTCTCCCACATGTAATGCTTACTACCCTGCAGATTTGCTACTCTGGTATCTTATTGAATGCCTTCTGCCCCCTTTGTTTATCAACTTCAAGCCATCCGCACGTTGGCTATGTAGGGCCTGTGTCTACCCGGGGGTTGGGTGAAACTTGGAGCTGTGGTGTCGCCCCCATGCTGGGTCCAGGCCATCTTATCTCGTGCCAGAGGGGGGAGGAGTGGGGAGGAGCGCCAGGGAGCTGCCAGCCCCCCCTGCTCTGTCGCTCCACCCCCCCGCGCGCTCGCTAAGGCCCGGTGGAGTGTGCGCGCTCAGAGCTGTCTTCCTGACCTTCCAGCTACGCCCAAAAGAGGCTCCAACAGTGCTGTCTTCCTATATTCACCCCCCAAAACAGTAAATAAAGCCAACTGCACCCGACTGTTTATCTAATCTCACACACCCCTGCAGTCTAGTAGAGCGGGTAAGGGTTCCACCTCCCCTGTCCAAAAGCATGTTGAACGGCCCAAGCTGCGCCAGGCAGACAGCTCACAATCGACACTCCGCCAGCCGCGTCAGTCGCTGGGTTAGAGAGAGAGAAACACGCACGCGCAAGAAAAAGCGATGACCTCTTTATTTCAGAGCTGTGGAGGCTTCTTGATATAAATCATTAAACCCCAGGCTTTTCTTCCCACCCATTGGCCAGGACTCGGGAGAGAAGGACATGATAAAGAAAAGTATCTAAAAGCTTTTTTGGAAAAAGGAAGAAAAAAAGAAAAAAAAGGCAAAAGAAAAGCGATGACATACTCTCCAAGTATGCTTCGATATATTATTCCCAGAGAAATGTGATGTTCATTTGGGGAAGATCAAGCCAGTTAGCCTCCCTCCTTTCTCTTAGTTTTGAGACATAGTTACTATAGCAATAGGCATACTATCATAGTAATTGATAGACTACATCAAAGCCTTTCTTCCCTCCCTGTCCCCTTTGGAACATCCATTTGTTCTTGGAAAAGAAACATTCTGCACAGTGCATGAGTGTAAAACTAAGTATTTTAGTGTGTTTTTATTTTATTTTTTATTTTTTTTATTTTATTTGAAAATACTTTTTATTTCCATATGAAAAAAATGTATTGTTTGCGAAACCTTTACTAACGCTCGTGTTTTCTTATTTTGTCTCTTTTGGTTTTTTCCACGACTGATATTGTTATTTAGAAGGTTTCAGGGTGCCTGGCGGGAACAGGAACACTAGGGCAGCATCAGTCCTCTCCTCTTCTTCCAGCCAGCTGCGGCCGCCCCTCTGAGTCCAAAAGTCCAAAAATATGGTAACGGGTTTGTAACTGGCAACAAAAGAAAAAAACACCTTCAACTCCCTCCATGCCTGAGCGCCTCTGTCTTGTGGCTTCCTTGGAAGAGCAAAACAAGAAAAAAACGTTAACAAAAAAAAAGAGAAAAGTACAGTAAGCACTCCTTTAAGTACCTTTAACATAACAACGGCCAAGTTTGTAATACATTTAAAAAGAAACATGGATTGGAAGCAATATTAAAGCGAGAAAAAAAAAAGTAAGAGCCATCTAACTCTTACTTGTTGGTTATTTCTGTCCTGTTGAATGTGTTTGTTGTTTCTTTTCCTTCTTGATTTGGAGTTGCGGTGTTCTGCCAATGATGCAGATGATGCGCTGTGAGTCTGCAGTAGCGCAGGGGCTGCGCAGCGAAACCCTCCAAGCGGCCAAAAATGGCGTCACGCGCAAGCAAGCTCCCCCTGCCCCCCCTCCCCCTCTGGCCTGCGGCTGCAGACCTCCCCCGGCCCTCTGCCAGCCTGGCACCCGGCACCCTCCTCTCGCCTCAAACAGGACCCGATTGGCTCTCACAGACGCACACATCCTCCAATAGCTTCTCTCCTTTGTCCTGTGGAAAAAAAAGTCCACGGGCCTTGGTAGCTCTACTATTCTCCTTAGAGGGCATTGGACACGATTGGCTGCTGTCCTGATTTTCCTCACATCTCCAAAATGCCTTCCACCCCCCCCCAGTCTGGAGCAGCAGGGGTTCCCCCGGGGTTCTGTGTCTGCAGCCAGCTCACTCAGCCAGAGTCAGCGGCGAACCAAAACGACCCCTGCTAAGCAGCAAGGGTCGGCGCAAGCGGCGGCAGCATGGTGCTCAGTGCACCTGGGCGCCTGCGCCCGCGCACGCATTACAGGGACTCCCATCTGCACGCAGCAATCGGCATTCTAGGTTGTGATAGACCACAGCACAGTCTCCTGTCCTAGGCAGCTGACAGAGAAGTCGCAGGCTTTTATTATGTAAGGAAATTTGGAGAGTTGTATACTTGTTTTCCTCTCCACATATCAATAGACCTTTAGCGGGGTTATTATGTATTCTAGCAGCAGTTTTTGGGGACCCCCTCGTGTTGTGGGTCAACGAGGCCATAACTGTAGCATGTCGGTCTGCGTGTGGGTGCTGGTCGGATCTGCGCAGCGTAGGGATAAGCAAAGCAGCTTGGCGCGGCAGAACGCGCAAGCAAGCCCATGCTGCAGACTCACTTTTTGCTTTTGTGGAGAGTGGTCACTAATTCTGCTTCCTCTTCCTTTTTGTTTTGTTTTCTTCCTTTTTTTTTTATTCTCAATCTTCTATTTGTTATTTTGATTTTACAACCCCCCCCCCCCTCCACACACCTGCTCTACCCCCACCTCTTTCTCTACTCTGGTTTTCATTGTTAACCCTTTTTAAGGCTTGCTACCTGAAAGCTATCGAGACTCAGCCCAACTTTGCGGTGGCTTGGAGCAACCTGGGTTGTGTGTTCAACGCCCAGGGAGAGATATGGTTGGCCATTCATCACTTTGAAAAGGTAAGGTAGTACGTCTAGGCGTAGGTTTCTACTGTTTTTTTAAGTCCTAACTCTTCAACTCGTTATATTCCTCTTCTCAGTCAGAGTGTTTCGGTCCCTTTTTGATGGCTTGTTGGGTGTTCTGTTCTCAGGCTGTAACTTTGGATCCAAACTTTCTTGATGCCTACATCAATTTGGGCAACGTTCTGAAGGAAGCTCGCATCTTTGACAGGTGAGTGGAGATCCTGTCTGGAATGGCCTGTGTCAACACGGACGCACCCTGATTCACACGTTCAACAATCGTGTGTCTGTTCCCACCTGAGTCAGAGCTAGTTACCAGTGGAGACGCCCTGAACCAACCTTGTAATTGCCATTGTAGAAAGATGAAGTCCTGTGTCCGTGTGTAAAAAATATCCAATAGTTTTTCTTGTCATACTTGAACCAGAGCCTTTGTCGACATGGTGTTGGTTTGTAGTTGATGGCCTCTATTTATACATCTGTATATAGCTACCTTAACTGTACATAGTTCATAACTGGATACACCTCTAACATCCGTACTTGCCATACTGTACCTGCCATACATCACTGTCATGTTTAATATCACTATTTGCACTTCTGGTTAGATGCTAAACTGCATTTTGTACTCTGCAATGACAATGACTTTGAATCTAATCTAATGGTGTGACGTGTGTTTGTGTGTGTGACAGAGCTGTGGCAGGGTACCTTCGCGCCCTCAGCCTGAGCCCCAACCACGCCGTCGTCCACGGCAACCTGGCCTGCGTCTACTACGAGCAGGGCCTCATCGACCTAGCCATCGATACGTACCGCCGCGCCATCGAGCTGCAGCCCCACTTCCCCGACGCCTACTGCAACCTAGCCAACGCCCTGAAGGAGAAGGGCAATGTAAGGAAGTACACGGTGTGTGTGTGTCCCCGCAAAGACGGCTCCGTATACCTGCATCCCCACTGCCACTGCGAGACGCACGCCGGTCTCCGCGGCCGCAGTTCTTTTTTGTTGTTGTTCAGGGCTCGACATTAACGCCGTTTTACTTGTCCGGAGCAGGTAAAACTTTCGCTGGGTTTGTTTGTGCGAGCACGGCGACGCTGCTAGATCCAGGATGTTTTTAACTGTGTGCAGGAAGAACAACAGACGGCGCAGGCGTGAGACTAGACTAGTTGATCGTGAGTGAAGATATTATCAAAGCGTACGGGTGATCGACAGATAATACCGTCACTCACAATCATCTAGTCTAGTCTCGCGCCTGCGCTGTCTGTTGTTCTTCCTGCACACAGGTAAAAATATCCAGGATCTAGCAGCGTCGCCGTGCTCGCGCAAACAAACCCGGCGAAAGTTTTACTCGCTCCGGACAAGTATAACGGCGTTAATGTCGAGCCCTGTTGTTGTTGTCTGCGATTCCGTTGCATGCCTCGCCTCCCTTGGCTCTCTTGTGTAGGAGGTGTCTGAGATTCTTTTCCATGCATCCTAGAACAGAGACGATGGAGGTGTTTTTGCATGATGAATTGTTCACATATAGGCCTTAAGTCATGGAGATGTCTTATTTGGGCATTGGTGTTCCACCATCTAGAAACACATTTCTGATCTTAAATCACCTCAGTTTAGCTTTAACATACCATTTTTAAAAGGCTCTAAAGCTCTCATAGAGGTATAGGAGTAAGATTGCCTGGGCTCTTGAGTGAGTGAGTGGGTGCGTTAATTAACCCTTCGTACCATGCCCATCCAACCCCTCAGGTGTCCGAGGCGGAGGAGTGCTATAACACGGCTCTGCGGCTGTGCCCCACCCACGCCGACTCCCTCAACAACCTGGCCAACATCAAACGAGAGCAGGGCAACATCGAGGACGCCGTCCAGCTCTACCGGAAAGCCCTGGAGGTGAGAGGAGTGGAGCCGCTAGCCCTAGGGGCATATAGCTGAATACTGCATTTTTACAGTATTTGGTGTTGCCGTTGTATTGTGTGTGGGGGGGTGTGTATATACTGAGTGTGTGTGTGTGTGTGTGTTAGGTGTTCCCGGAGTTTGCCGCGGCCCACTCTAACTTGGCCAGTGTCCTTCAGCAGCAAGGGAAGCTGGCAGAGGCCCTCATGCACTACAAGGAGGCCATCAGGTCAGAACGCGTCCCGTACATCTGAGGTGCGTGTCTAGGTCAGGCCTTTGCGTTGACACTGAGTCTTGCCGTCTCGCCCTCCCTCCCTCCCCCCCAGAATCAGCCCCACGTTTGCGGACGCGTACTCCAACATGGGCAACACCCTGAAGGAGATGCAGGACGTGCAGGGAGCCCTGCAGTGTTACACCCGTGCCATCCAGATCAACCCTGCCTTCGCCGACGCTCACAGCAACCTGGCCTCCATACACAAGGTACCCTACCCTCCCTCCACCCACCCACCGACACAGTCAGACTTACGGCTTCTACCATACGATCGGCTAATGTCGATATCTCTTCATGTAATTAATTGTGTGTGTGTGTGTGTGTGTTCCCTCCCCAGGATTCTGGTAATATCCCAGAGGCCATTGCATCTTACCGCACAGCCCTGAAGCTGAAGCCTGACTTCCCTGACGCATACTGTAACCTGGCCCACTGCCTGCAGGTAGGCACACACACACTTCACTCCTTCACACACACACTTCACTCCTTCTCACACACACAAACACACACAGATGGGACCAAAAACAATGCATTTGTCTCACTCGTTCACCTGTCCATGAACCCGCCTCTCCCTGTCAGATTGTGTGTGACTGGACGGACTATGACGAGCGTATGAAGAAGCTGGTGAGCATCGTGGCGGACCAGCTGGACAAGAACCGCCTGCCCTCGGTGCACCCCCACCACAGCATGCTGTACCCGCTCTCCCACGTCTACCGCAAGGCCATCGCCGAGCGCCACGGCAACCTCTGTCTGGACAAGGTACAGGCCATGATGAAAGCAAGTACAGTCCTCCTTTATATTAACGGCTCGGACGGTGATGGTCGGTGGCGGTTTGGTTGGGTGTCCCTGAAAGGCCTGATGATGGGTTAGTTTGGTTGAAGACGGGTTACGGTTGGGTCAGTTGGGATTGTGGTTGACGGTTACTCTTCAGGGTCTGCTTGGAGAGCCTAGTTCCTGTTTGAAGCTGGGGAATGAGGTGATGCGCAGGTCCAGGGCCCAGTTGTTCAGAATCAGAATGATCCCGATTATTTTTTGCTATCCAGGATCAGATCTATCTGGCTGGTTTTGAGTCGTATTGGGGAAATCAGTCAGAAAATAATCAGGATCATTCTGATCCATATTAAAGGTTTTGAACAACTGGGCCCAGATGATTTACGTTAATACGTGAGCGTTATCTTTCTCCTGCTTGCTGCGTGTTGTCTAACTTGCCTGTGTGTGTGTCTCCCAGATCAACGCCCTGCACAAGCCGGCCTACGAACACCCCAAGGACCTGAAGGCCAGCGGGGGGCGGCTCCGCGTGGGCTACGTCAGCTCCGACTTTGGGAACCACCCCACCTCCCACCTGATGCAGTCCATCCCGGGCATGCACAACTCTGAGAAGTTTGAGGTGTGTGTCTCTGTCTCTGTCTCTGTCTCTGTCTGTGTCTGTGGCTCTTACTGTTGTTGTAGTGACCGTGCGACTGAAGCTCAGCTGTCACAATACTGCTTTTACAATAGAAGTTGATGTGTAAGGTTGTGCTGCTGCTGCTGCTGTTTGAGTGTCATGGTTGTCATGGTGCCTCTCCCCAGGTGTTCTGCTACGCCCTCAGCCCTGACGACAGCACCAACTTCCGTGTCAAAGTGGTGGCGGAGGCTCATCACTTCACAGACCTCTCCCAGGTGAGTGTACAGATGGTAGAGCAAAAAACACAGATTGAGGTTAAAAAAGCTACAGACCCAGATATAGGCCCAGGAGCTGTGTGCTTGTACATGGGAGATGGGGATATCAGAACATTCTGTAGCCTGTAGGTCAGATGGTGAAGAGTGGTACTGGGACGTCCCTCAGCTGGGAAATATTGGTGGCAAACATCCAATAAGGTATGAATAATTAGCATATGAGCAATATAAACTGAAAAGAATTCAAACAGTTAAAATGTTATGCCATGTTATGTCCATGGACTGCCTCAGGCTTTGTTATTTGTAATAAAGTGTTATTGAGAAGCACATTCAACAAGGTTTGTGGTTTAATGTCTAAAGTATTTCGGTTTTAGTCTTTGACAAAAAGAATTCCACAACAATGGAAGACTGGCGTCTCCTCGACTGAACACTCTGACGGCTTTAACAGGAGATGGCGCTATTGATCCCATTCACCGATTGCTCAATTTGATTTCTCTCCCTAATCGTCTCTCTCCCTTCCTTCCTCCCTTGCTCTTCCTCTCTCAGATCCCCTGCAACGGGAAGGCCGCCGACCGCATCCACCAGGACGGACTTCACATCCTGGTCAACATGAACGGCTACACCAAAGGAGCCCGCAATGAGCTGTTCGCCCTGCGCCCGGCCCCCATCCAGGTAGACACACACACACACACTCTGACGCAGGCACGGATGCCTCGTAACAGCTTGCGACGCAGGAACCGGCCGCCATGTAAAAATTTGACAGAAAAAAACCAATCCGTTGGAACTGGAAACAGCAGTGCAACATGTTAACCTTTTAGTTTATTGTAACGTCTTAAGACCAGGGCCCCGAGCACTAACTTCTGTGTCGTCTGTGTGTGTGCCCCCCCCCTCCTGTCAGACCATGTGGCTGGGGTACCCAGGGACCAGCGGCGCCCCCTTCATGGACTACATTGTGTCTGACAAGGAGACGTCCCCCATTGAGGTGGCTGAGCAGTACTCTGAGAAACTGGCCTACATGCCCAACACCTTCTTCATTGGAGACCATGCCAACATGTTCCCTCACCTCAAGGTAAGACACTTTGTCTTGTTTTGTTTTAATGCATTTTTCATTGTCATGTCGAACTCGAGAGATTTTAAGTATCTCATATCAAGGAGTAAATGTTCTGAGCCTTTTTTTATGGAATCTATTCTTCCACGTTCAACAGAAAAAGGCGGTCATTGACTTCAAGTCGAACGGACACATCTTTGACAACCGCATCGTGCTGAACGGCATCGATCTGAAGGCCTTCCTGGACAGCCTGCCTGACGTCAAGATAGTGAAGGTGAGTCAAATGTTTCTTAACACCTGACCTTGACCACTAGGAGGCAGATGGATGTATTTGTTTAATCGAGAATTGCAAGGTTTGTATTTGGTCATTTCAGGGTCGAGTAAAATCAAAATGATGAACCGTAAAGGTGATGAGAGAGTTTCTCTGTGGCTGATATGTGTGCTCTCTCTCTCCCCCCCTGCCCCTCTCTCTCTCCCCCTACCCCCCTCTCTAGATGAAGTGTGACATCCAGGAGGGATCAGGTGACACCAACGGGGCCCTGTCCATGCCCGTCATCCCCATGAACACAGCAGCCGAGGCCATCATCAACATGATCAACCAGGGACAGATACAGGTCACCATCAACGGCTTCACCGTCAGCAACGGCCTGGCCACCACACAGGTACGAACACACACACACACACGTGCGTGCACACATATATATTGACACTAACAGCCTTCCTAGCCCCCTTCTAGACTGTATTCCCACCCTCTAAAACCAATGGCCCAGCCAAGTCATCCATGGCTATAATAAGCAGGGTGATTGCATGATCATGCTGGTCTGTTTCAGATATTCACAGTGGAGGAGGTTGTAGTGTCTGGGGATGTAGCCCTGCAGGTATGGCCATATCTGATTTAGAAATCTAAAGGCACAACGGGATTAACTGTGGTCTCCACTTCAGAAGTGTGGTTTTGGTTTTTCACTCGTCACCTGGGCAACAAACCTCGGTCACCATAGTAGGCTTTCAAATCAAAGTAGATTTGATATTTTCATATACACAGAATACAGCCGTAGACAGTCCAATTAAATGCTTTTGAGCAAGCTAGCTCCTCAACAGTGCAACAAAGTCATTATAAAAAAACAATAACATTTCACTGTTCTGAAGTGCCGCAGGTGGTTGGAATATGTGGTGGTGTTGGGGGGGAGAAACACACACTTGCCTTTTCTTCTCGTGTGTGTGTGTGTGTGTGTGTGTGTGTGTGTCCATCATTTAACTCCTGTCTTCTCCTCTGTCAGATCAACAACAAAGCGGCCACCGGAGAGGAGGTGCCTCGCACCATCGTGGTGACCACCCGCTCCCAGTACGGCCTCCCCGAGGACTCCATCGTCTACTGTAACTTCAACCAGCTGTACAAGATCGACCCTCCCACCCTGCAGATGTGGGCCAACGTAAGCTCCACCAACCTGACACTTTTTTTATCCCCAAGTTAGATCCTTGTAGCACTTCAGGCAAAGAACACTTCAGATTTCTTTATTATCTTTATTTCCTATTTCTATGCTGATCCTCTTCCTCCTTCTTCTGTCTCCAGATCCTGAAACGAGTCCCCAACAGCGTGCTGTGGCTGCTGCGCTTCCCCGCCGTGGGCGAGCCCAACATCCAGCAGTACGCTCTGAACATGGGCCTCCCCCCCTCCCGCATCATCTTCTCCCCCGTGGCGCCCAAGGAGGAGCACGTGAGGCGGGGCCAGCTGGCCGACGTGTGCCTGGACACCCCGCTGTGCAACGGCCACACCACAGGCATGGACGTCCTCTGGGCCGGCACGCCCATGGTCACTATGCCAGGTGGGGAGCCAAACGCAGACTCGCCTGTAGGGCTGTGTAGAGTCACATTTAGAGCACATTATCAGAGCATTGGGTGATGCTTTTGGGGGCGCCTGATCTTTTGTTATCCATCAGATTTGTCAAATGTAGGAAATGAATGGCACCTGTGCGAATGTGTACTGTATGTCTTGCCTGCTTTAATAACATCTTGCCTTTGAACGACAGGTCGGTCTTTAAATGACAACTCTGCCCGTACAGGTGAGACCCTAGCCTCGCGGGTGGCCGCCTCCCAGCTTAAGTGTCTGGGCTGTCCAGAGCTCATCGCCAACAGCCGCCAGGACTATGAGGACGTCGCCGTCAAACTGGGCTCCGACATGGAATAGTAAGAATCCCGCCTGACTGACAAATGTTCTTTTGAATGTCCCGTCTCTTTGTTACTTCTTGTGGCTCTAACCTCTCCTGACTTGTCCTCCCTCCAGCCTGAAGATGGTCCGATCCCGCGTGTGGAAGCAGCGTATCTGCAGCCCTCTCTTCAACACCAAGCAGTACACCATAGATCTGGAGAAGCTGTACGTGCAGATGTGGGAGCACCACGCCAGCGGGGGCAAGCCAGAGCACCTGATCAACCTGCAACCCCTGGAGAGCAGTGAAAGTGCCTGAACCTGACAACCCAGACACTCAGTGCACGCTGCCCCTCCCCTCCCTCTGACAACCCTGTCAAACCCCAACACCGCCAGGGTCGTGAAAGCACCTAAGCTTGAGGTCCTTTACCCCCCCCCCCCCCCCCCCCAGTTCTAGCCCTAGGCCTCTGGCCTACCCTCAATCCCTCCCTCCACTGTTAGGCCTGCAGGCCTAACCCCACCCCCCAAAAAAAGAAAATCATGCTCGTCGTCACGTCTGTGTCCCTGAGCCAGACGGAGAGCCTGATGACCGTGGCTCTTCACCTGAGACTCTCCCCCCCCTCCCTCTGTGAGAAAAGGAGGAATGTCCCCTTCCCTCTGACGCCTAGACACTACCAGTGGCTTTTCTTTTCTTTTCTTTTCTCTTTGTGTGAGTGGGATGTGTCTGTGCCCCCAGCCTCCCATCAGGTTTCTGATCTACTTGTAAATGAATTGGAAGAGTATAAAAGGGACAGTGTTGCTCCATGAATGATGCAGCTATCTGACTAAAGTTTAATCAGCTTTAACTTGCATATGTAATACATTCTGTCTTTTTAGTTTGCAACTACTACTGTTGTTTTCGTCTTTAAGCTATTGGTAACTCTTGCAAAAAATAGAGTTAGATGCGTAAAATTGATTGGGATTAAGAGATCATATCCCCCTCCCCCCCACACCATCAAATGCCAACTTTTAAGGATTTTGTCATGTGTCAATGTAAGAAAAGAAAAAAAAAAGAAGCTCAATGGCTTTTGTCCTCCTAGATGTCACGCTATATACCTGTAAAGACCAAACCGTATGGACAAACTGGACAGAGGAGTTTCTTGTCAGTACTCATTGGAAAGGGCCTGTAATTTTACCATAACTTTTGACCCACTTAATGATTTGATTTAATCTCTCAAACCAGGAACGGCCTAGGTAAGTATTTTCTAAGCAGTTTTTTGTTTTGTACTGTTGTCTTTCTATGAACTGTTTTATTTATGCTCTATCAATGGTATACTGCAAGGCTCTAACTAAATCTGTTGAAATAAAGAAAGAAATATGGCAAATCTTGTGGAATGTTTGTTTCGTCTTGCTATGCTTTTCAGTATCTATAAGGATGACATGACATGACAATGACATGGTCAGTTTGACTATAATCCATGTGTGGTGGCTTAGTGGAGCGAATCATGCAGCCCAGGGGTCCCCAAACTACGGCCCGCGGGCCGAACACGGCCCGGCCCCACACTTGGACCGGCCCTTTGAACAACGTGTAATTTCTAGCTGCAATTGCGGCATTGCACCGACGTGGTGGTGGGGGCGCTGTTTCGCAGATAATTGGAAATACATTTCCACCATAAATTGATGCAGAAAGGGCACAAATTGCATCTAAATTCACCAGAATGCAAGAAATTAAGTGTTTGATGCTCGTTTAAGGACCCCCAGACAGCCCTAATTCATGGGTCCCCCCGTGTATGATGAGGGTCCTCCCTCAAGTATCAGACTGTAAAACTAATTATATTTCATTGACATATCACTATAGGTATAAATTCCATCCAAATTCAACTGTTTAGACTTTGTTTGCATCCACCAGTGCTCTCCTGCGCGCAATTGCTTTGCGCAACCGCCTCCATTCCACTCCGTTCCATATTATTTTATGTTAGAGACCAACCCAGGCCCCCCATCACAGAAAGGAAAAATTATGTGGCCCTCACAGAAAAAAGTTTGGGGACCCCTGATGCAGCCCATTGTTTTATCACTGGGGGCAGCGGTAGCCGAGAGCTTTGAGAGGCTGGCTAGCAATCAGAAGGTTACTTGTTTGATCCCGATCTCAGGAGGTAGCTACATGTGCCCTTGAGAAAGAGCAAGGCACTTGACACCTAATTGCTCCAGGGGTGCCGACTGACTGATCCTGTGCCTAGAGCAAAAAATACCAAATTCCAACAATTGACAAGTTGATTGCATGGCACATAAAACATTCTTCACTTATTTATTTAACTGATTTCTGTCCTTGGATGTTGGATGTGATGAATGTAATTAACAACACCATACAACTTTTGAATAATTTCAATGCCAATTGCTTTTCCATGTGCACAGACGATTGATAATTACCATAGACAGATCCTAACAGCCATTTATACAGAATATTGTATGTGGCTCAGTGGATCCTAAGCTGTTCTGTCATTAGGAGAGAAGGAGAGAACTCTACACATGTGCATTAAAAAAAAAAATGTTAATTATTTTCCGTAATTTAATAAAAAAAATTGAAAGTCATATATTCTAGATGTATTACACAAACTAAAGTATTTCAAGCCTTTTTTGTTTTATCATCAACCCCTATTTCATGAATGTTTTGTGTATAACGACATCGATCATTGATCGGCAATGACATTATATAAATGTTTGCCAGACTGGCCATTGGATTTGGGCTACTAATAGCTTCTTATTTTATTGTATTTAAGTAACAAAGACGACACATTTGCATTGACCGCCAGTCAAATTTGGGATTTCTAGAATCTATTCTAGACGTTATTTACGTTGATGGCCTTCCATAGACAACATGTCTGAGACTACTGCGTCATCAGAAAGCGTCTCGCTTGTTCGCTAGCTCTAAATGACAACTTCCGGTACGCCAGTTTTGAATTTGTGCCTTAGTCGCTGACTTGTGGCCACGCCGAAGTAGTGCGAACAGCATCAGCTCAGGTAATGTTCTGTAACAGACATGTTCTGTCCCGAATATAAATGGTTGTATGTAAGTCTACGATTAGACTAAGCCTCTTATGTGAAACAGTGCGTTTTGCTATTCACCAGCCATGTATGCAAGCAGCAGCTTGCCTAACCTGTCAACTAGATAGATAGCTAACGTTATCTGGCCAGTTATTTCTCAATGTAAGCAGCTAGCTAACGTATGGGTCATACGACTCTCCTCATAGATTAGTCATGGACATGACTAGAATCACGCTCATGTATTTACAATTGCTAAGCCATTAGCCAACCGACCAATGCAACTGCGCTCACTTTGTCTTTCCGTTGTCAGACGTCGCTAGCTGGTCAACGGGATATGAGCTGCCCGGGCTTGTCTTCAGCGTTCGTTCTACTTTAAATAGCCTTGTCTGACATCAGCTTGTCTTCTGCAGAGAAAGAGAGCAGCATGGATGGAGACACGCATAGATTGTTTCAGAGAGTTGCTAACAAACTGGGATGGTCGGAGAAGGGAGGACTGGAGATAGCCGAGGATGAGGTTTGTTGTATCTCATTTCGTAATGATTCCAGAATTGGTTTCTTCTTGCACTTCATGATACAAAGCAGTGATTGAGTTTGTAACGGGAGTAACAGTAAAGAGATTAGTAAGCACAGATCATCACAGCTCATAGGGTTGATATAGCGATGCTTTTCCATTCCTTCCAGCTTATAAAAAGCATCAGTAAGACCCGTCACCCAGCCACAGGTGGTAACAGCTCCAGCCTGGCTCTGAGCTTCCCTTCCCCTGACCACCTCCACCTCTCAGACAGCGACGGTGGCTCCGGGAAAGAGAACCAGCCCTCCAGGACCAATGACAGGACCACGGTCTTTATTGAATCCAGTGATGATGATTTTGACCAGTGTAAGTAAGAGTGTATCGCTGCATTGAGATGTATTTAAATGATTTTCAACATTAGTTTATTCTTTATTGAACAATGCTCTCTTCTCTGTAGTTCTTTTGGAGAAGGCTACACCCAAAGCATCCGCGCGGAAACCACGGAAACCACACAATGCTGCTAAACAAGTCAGGTAGGAGTGAGGAAGTTGTTTTGAATTTAACTTGTATTATACAAGGGCTTGTAATCAATGTCTTGCCTGAACTCATCCAAGTGTTGTTTATTTGTTTACTTCTGTTGTGTCCTCTCTAGTGAGCCAGTTCTTGTGGTGAGCTCTGACAGTGATGACAGCTTTGAGAAGTGTGAGTACTGGGCTTAGCCCTCTGGACTTTGGAGTAGTCATGTTTTTGTCAATGATGTGGCTATTCTGGGCAGTACAGGCTGCATGTTGTCAAAGCGGCATGTGATTTGGTCAGTCCATGAACATACGTCTATTTTCCCTTCACATTGTCCTTACTCCTTTTTTAATTATTATTATAACCCTAACCCTTTTCATACCATAGTCTTGAACCGTGTGAAAACGCCCAAGCCTAAGCTGAAGACTGCAGCGGGCAGTGGCAGTGAAGACAGGTGAGGTCTGGGTTGTTCATTCTGTGGTTCCAGTTCCATTCGCAACGACATGTTGATGATCTTTACTGCTTGTTGTTCAGTATTCACATTTAGCTTGTGTTTTGCCCTCAGCCTCAAAAAGTTTATTGTGGACAGCCTTTCCTCTGATGATGACTTTGCCTTTGAGAAGAAGACACCCCCAACCTCCAAAGGTAACCCTGATTGTCCACATACTTCACATATAAGCTTTTTATACTTTGTAGTAAAGCTCTTGCTGTGTTGAACTGCCACAGATGGCTAGTTGTTTGCGATAGAGTATAACAAATAAATAAATACAATTTTATTTATTAAAATTATTTGTATAAATAAACAAATAAACAACTCTGTCTTTACTGTCTTCCAGTTTTTAAGACCCCCAAGCCTCCGGCCGCCCAGCCCCTAGCGAGAAGACCTCTGTCTCGGTGTGATTCTCCTGTCTTCCTCAGCGAGAGTGATGAGGAAGATGGGATTGTGATGAAGGGCACGTGGAGGACTCGTCACCCGGTGCGTCAGAAGCCATCACAGACGCGCAAGGTCAAAGTCCGGGAAAGTGACCAAGAGGACATCTCTCCCTCCCCCACCCCCTCTCCTCTCCCCACTGTCGTCGCTTCCCCTCTTCCCTCCTCCTCGGCCCGCCCCCCTTTCCATGCCCCCTCACAGCGCACCTATTCAGCACCGACTAAGCCGGCGGACTCTGCCTCTTCCTCTTCAGAGGAGGAGTTCCTGTCTTTACTGGACAGACTGAAGAAGAACAAAATCAGCAGCAAAACACTCACACCTAAACATGTCACAGGTAACACAAGATATTTCCCTCACCATTGGATACATCTTGGCCCCTTACCTGGCCATTTATTTGTAATTTCTTGCCGTTAGAGTTTCATTGATGGCGTTATTTAATCAGATTTTTTGTTTAATGTACCCATGTGCTGCTATGTGAATCCAGTGTCCATTCAGAAACCCCCTCTATCAGTTCCACGGCCCGGGGCACCGAAACAGACGGGCCCTCTGTCGGTTGGGAGAACGCCATTAGATATGAAGACCCCAGCGAAGACCCCCGTCACCAGACCCAAAATCTCCCAGACAGAGCCCAGACCCATCCCCATTTCCAGGTACTGGGTAGCCATCTTTACTACTAACTTATCCACACATGTTGAGTCCACCAAACAAAATCTAATTCAAATGATGACATCATATCTGCATGATATTAATTTCAAGTGCTATTTTCTATTTCCCTCAGAGTTGTAGTGTGTAAGACCCCGGGCTGCTTCCTCCAGTCTCTGTCCAGCTACAGTCGCAACTTCAAGCAGACGAAAGAGGACCTGACCAGCAAACTCTACCAGCTATACAATACAAGTATCTTTGACAGCAAGGTGAACACACACACACACACACCAGGGTTTCCGTTAGAAAAATTTGGTGTCGGACAAACGGGAGAAATTCCGGTCATCATTAGAATATAATATAGGTGTTTGTCGCGGTGATTAGCTGTTGTGTAGCCTATATAGGCCTATGCCATTTAATGTCTATTTAAATTCTCATCCGATACGATTAGATCGCGAACTATATTATAGGCTTTCATGATTCGCATGCGCTACTATGGCATAATATGTCCAGGGCTGCACGCGCGCCACACTGGGCAGCCTAGTCACCTTTGCTACTTTGAATTACGAATGTAGGCTACTTTAAGATGTTTATTTCAATTGCATTAATGGGATTTGAGTATGTAATTGGTCATTTTAAGTATGCCTAGTTTAGCTTTTGATGGCTATTTGAATGGACTGCATCGATCGATCAACAGTGTTTCCTCCAGGAATTTTTACAATGGTGGCGGATGGCCCCGACCGCGCGCGATTTTTTTCGCGTGCACGCGCATGAAACGCGCACGCGCGCTCAAAACAACGATCTTTTTTTTCTTTTTCTAATCACAGCCAAAACTAGAGGATGGCCAAAAAAATAATAATATGAATATACAGAATATAAACTTGTGACTGACAGTCACATACACACACACAAAGATCATCAGCTATAATATAATACGAAGTAGGCCTACATGAGCACAAAAGCGGCTAACGTTACTGATTAACTGTTTACTGTAGTGCAGAGAGATGGTAGTCGTAGGCGGCGTATCAAATGACAAAGCTAAACGTTTAATGAAGGACATGAACGATTGTCAACAACACACTCAAGCAGTAAATAGAACAGTCTAAACAACTTGGGTACTACGGACGGAACAATAGTCTCAACCTATAGTTCCGTGCGTGAATTATGTCAACCCACCACATTACAGAAGTAAAATCACAGTCAGATGGAGCATTCGGTAAACAGCTGAGTATCAGCTGAGTTAAAGAAAACAAACTCTTACCTTTGATGAGACCCACATGAGCCCTGTTTTCCCGTACTTCTCCCGTGTGTCTCTTATTGTCCAAATGTTCCCTGAATTTTAGCTGCATGTTTTTCCAGCATGTAATTCAGTGACGGCACATAAGAATCGTTTTTTGACTTGCTAATGTCTGCTAACGTAGCACTTGAAACTGGCGCCGTTCTCTGGACTGCAGCTGCTCCCGCGTTAGCATTAGCATCCATCTTTTCTTCTCCCTTCTCACCGTCACGAGCTCAAATGACACTTGTCGGCCGATCTAACTCTTAACACTCACTTACAGGACTTCTGACACCATGTCGTGTTATTCTATTAAACATACACGTGAGTCCTTCTGTATTTCAATGTAAGTGTCTTTATTTTAACTCGCTCTGTAAGCTCTACAATACCGGTCTCTTGTTGTCTCGTCGTAACCTGCCCACCTGACCTGGGGGGTATTCCATCAACGTTGCTAAAGGAAAATCCTGGCTTATTTTTGATAACTCTCGCGAGACCTATCAGAATATGCATGGATATTTTTAAGAACTCTCGCGAGATTTATCAGACTAAACCTGGATTTTCCCTTTAGCGATGTTGATGGAATAACCCCCTGATGTCACTACGGTGGCCTGTACACAATAACAATAATACCACAGTTCACATTTAGACCAATCAGGAGCCCTTGTGTCACGTCGTCAACTGAATGTCATTAATCTGATTTTGGATCAGCGGTTAGAGAGAGATGGGCGTGGATTTAGGTGCACTTTTAGTCAACATCCATTATAGCGCTGATCTAGGATCAGATATATTTTAATCAGCTAAAATGTTCAGAATTTTTTTTTTTTTAGAACTTTTTTTTTTTTTTTGTTGTGGACTGAATCAATTCGTGGCGGAGGAAATTCATTCGTGGCGGCCCGCCACCAATAAATGCATGTAGAGGAAACACTGATCAATGAACGGACTCCACATTACGTTAACTGAAGTGTGTTAAATAGTTTCACGACAGTAATGTACGTTTTTTATATTCTCTTTCCAGTTTTACCCTTTTTATCAATAAAACAACGTCATTTCTATAACCACGTCTCGCTGATTGGGAAGGCATTAAGTCTAGCTGCCTGTCAAATCATACTTACTCGGACTCGGGAGTATGAGAATGGGGAGGATGTATCGGGGGGATACACACCCGTGGACTATTTCACCTTAGTGGCACAAATTAAACTCTATAGATAGACTAAATTGAACTTAAATGATGGACACCGACTGAATAACTGAGTGGGGGGAAGACAGGTCTCAAATGTGGAACAATTATAACATTTAATACATAAAGATAAAACATACACAAATATATAACATTGATATCCCTAAACTCAAATGTAGTGTGGTATTGTCAACCTAATCTAATCAATCCTAATCTAATGGTACCAGGAGCCCAGGTTGTCGATAGTAGCGCACTACTCCCGTAGTACTTCTCCCGACTCAGGGCTGGAACGGGCACGGCAGGCTCAATCAATGAACGGGGTTGAGATGGCCGCTAGCGTCCTTTACTAGCCGCATCTCACGGCCCTCGGTGGTCATTCACTGTGCTCTAGCACATCCAAAACACGCAGAACAATAACCTTGACTCCGGTCACTGCAGTGGTTTTATTTAGACTAGATCAAACTAAATTAACTGACTAAACTACTCGCGCCGTTGAGAGACAGGGTTGCCAGATGGGGCGGGTTACCGCCGAATGGGCTACTGGGTTTAGCGGTTATTTTCACCGGACATTTATGACCGAAGAGGTTTAAATATGTCGGACTTCAACAGATTTTATCGGACAAAGACCGGTAATTACCGGTTAACGGAAACCCTGACACACACGCAGGTAAATTACATAACACATATCACTGCAAGTTTGTCAACCATCACAATGGCTTGTTGGATCGTTTCAGCTCCCTACAAACATGTCACTCACTTGGAATAAGAAGTTGAGGAAGACAGCTGGGTACTGCGTCACAGGCCAGGAGCGAGGGGGCGGTAACCGATACGCCCGGATAGACCTGTCAGTGAAGGTCTGCGACTCTGCAGGTACATGCTTGACTTGGCTGGTAAAAGGAAAATGTCATGAAATTAATTTGATTAAAATCAAATCCTTGAGTGTATCAATATTATGTATGTATATATGTATGAACCCTGTGTTAAACTCTCCTATTCCCCATCTCTACTCCTTTCCGATCTCTGTTCCATCTCTCTCTCTCTTTCTCACCCCATCCTCCATCTCTCCCTGCCACGTCAGACCGGCTGCGGGACACACTGGTGCATGAGATGTGCCACGCTGCCACCTGGCTGATAAACGGAGTAAGGGATGGCCACGGACCCTTCTGGAAGATCTACGCACGCAAGGCCACGATGGCCCACCCCGAGCTGCCCATGGTCACCCGCTGCCACAGCTACGACATAAACTACAAATTCAAGTACCAGTGCAACCGCTGCGAGAACACGTACGTCAACTCTGTCTGTTGACTTTTACGTCAGGTTTCACAAACTCTGGGATTTAAGGAATCTATTCCAGATGAGCGTCCTTCTTTCTGATTTTAGCAACCTGACTGGATAGTTGTTGTCTTGAAGTGTTTTGTTTGCTATGTTGGTGTAGCAATAGAACGACAGCTGTCTAGGTAGAAACTTACTAAAGTATTTTTTATGTGTCAAGTAAACTGTGTCATGGCTTAACTCTAACCTGCGTAATTTCTTCGTCTCCACAGGATCGGGCGCCACTCCAAGTCTCTGGACACAGAGAGGTTTGTCTGTTCCCTCTGCTCCGGTCGGCTGGTCCTGCTCACCCCCTCCACGCCCCGGGCTCCCACCCCCTTCGCCATGTTCATCAAAGAGAACTTTGGGGCTGTGCGTCAGGAGCTGGTAGGTCAGAGCCACGGAGACGTGATGCGTAAACTCAGCGCCGACTTTGCAACGAAGACTCGCCTCAGCCAGAGCTGAGAAACATTCACCCCATGACAACTGCTTCCCTCTTAAATACCTCATTGAATAAATCAGATTTTCAGGGACATAGGCAGCTTTTATGGATTGATGATGTTAATGTTGTTAATGTATCATTTGTGTGTTTTGCTAAGTTGTTTCTTTCATTCTTGTTGAATGTTCGTTGTATTAGTACTCTTGAAGATGTGAACATGTTTTGTGACCAACATTTGTCTTACTTGAAAGAGAGTAGTCTGTCTTTTGAAAAATCTATTTGTATGTATATATATATATTATATTTTTCTTGAATGTTCATTTGGTACCAAGCTGGCAGATTAAGCAACATGACATTATACAGACATACAAGGGAAATGTTGCTTGACTTTTGGATGTTTTTCTTAATGTGAATGTATCATTTGTGTGTTAAGTTCTTTTTGAATAAAGATGTGACATTTCAATATGTCAGTATTTTATCTCAAATGCATTTTTACATATTCTGACTATGGTTGGTTTAACCCAATGGGTAACAAGACAGGAAAATGCTGGTAATATTTTATTTTATTTGCCGCAACTATTCCCTTACACCAGCCCTATGTGCTATCAGACAAATATTGACAGTGATCTGAATAGGCAAATGAAATCCCTGATGACTATTGACTCAGTACTTGACTCAGTCTGCTGCTGTGCTTCTGGGACAGTCAGAGGGTTGTGGGGGTGACAGGGTGAGGAAGGTATATGGGCGAGCTGTTCCCAGCCTACTCGGAGAGGACATATCACTGACATCTTCAGATGGACATGATTGGGCCGAGCTTAAACACTACTGTATGTATATGCCTTTGAAGTAATAACTGATAGTACTTTCCATTTTCAAATCAGAGGAAAGGGCCAAGGCCGATCTGGAGGTGAGTGGACATAATTGGCTTGAGTTGAACATGATATTGTAGTGGATCATGCATGATTTACTGAAAGGTTTCATTTAGATACTGACTCATCGTTATTTGTAAGATGTAGTCAGACTCAACAGCATATAACTCATTGGGTTATGTCAAAACATATGCCACTGGTGGTAAAATATCGGAGTAGTTATTTGTGTCTACTGTACTCTGGATTGTTCTATTATATAAGACAGGGTTATTCTCCACTGTTTGGGTAATAAGAAACTATCTCCACTCTTTTGAGTTGCAAGGCATTCTGCATGATTTCAAAAGGAGCATATGTTCAAATGGAGCATATGTTTCCTCTTACAGCACATGGTGTGGAATATGGACTATGTTCCAGAAGCAGTCCTGAAAACCACCTGTAACTTGACGGCTCTGGAAGGCCTGACTCAGATGGACTCGCATCTCTTCCACCTTGTCAAGTTGAGCACTCTTTCTGTGAGCTGCGCCCTCAACATCGTGTTGAGCATCCCTCTGCTCCTGGCGATCGGCTGCACCCCGTCCCTCCTCGTCCACACACGCTTCTTCATCCTCACACACCTCCTCTGCTGCGACTCTCTCCAGGTAGGTGTCACACAGTGGAGGTGGACGGAGGCAATTCTGTCCAATTTGAAGACATTTGAAACCTACTAAAGGTTGCTGTTTATTGTTTATCATAACGTGGTTCCAATGGGTCTCATGATGTATCACATGCTCACATGTATCACAGGTATTCCAATAGCTCACATGTATCACAATCACATTATACTATATGTGCGTAAATACTTAATATAAAAACCCATTATATTAAAGTGTATTCTGAATCACGTTCACTATGATGATTTTTAGCTGCTGCTCATGGTCTCCAAGGATGCCCTTCTCCTCTCCTCGCAGGGTTTGCCCGTGGCTCAGTGTCTGGTGTTCAGTGCTGCCCTCCAAGGCTGCTCCATGGTGGGTTACACCAAACCAGGGCTCGGTCCAGACACGACCCCTAGCCCCTGGGTCTTATTCCTTCAACGTTAACACATTTGGAACTAAACAGGTGTAAGCTACAGTGCACTTCCTCCATAGGTATTGGAAAGAGGAAGCATTTTGTCTTCATGTAGCTCTATACTCCAACAATTTGGAGCCCTGAAATAGGGGGAGTACGTATGTTTAAAAAAGGATGTACTTTCTAAATGGTGAACCCAATCTGAAAACAAAACCCATAAGGCTGAGAATCTCTACTATGACCCCAATTGTTTGATTTCAAATCCAAACTGTACAATGGAGGGCACTGTATACGCTGTATACTCACACCTACTGTATGTGTTGTTCCTTCACATCTGAACACCAACTGAGTAGATGCAAGGGTCTTTTGTGCTACTATTAGCCTGACTGAACCATTTCTAGGTTCCTCCATGTAGAACCTCTCAGGCTCACTGTGATGTTCTTGTTACAGGTGGATCTCCTCCTCAACGCGTCTTTAGCCTTGGATCGCCTTGTGGCCATAAAGTGGCCTCTGCGCTACGCCCTCATGATCTACCCCCGCAGACAGAGACTAGCAGTTGGACTGATCTGGACTTCCTCAGTCCTGATCAGCGTGGTGACTCTGTGTATGGCTCTGACCAGCATGCAGGTCAACGCCCGTCTCCCACGCTGTCGCCCGCTCATCTTCGCCCCCTGTCTCTCGGCTCACCCGGCCTTCCAGGTGCTCCATACCGTGGTGGCTGCGCTGGTGCTCCTCACCTGCTACATCACCACGCTGGGGTGCTTCCTGCTCCTGTGCTGGGATACACGGGGTGTGCTATGTTCGCAGCGAGCAGTGGTGACCCTGGCCCTCCAGGCTGCCCAGACGCTGTTCTACTCGCTGCCTGTGATGCTTTACAGTTCTCTGCTCCCTATCGATCTGCACCATGACGCGGTGGATCTAGCAGCGACCACTGCGTATAACCTGGGGATATCACTCATACCACTGGTGTACGGGTACCGCTCCAGAGAGCTACAGAAGAGGCTGATCCAGGCCTCGCAGAGGAGCCGCGTTATCTCCCTCAGTTGATGACTGGCAATGACTGGAAAACACAGATGGGAAAGCTTGAGGACACTCGTTTGTTTCTGTGGCTGTGCTCCAATATTTTGAGAATGCATCCTGTTTTCCTCCGTTACTCTAGGCAGCCACTGATGTGTGTATGATTTGATACGAAGAGGTACCTTTTACCTAAATATTGTGACGGTTAGACTGCGACTTTGTCAATATGCGCTCATAATACACCATTGAATTTACTCCGCGGTTATTCTCTTATTACTGAGAACACATTATCAGATGTACACAGGGTATTTCCGATACGATATGAATGAGAATGATATATACCATATGAATGATATGTACCATTCCACAGAAAGGAAGGTTTGTATAGCTGAGTCAATATACCAGAGGGGGTGGTTTGCATCACAGTAATCCATGTTTCATAAGCAAACACAATGTGGTTTATCAACAGTAATGTGTCTCAGTGATCTCAGTCAACCTATGACTCATCGTCGTTAGTAGAGTTGGCATGGATACGACCTGTTGCTGTGTGAAAAGTACAGTAATGGCGCTTCTCCATTGACCAGACCAGGACGCGACTACCCGAATCGCATGCAAGCACAATGCTACAGCAAGCACAATAACAACCAAATTGTTCCGTTTGAAGCTACAATACTGGGACCATTCGTGACTGGGCTACAGGCAGTCAAATATTAGGCGAACGTGTGTGTAGGACACAAATAAACTTGGGTTTCATGCATTTCAAGTGGCATCTTTAAAAAGGTCAGGTCTCGTGGCCTGGGGTTGGCCTAGGGCTGGGTCTAGTACCACAGCCTACAGTTCACACATATGCACATGTTGCCAGTGCCACTGTTTCAAATCTGGCCCTTGTCCTGCTGACATACCCTCTCCTTCTTACTTTCCTGTCTTTCTTTACTATCTGTATTCAATAAAAGGAAAAATAGTGGGGGTGGGTGGGGGACGACTGGCCCACTCAAAACATTAAAATGTCAGATCTCTGGTGTTAAGAAAACATTAATATGAGAAACTGCTTAAAGGTCTTTAATTAATATCTTACATATCGATATCCAGTGGCGGGCGGTGCATTTCACACCTAGGCCTTCAGTGATGTCCGACACATTCCTACCTGAATTATTCTACCTCTTAATACCATCGTTATGACGCCATGGCTCTAGAAACTAGATAGAAACACAGTATAACCGGGCGTTGCATCACCTTAACATAGTCAGACAAGTACAACAGAGTTATATTAATATTTCCGAAGCATTTTTAATCAATAAATCCGCATTTACAATGAAGAGTGTTAAACTAACATCTTTAAGATCGCTACATTACCCACGTCTGTCGTCTCGTCCACCATAATAGCGACAAAGGGTGCCTTTTTAATCTCCATTTTGATCTCTTCTTCCATCACTTCAGCAATAGCAAAAATCAGGTCGTTTTGTATTTTGCCTGACGTCCCAGTAAACACTTTGTTTGTGGACAGGTGGTAATGTAAATCTGGGTTGTTTTCAGCCAGAAAAGAAAGAAGCTCAACGTAGTTTCCTCTGTTTGTGGACTTGGCGCTTTCATTGTGTCCCCTAAATGAAAGTTATTGTTTACCCAAAAACAGGACACAATCGATCAGTATTATCGATCAGTCAACGAAAGCTTTCGTTGTGAGGCTCCGTTTCCCTGCGCACTTTCAAAAGTTTCACATCTACCGGCATAGTTCCGCATCTCAATAGTGAATATCAATAGTGCGTATCAATAGTGCGTAGCAATAGTGCGTATCCAATCAAAAGACGTGCTGGGTGCTGACATCATTGAGCCTTACAGCAGGCGCCGTTGTTGCTTTTGCTCGCATCTACGTAGGTTTACTAGGTACGCCACAGGTTTTCTCGTTCCAATGTTAAGTTACAGGTCGAATCCGCAGCACCGTTTAATGTGAAGGCGGGCAGATTTTTGAGCCCCCTAGCAACACATTTTGATTGGATAAAAGCTCTAACATAAAGGCCAGCCCTCCAAATCTCAATCGGAGACTGGAAGCAGCGCAACCAAGAGGAAAGCTATGAAATGAAGAGAATAGACTATGGGGAATCATTAATACATATTTGTGGAAAATATATATTAAAATAAAATGTATATTCTGATGATGTTTAGGCCAGCAGAGAAGGCCTTGCTGGCCCTGACGGCACACCACTGTCGATATCTACTTTATCTGCACATGCAGTTGATATGTACAAAACATTCAATACAAGAGAGCAAAGATATACAAAGAGGTGACACATAATATCTAATACAAATGAGAAAAATACAGCCACATGTTCACTTTTGATTAGGGTTAGATTTAAGAATCAACGGTGGACTTTGGAGAACGGGGCTTGGGGCCAGAGGGGCAGAGAGGGTGGGGGGCTTCCCTGAAACGGATGATTCCCTTATGCAGAGACTTAGGCACAAAGACAAGGGCAGCACTGGAGCAACAGACAGCAGCACTTCCCACAGCACATTATTGGGGAGGCCGGTGGAGGCAGACATCGCAGGACGGGCTCATTGTAATGCATGGAATGGAATGAGGAACGGGATCAAACACGTGTTCTGTACCGTCCCTCATTCCATTCCAGAGCCTGTCCTCCCCTCCGCCAACACACACACACACACACACACACACTAGCAGTTCACACCTTTGAGATGCCTCCTCCTCTCTGGACAAATACAAAGAGCTACATAATGATGCTTTACTAGGACAATTGAGCAGCTCAATTTCACCCAATTACAAAGCAGAACATGGGATCGTATACGAATGTATCTAGGCACTGTAGACTTTGACACCACACACCCAAAGGTTTGGAGACATTATGGAATGATAGATTCCATAAACTAGGTGTTCCGGTATAAAGGTAGCCTACTGTAGGCAGCATAATGCCATTGCAGACTGAGAGCTCACCTTTTTTGGCAAATCCGTTCTGTTACATGAAAGAAGTAGAGGCTTTGGAATGGATGGGATTGTTTGGCATCTTTTTGGGTACTCGCTCCAAGTCCCAGTCATCTTAAACAGCTCTCTTTCCATGTCCTATTCCCTTCCTGACAACTGATCTGACTAGTTTTGATAGGTAAAAGGATTGTTCAAATCCAGCCAGTCAAGCCTGGAGATGGACAGAAGGAAATGAGGCTGTTTGAGAGTACTGGGACAAGTCTAGATACCAGAGGGTGAGTCGTAAAACATATAAAAACCATCCCCAGTCCCCTCTGCCACTGTGTGCCCCCAACACGAACCCCACCCAGCCTCCCTTAGTACAGACTAGTCTTCTTCATGATGCGCAGGAACTCCTGCTGGTTCACCTCGCCGTCCCCATCCCTGTCTGCCTCCTCGATCATCTCCTGGAGAAGGGTGACAGGGAGAGAGGGAATGGGGTGAGGGGTGGCCAGGAGAAGGGGTGTATATGTACTGTATATACGATTATAAAAAGGCAAACATTAAAAAAAAAGATCAGACATGGATATCTGCTTCATCTGTGTATGGCTCTAATGAATAGTGTGATTGGTATAATGTTACATAGTCTGTGTTTCTACATATCGTAGAGTGTGTGAGAGTGTGTGACCTGTTGTCCTAGTGTGTAGAGTGTGTGACCTGTTGTCCCAGTGTGTGTGTTGCACCTGCAGTTCCTCGTCCGTCAGGTTCTCGCCCAGCTCCTTGGCCACTCTCTTCAAGTTACAGAAGGAGATCTTTCCCGTCTCATCGTCGTCAAAAAGACGGAACGCTTTCAGTATCTCCTCCTTGGAGTCCTTCTCAGCCTAGATGACGACACGAGGAACCAGGTCAGTGAGAAGGAACAGCTTCCTTTTCACCTGTTTTTTATGGTATTTGGACATTTGATGAAAATACATTTGCGCTCTGCTTTTACCATCTTCTGTGTCATGACCGCGAGGAAATCAATGAAGGAGATCTTTCCTGTGGCCTCCTTGTCCACCTCCGTGATCATCTTCTTGATCTCCTCTTTCTTTGGCTCAAACCCCAGAGCTCTCATCGCAACCTGTCGCCATAAGTGAGGGACACACACAACACACACACACACACACACACACACACACATACACACGTAATGTTACGTGTAGGGCTAATGCCGAGAACGTTGATGGGCACACTTGTTACTTGTCGCTTTCAGAACCCTGGACAGGGCTCGGACTGTATATTGATATAGCAATACAATTGATAACACTTGATAAAACGTTCCTATAAGTTAACAATGTGCCGCATGTTTGTATTTTGATAAAGCATGGAAGTTATTGAAGACACGTGTCTGTCTAATTTTTTACTTCATTGCAGTATAGGCAATCTCAATGTAATGTTCTGTGTCGTTGAAGCGAAGCGTAAGTGAAATATTTCTGCTCCCTGGCACTCACAGCACAGCCCATAGCATAATGCCTAGACTACCTTCATTTTCACGTGACGTAATACAAAACTGCCCCTCCAGAAATGCCATGCTAAAATCTCCACTGCAAATGGATGTCAGTAACTAGATAATGGTCCCTAGGTGAAGTAACAGAGGACAGGATCTGACCTTGAGCTCTTTGACGTCAATGTGTCCGGAGCCATCAGTGTCGAACAGCTCGAAGGCCTCTCTGATCTCCTGCTTCAGCTCCTCCGTCAGCTCAGGCTTGGGGCTGGTCTTCTTACGAGGTGGGGCCACCGGCCCCAGGGATGGCCTCTTCACACTGGTCGCCTAGTGATGACATCAGAGGAGGGGACAAGAGTTCACGTAGGTCAGGGAGATGGAGACACTGACACTCTTAAAGTCTTCAATGGCATCCTCACCATCGATCTCAATATATATATATATATATATATATATATATCCTGGCATTTAGCTGACGCTTTTATCCAAAACAACTTACAATGCAATGAGTGCATACATTTAAGTATATTTGGTGCCAGCAGGAATCGAACCCTCAACCTAAGTATTGCGCCATGCTCTATCACCTGAGCCACAGAAGACCATCTCCTTTCCTCTATCTATACTGAATCTAAAGAACATAACAAATTCCTGATAGCATCCTCCATTGACTGTTGCTTTCCCCTCCTCCGCTGTGCTCTCAGATCAGGGAAGCTGATGGAGAGGATACTTATTAAGATTCACCCAGGGAGAGACAAAATCTATCGGATTCACTTTGTTTGAATAGAGCATAGAGAACACTGATCGCTGAATAGAAATTATTTTTGGGAAACATTCAGAAAATAGGAATTTGTCTATGCCAAAATATAATTACAGCCTATACGGCCTATCTAGCCCTGCAGCTTACCATAGACAACATCACACACCGTTTCATTTGCATGTTTGATATACCTCGGGAAAACTATTTTCACGTTTTTTGGACGTTATTTGCTCTACGATGTATCACTCACCATCTCAGATGTTCCCGTGTGAATAGAGGGCCGTAGATTTCCTGATCTGTCTTCAGTCGTATTTCTGTTTACCTATCGCTCCCCTCCCTTATCATCCAGATCATTCACGGAAAAAGAGATGCATTTATACTATGAGTCACTGGCTCGCAAAAATAATTTCTAAATAGAAAAATGTACGTTTCCAGGTTACGGGGCGCGCTAGTTTATTCCAGTGCTGTCATCGTTACTATGAGAGCCTGTAAGTGCGCTCGATTTAACTCACGCAGGTCTCTGGGTGGGTGGAGCACATTTAGCAGTGGTGCGAAGTCCGCGCGTAACACGTCAGGAAAACACATCCAGCACTCGTTCAGGCAAGCATAGCCTACAGTTGGTTATTGAGGACATAGGTAATAGGTATAGAATTAGAACTATAGACAATTGACTGAAACATTTCTTCCAGTTGTTAATCATTCACTATGGAAAGGGGATTCCAACTCAGACTATATATTATTTGCATTTGTCTTATATGGTGTCATAGTATTAATCGACATGTACAGAGCCCTATAATAGTCATTTCTGAATCCAGTAGGCTGTGTACTCTGTACGCATGCAAAGGAAACGCCGCTGGTGATCTTGGATCTGTTCGGCACATATGACCACTAACCCAAAAGCAGTTTGAATTAAACAACATCTGATTCTGGGACAGGCTAAGGGGGGGGGGCGTCGCTGCACATTGTAAGGGAGGGGCGTGGTTACTGTATAGACGTAAGACTCCGATTGGTCGGAGTGGTGGCGTTCTCTGACGCCATTACCACATCATTGGCTGCGCGCTTGTATCACCTTTGCAGCCTGTGTTCAGTTCACCCAACGACAGAGCGTCTCCAGCTCGGCTGATAGCGGGGTCGTTAATAGTGTTGCAGATTGTACAGGTCAGTTTACACTGTTTTGCAAAGATGTCCTTTATGATTTTGAAACGTAATAAGTGTCATTCATTCTTATCGTGTGTCCATTTACAGAAAACGTACTGGTGATGTTCTGAATAGTTTTGTAAAACTCTAGTAAATGACACATGCAACTGTAACCAAACAGCCTGTTTGACGTCTCCGCTTTCAGTTTGCCTCGCGAGACCGACGACACTCGGTTTGTCACATCGAGCCATGGCCACGCGCATTCGACCGGTGAGTCCTTGGAATTAGATGTCCGTATTGAGTTGACAATCCACTGAGTTGAAGTATTGGTATCATGTCCCTCTTACCAGTTCAAAGCAGTGTTGTTAAGTTTTGGAGTGTGTGTGTGTGTGTGTGTGTGTGTGTGTGTGTGTGTGTGTGTGTGTGTGTGTGTGTGTGTGTGTGTGTGTGTGTGTGTGTGTGTGTGTGTGTGCGCGCGTGCGGGTATGTGTGTAAAGCTCTACTGCATAAACTACCTAACCTATTACCTAACCTAATTATTGAAATTCAAGAACATCAAGTACCTAACTCGTTCTCAGAGTTGGTTAACTCTTGATGTTGTCCTCACCCCACAGAGCAGCAAGCGGTGTGCAGTCATAGGTGGTTCGGGGTTCCTGGGCAGACACCTCGTAGAGAAGCTGTTGCAGCGGGGCTATGCTGTGTCAGTGTTTGACATCCGTCAGAGCTATGAGCTTCCTGGGGTCACCTTCCACCAGGGAGACCTCTGTGACAAACAGGTGAGTCTGAGTACCTGGTCCCTGTGATTGCGCCTGTGCTCTTTGCCCTATGAACTATGCCCTATGTATTGTAGGCCTAGCGCAGACATGAGGGCTTTAGAACATCTCTCCTCAGTGCTCCCTTGGTGTCAGAATGGCTGCTTCCACTGCACAGTACAGTAATCACCAATATGACACTTTGTATTTGTGACGGCAGCTGGTGAAAGGGGGAACAAGTCAGCAACCAATCCAAATGTTCTGACTTTTATTCAGAAAAATGTAAATACATTTCAACATTGTTGACAATAAATGACACTCGCTAGTGAAACCAAAATATTGCAATGGATTCGGTGAGTTCCCCACTACTACCTAGATAACACTACTTTACATTTTTAGCAGGCTCACAAAACAAGCTGTACTAGCACAACTTGCCAGTTTGCTAATCCGTGGTTTGAGGATGTTTAAAGTCCAATTTATCTAAATCTTTCAGAATAAAAGTCGGTTTTGCCAACAGTTTGTCGGATGCCGACTTGTTCCCCCTTAACCAGCTGTCGTCACATTTGTATGTCTCTCTCAGTTCAGTTTACTTAATTGTCCCAGATGGGAAACTTGGCTTGCAGTCAGGAGTCACAATTAAAAACATACAATACAATGTAGAATTACGCAGAACAATTATGCAGGGGTACTCAGAATCTATGAAGTGAACTCAGAAATTCAGAGGGAAATGGGTGGTCTTCACTGGCCAACAGTTCTGGCCTTAACGAGAACATGCCGGTCAAAGGTGACAGTGAGGGAGGTCTGGTGGACACCTAGAACTTTGCGGTTCTCATCCCTCACTCTGTGTGTGTGTGTGTGTGTGTGTGTGTGTGTGTGTGTGTGTGTGTGTGTCAGGCTCTACTTAGAGCTCTCCAGGGTGTGTCTCTGGTGTTCCACTGTGCCTCCCCTGCCCCTGCCAGTGATGACCGGGCCCTGTTCCAGAGGGTCAACATCCAGGGCACACGCACCGTGCTGCAGGCCTGCACCGACGCTGCGGTCCAGGTAGGGGGCAGTACGGAGTCATCACCACCAGACTAAACACAGGGCCTCTCATACATAAGAGATTAGAGACGCATATGATTAGTGAGAGTAGGTTTGAATATACAAATACTTATCCTTCTTTTTTTAGATGTAATTACTCCGCTTAATTTGATTGGGTAATTTTTTCAGCTGGTGTTGACCATTTCACATTTACATTTTTTGCATTTTTGGCAACTTACAATAGATACATTTGACTAAGCAAGTGAATCAACAATTCACCAGTTCTAGCAGGAAGAGTGATAGAAGAAGACTCTGGCCTAGCTCAGGCCAGGGGCAGTTGTCGTGATAGAAGAAGAAAGAAAGATTATTTATTTTTTATTTTTTATTAATTGACACTGGAGCAAGGGGGGCAGTAGAAGTCTTAGGAGGCATAGTATATGGGAAAAGCAGGTGTCTTAGGAGACACAGTGCTGGGGATAGTAATGTCTCAGGAGGAGCAGTTAAGGTGTAGCCTAAAGAGATGGAGGTCTTCAGTCTCCGACGGAAGATGGGTAGTGACTCTGCAGTGACCAGCAGTGCCAGTGTGGTGTTTGTTGTCTCTGTGCTGTAGAGGCTGGTGTTGACCAGCAGTGTGTTTATTGTCTCTCTGTAGAGGCTGGTGTTGACCAGCAGTGTGTTTGTTGTCTCTGTGCTGTAGAAGCTGGTGTTGACCAGCAGTGCCAGTGTGGTGTTTGAAGGGACAGACATTAAGGATGGGAGAGAGGACCTGCCCTATGCCAAGAAGCCCATCGACTACTACACAGAGACCAAGATACAGCAGGAGAAGGTAAGGAAGAAGAGGCTATGGAACAGCCAAATCAAATGTACCGGTACTTGTCAAGTACACAATATACTAGACACAGCACAATCAAATGCTTTCGGGCAATCAAGTCCTCAACAATGCAACAATTAGCAATGCAATTAGCAATGCAATAATAGAACAAATAACTAACAAATAACTAACATAAGGTGGCATGTGTGAGAAGAGTGCAAATGTGTCTTGGGCCCGGTTGTTCAAAACCTTTAATCTGGATCCGAATGCTCCTGATTCTTTTTTGCTATCCAGGATCAGATCTTATCTGGCTGATTTTTGTCGTATAGGCAGCTCGATCTGATCCCCCAAAACAATTCTGATCCAGATTTAACGTTTTGGAACAACTGGGCCTTGGGAGAAAGACACTGAACTGAAGCGCTACCTTGCAAGAGGTGGAAGAGCTTCTGAACAAGGCTAGGGTAGAGAACTACCACCACACACATCTGACTTCCCAGAGCTACCCATCAAGAGACTCTGCTTCACTGTAGGGCTGCCACAAACGATTATTTTCATAGTCGACTAGTCACCGATTATTTTAACGATTAGTCGACTAATCGGATCATAAATTACAGCTTATCGCACAATTACTCAATCGCTCTTATTTAGCTATCATCTTCTAAATCAGCTTCTAAATTTAGCTTGAAGTTGTTAGTTGTTGTTGTAGGCATGTGCTAACTAAAAATAAAGACAATTAAAATGATTGTTCACTCAAAAATAGATATTTTAATGAACTGCAGATTTATTTCTGGCATCACTTGCATGTAATGTAATGTAAAGAGTAGTAGAGGGTGCAAACTGCTGAGTAAAATGAGGTAGGCTAGGCACTAGGCAACCAAAAGAATACAAAAACAAAAGTAAATACTTGTACAGATTACAAAAGTTTTGCTTTGCTTCACTCATCTCATAGTAGAACGCGCCTTCTTAGCACTGTAACGTTAAGACAACATTTTTAGCTATTTGATAAGTATCGCTTTGATGACAACGTAAAATAATGTAAGAAGGCTTTTAACGTAACGATATCGTTAGCCAATAACAAGCTAACTAGCTTACCGAGACGAGCCATCGTCTTCCTCGTCATCTGCCACAACGTGCTTCCTTTTTAGATGCTCGCGCATCATAGACGTGCTGCCATGATAAGCGAGTTCAGCTTTGCAAATTTTACATTTTACATTCTTTTTTTCAACGTTGTGGTTGAAATGCTCCCACACTTTAGAGGTACGAGGACAGGAAGAAATTTCTCTGTTTGTTTTTCCGGGGAAGTCACGTGTGCCCCGGATGACCGACACTGCGCATGTACATCAAAGACACTGGGAGACGCTAGCCAGTGGCAGCTTCAGGGAAGAAAAACGAATGCTTATCGAATGAAATGAATGGTCTTTATTGTCATTGATATAGTACAGGTACCAAACAACGAAATTTGGGAGGGGGGGCTCCCCTGGTGCTAGGCAAAAAAAAAAAAAAAAAACGCTTATTTCAGCTAAAAAAAAACATGCGACTACGGCGATTACCAAATATGTCGGCGACGATTTTGGTAGTCGACGTCGTCGTGACTAGTCGACTAATCGTGGCAGCCTTACTTCACTGTCTTGTACCTTGCCGAAGCTAACGCTACTCATGACCGTTCACTGTGTTGTTCATACTCGTGACCTCTTCCTCTCTGTGGATCCTGTGTCTCAGATAGTGGGGCGGCTGTGGCGCAGGAGGTAGAGCCGCCGTCTAATGATCGCAAGGTTGGCAGATCGGTGGTTCGAGGCCCCCCGGCTGGCCACGTGGGAACCCCAAATTGCTCCCAGTGAGCGGGCCGGCGCCTTGCATGGTAGCTTGCCGCCATTGGTGTGTGAATGTGTGTGTGAATGGGTGAATGAGAGGCTGTTGTAAAGCGCTTTGGATAAAGGCGCTATATAAGTGCAGTCTGTCTACCATTCAGATAGTCCTGGAGGCGTGTGACACAGAGAAGGGCCTCCTCACCGTCGCCATCCGGCCTCACGGCATCTTCGGCCCTCGCGACCCCCAGCTGGTGCCTATCCTGGTGGACACGGCTCGCAGGGGCAAGATGAAGTTCATCATCGGGTGAGTCATCAGAGAACACGGGGTTCACTGGTGGAGGAGAGCATGACAGGGACTGATTCACACTTAACTGATTTTCTGAGCATCATTCATTTGAGATGACAGAGTTATACCCACTACACCAGGGGTGCCCACACTTTTTTGAACCAAGATCTACTTTTCAAGTAGCCAGTCTGCCAAGATCTACCAGTCTAGTTTCAACATCGCAATCGTACACGCACGTACTACAAACACACACACACACAGTTCCCAGCCTGCATAGTAAACTCACAATACACTTTCTCTCTCTCTGTCACACAGCCACACAGGAGAAGACCATCACAAACCCTCCCTCTTTGCTATTCACACTCACACACACACACACACACACACACCAGGGTTTCCGTTAACCGGTAATTACCGGTCTTTGTCCGGTAAAATTTGTTGAAGTCCGACAAATGTAAAACTCTTCGGTCACAATGTCCGGTGAAAATAATTCCCTAAAACCCTTCTGCGCCGAAATGTACCTCCGCCGGCACCGCACACAACATTGTAATTACCGTAATTTCTAAACGGTTTGTGCTATCGAAAAAATTCCAACTGTCCCTGAAAGCTGAGATGTTGCACTTCAACCAACATATAGGGTATTACGGTAAAATGTGACGTGACGACATTCTCAGAGTCAGTTTACTCACAGTGAAGGCGGAGGAGGAGTTGTACTCCCGAGTCCGAGTAAGTATGATTTGACAGGCAGTTAAACTAAATGCCTTCCCAACCAGCGAGACCTGGTTATAGAAATGACGTTGTTTTATTGATATAAAAAGGGTAAAACTGGAAAGAGAAAATAGAAAACTCACATTAATCCCAAACAATTTAACAAACTTCAGTTAATGTGGAGTCCGTTCATTGATCGATGCTGTCTGTTCAGTTCCCAGTGAGGCGCCCGTTCAGCGCTGGACATAATGGCATAGCGCGCATGCGAATCATGTTATATTATTATATATTGTATATAGCTCGCATCTAATCGTATCGGATGAGAAATAGACATTAAATGGCATATATAGGCCGCTACACAACAGTAATCACCGCGACAAACAGCTATATTATATTTTAATATGATGACCGGAATATATCACGTTTGTCCGGTAAATCTAAATCTTCCCGGACACGATGTCTCGCCGGTATTTTGTAGTTGGCGCTGTTGACTGGGCATGCGTGGTGAACCTGTGTTAGGTGTTAGGTGAAAAGATCAGATCTCAGACTGGCTTACCTGTACGTCAATCAAGTGGCAAAAGCCATAGTGAGGATGGATGATAGGCAAACTTTTTTTAATTTATTTTACTTTTTTTTCTCTCTCTCCTTTTGGGCTTTGTTCAATGCCATGCGATCTACCCATACTACCTTTGCGATCGACCGGTCGACGTATTGGGCACCCCTGCACTACACTAACTACCTACCTATCTATCTGTCTATCTTTCTATCTATCTATTTCTCTGTTATCTTTAAAGTCTTTTTGATCTTCCTTTTTCTAGCACGACTGCCAATGGCCCCAGGCCTGAGCATAGATTATTTGTTCCTGCTATGACTGGTGGATAGATGATTCACTTACTTAGTCAATTATGTATTGATTGTAAGTCACTTTGGAATAAGGCGTCTGCTAAATGCCAAAAATGTAAATGTAATGTTTATCTCTTTGTCTCTCTGTCCCCCTGAGCAGTGACGGATCTAACCTGGTGGATTTCACCTTTGTGGAGAATGTGGTTCATGGACACATCCTGGCTGCTGAGCGCCTGAAACCAGAGTCTCCTCTCTGCGGCAAGGTGGGGGAAATTCTTCTTCTGTCGCTCCTCCTGGCAATGTCAGATAAAGAAGTGCTCTGACATGCATAAATTGTTGCTGAGCAGGAGCCTTTATCTCTTCCTCCATCTCTCTCTCTCTCTCTCTCTCTCTCTCTCTCTCTCTCTCTCTCTCTTCCCCATCTATCTCTCTCTCTCTCTCTCCCCCATCTCTCTCTCTCTCTTCCCCATCTCTCTCTCTCTCTTTCTCTCTCTCTCTCTCTCTCTCTCCCATCTCTCTCTCTCTCTTCCCCATCTCTCTCTCTCTCTTTCTCTCTCTCTCTCTCTCTCTCTCTCTTTCTCTCTCTCTCTCTCTCTCTCTCTCTCTCTCTCTCTCTTCCCCATCTCTCTCTCTCTCTCTCTCTCTCTCAGGCGTACCACATCACTAACGACGAGCCGGTAAGGTTCTGGGACTTCATGTCGGAGGTCCTGGTGGGTTTGGGCTATGCCGCGCCTCGGTACCACCTCCCCTACCGCCTGGTGTACGGCCTGGCCCTGCTGCTCTGGCTGCTCGCTCTGCTGCTGCGCCCCCTGGTGGCCTTCAAACCCACCTTCACCCCCATGAGGGTGGCCCTGGCGGGCACCCATCACTACTACAGCTGCTCCCGTGCCAAGCAGGACATGGGCTACAGCCCGCTGGTCAGCCTGAAGGACGGGATCGCCCGGACCGTGGAGAGCTACCCTCACCTGAGACACGGAGCCTGATCTCTCTCTCTCTCTCTCTCTCTCTCTCTCTCTTTCTCTCTCTCTCTACACATCAGTGGGTTGGAGCCTCAGGGGGCTAGAGCTTCAGTTGAGATCCTCCTCCTTCCGCGACATTCCAGAAGTTCTCATAAATTATGCACTGGTGTCAACAGGGAAACAGTTAGTCGTTTAGAGTTTTCGTATGTTCGTATTTCTCAAGTGAAGACTACTTGAGACCCGAAGGATGGACGGTCTGTCGGTACTCTCACCCAGGTCTCGAGGTCTGTTCGTTAGGCTTAAACTAACTCCAAGTGTTTACAAAGGGACACATGGGGGTGAGTCTGCAGATACAAGCCTTTGAAAAGACCTATCGCTCAGCCACACCCCAAAATAGAAATTGTCCAATCATATCACAGCAAAAGTCACTACAGGCAGAAAACTTGGACAAACAACTCACTAATATCTGTGGTAAATCAGAAATGTTTACTCCCGCCATTGTAAGTCATTGAATGTCAGTTCAGTAGAGTTCAAAGGGGGCGTGGCTTAGCGATAGGTCTATTGAGCCTGTCCTTTGCCTTGGTTATAACATTCTACCAGCAGATGGCAGCATATATGCCTTCTCTTTGTTTATTAGTCGTATTTCTTACATCGAGATACAAAGTTCTCAGCACTTGGAAGAATTTGAATGAAGATTGTTCATCTTCTGACTCGTACGTGTGTTGTGACTACTGTTTCGGCAGACACAGCCATTCTATTTGTTCCCGTAATACATTGTTCTGTATTCTCAGTAGCTGTGCATCTCAAATAAAATCATGTGATATGCCTTACATTTTCTGCTTTTATTAAAAGACTAATGCTATATTTGTTTGTAATGTTGAAGATTTGTGACATATGCAAGAGAGTTTATTTGTCGTCGCCACGGGAAACAGTTGACTTTGTTGAACGAGGCCTCTGAAGTTGTTTTCATTGATCTTCTTTTCATCGTCTTCTCATACTTCCTCTCCTACAGTATGCATGTCATTGAGCACAATAATGGGATGGGCAAATACACACACATCCTCTTTCATCCTCCCCTTTACACATTCCTGGTCTACTCTCTGTGACAGTCATTTCCTCTCATTACACTATGCACACATCCGTTACAATTAATAACTGAACCTAATTGTTTGGCTGGTCTGTACGTGGAGCACCTTGTATCAGTGACACAGAAACCACAAGTACATTAGTAGTTGCTGGTGCCTGTTTGTCATTCCACCTGGTGGTGTGGTGAGAGGAGAGGGTGGGGGTGAGTCCAGATGCCTGACATTTCTCTCAATAATAATGGGCCGTGGCGTGGGTACTGGGGTGAATCGCTGAATCACCAGGCAAGGCTGTCGGACTGGTTTACCTCAGCTCGGGGGGTGGGAAGACAGAGAAAAGCATGATGGTACAATAGACTTCACAGTTTAAACATGCCAGAGTGGAACTTTGGCACTTTGGCATGGTTTCATCATCCTCTCTTGTCTCTCTGCAGTGAGTAGAGCCTGTGGGATGAAGAAACTCACGTGTTAATGAATGTTCTAGAAAGTTGCGACATCCCACCCCACCCAACCCTTTTTACATTTTGAAAGGGATTGATTCATGTATGTGTGGTATGAGTGTGACTGTTTTCATAGCAACATATATGGGTGGGGTGGGTTCAGTACTGTCAACCTGAATACTGTCAAATGTGTGGCCAATGATTTTGAAAGTGCAGTTTGTTGCTATTGACAACCCCCTTTGGAGCAGATGGTGGTGTACAACAAAAGTTGAGTCTCATTCACTCACACACACACAGACTAACACACAGACAAACTAACACTGCTTACCTCTGCTTTTCATGCTCCAAGAGCTACTTGAGGTCAGCTGGCAGATTGCATGTTGACTGTCTCCCTATTTTGACTGTTGTCGAAACAGATGGGCTTCAAGACTAGACATGTTCTACGGAGCTTTAGGGAATATAATTGATCATCTTCAAGTTGGAAAGAGCCAGCTGCGATACAAAGCAAATAGCAGTGCTCTTATTTGCTTTGGTGTTGTGAAATACTTTACAGTAGACCTGAGGGTGAGCTAGTTAGAGTTTGTCACTCTCATATGAACTTGTTTGTTAGTGCTGTTTGTTATTGATGTGTCTGTCTCATTTTGATGATGCGGGCAGTGTGTGTGTCCCTGCCCAGTGAGCATTAGAGGAGTTTCATAGGAGTAACTCTGTTGCTATGGGTTTGTAGCTATGTTGCTATGGGTTTGTGTATGTTACCCTCGTCCAGCTCCCCCTCCTCGGGACAAATATGTGCTTACTCACCTCGAAGAAAAAAAGCGGAGAGAAAAGTAGTAGAATAATAGCATCATAGCAACCTCGCCCTTTCTCTCTCTCTCTCTCTCTCTCTCTCTCTCTCTCTCTCTCTCTCTCTCTCTCTCTCTCTCTCTCTCTCTCTCTCTCACACACGCACACACACACACACACACACACACACACACACACACACACGCACACACCTGCCGCCTTGACTTGCTGATCTTGTTAGTGCTCACGCCCGTACCTGTTCGCTCAGAGAGGGAAACACCTGTCAGACAGAAAGGACTTTCTCTTTGCTCACACTCTCACACACTCACACACACATACACACACACACACCAAGCTATTTACCTACAGCCCACAGTGCCCAATCCCTGCTGCTCACTATATCTCTCACCTTCAACTCACCTGTGTGGACATTCCTCTTGATTTAGAGCTTCTAGACTTCAAGCAAAGGTAGGTGCTTCTAAGAGCTCGGATGATTCTTTGAGTTGCTTCTGACTGTTATCACCATGTTTGTTTTTTGACCTAGTCAATCATACTGTATCTACGGGTTTAACTGTTTGTTGACGCTCCTTTTGACTGCACACGTGTGGATGTCACTGTGTTTGCCATCTTAGAAGCATTTCTCTCTGTCTGTTTGCTTGTTTTGATTGCCTTGCCAGAAGACTAGACCTGTCCCCCCCTGCCCTTCCATAGCCGTTATCATTTGTCATGTGTGTGTGTGTACTGGTGTGTATCATCCAGTACAGTAGTTTAAGCCTTCAGCATATATGTTTTGTTATCACTCTGGGCAATACACCTGACATATTCAGCATATTCATATATTAACGTCTTTGGAAAGGGCGTTTGCACAGCCTGAGGATTTTTACCACTTGGGGAGTATTTGCATAGTGAATTTGGCAGCCTTCCACAGTTTTTGCATACGCTCAATTTTGCCTCTATTTTTGATAAGGGGAATCTTGCCAATTTTTTATGACCATTTCCCCTTTCTCTCCTGTCCCCCTGAGGATATCAGTAGTTGTGTGAGCTGTCTGTGTCTATTGATGATGGATGGTGAAATGACAAAACCTTGGACAATTTACATTCTTAACACATGGACATACTTATATAATATCATGAATTTATTCAGAGTTAAATGTAATTTATTCATTTTGTTGAGGCCTACACTTCCTACTTGCCAGGTTCTAAGATTGTTAAACAGCGTAGAAAACAGATGCTACGACTGACCCCTTGAACCTTATATACCCAATTAAAATGTTCTAAATTGCAACCGTCTCAGAAGCCAAGAAGGTCAACAATGCTGTGTTGAAGACAGGCGATAGGCAAGGCGTAAAACACTTTCTCTGGGACCGCTCCTACCAACACATCCTGTCCAGTGCCACAGATTGTTCCACAAACAGATTGACCTCATCAGCTCATCTGCGCGGTCCCTGAACTCCTGAGACATCTTAATGTGCTATGGTCTTCATCAACCTATGGTGGACGAAACCTGTGTGTGTGTGTGTGTGTGCGTGTGTGTATGTGTGTGTGTGTGTGTGTGTGTGTGTGTACGCATGTGAGTATGACTTGTGTGTATGTCCATCGGTCTCTGGGATGACAGAGTGTGTTTCGGTAGAAAGTGGTAGGACTGGCTCTTCTGCATCGCTGAAGGATGAGACTCAGGAATTCCATTCAAAACACACGTTCCTTAGCAGGACAGAGAGAGAGAGAGAGAGAGAGAGAGAGAGAGAGGGTGGGAGAGGGTGAGAGAGGGTGGGAGGCTGGTGGAGACGAGACGTCTTTCTTCCTGTGTCAGTGCTATTGCATAACTTGTATTGCTGATTCACAGCAGTGTGAATGGTGGCACTTGGGAAATAACTTGCTGCAATGGTTCCGTTGCTGTCATGTGTATTCACAAGCACCCTTCACCACTAACCATCCATTTAACACCATCGAGGCGGCTGTGGCTCAGGAGGTAGAGCCGGCGTCTAATGATCACAAGGTTGGCAGATCAGTTCGAGCCCCAGCTGGCCATATGTGTCCTTGGGCAAGACACTGAACCCCAAATTGCTCCCAATGAGCGGGCCGGCGCCTTGCCTGGTAGCTTGTCGCCATTGGTGTGGGAATGTGTGTGTGAATGGGTGAATAAGAGGCCGTTGTAAAGCACTTTGGAATAAGGCTCTATATCAGTCAGTCCATTTACCATGTATACCTTGGTTCTGTGTCTGTTCCTCAGGGAACCCGAGGGAGGAACCGAGGAGGAAAGAAGTGAAGAAAGAAAACAAGGAAAGACACCAACGCCGGTGACCATGTCAAAAGGTGAGCAGAAAGGAACAGGTTCAGATTTGAATGAGATAACGTTATGAGATCTGTTTCCTGCGTCGTAAAAAGGTGGTGAGAGTTCTACCGCATGCCGGGCAGATGACTGCATGGTTGGCGTTGAGGCATTGTTTCCTTTTCCATGCTTCCTTTGAAATATGTGTATCATTATGTTGATCTGTTCTATAAAAACTACTCTAAGTCATGTTTATGACATCCCTTCTGTGGGCATTCAAAGTGTTTGCAAAATGTGTGCTTGACATGTTGTGTAGTGTGTATTCCAGAGGTGTGTGTGTGTGTGTGTATGTGTATCTGACACTCCTGGTGTGTATAACATGGGTGTGTGTGTGTGTGTGTGTGTGTGTGTGTGTGTGTGTGTGTGTGTGTGTGTGTACGTGTGCATGTGTGTGTGTGTCTCAGAGGGGGACAGAGCGTCTGTGTTAAGCACCACTAAGGTTCGGACCAAAATAAAGGGCGACGCCAGCTGGTTACAGCTTGTCAATGAGAACCGGTCCAAACCCCAGGAGGAGGAGAAACCATGGTGAGCTTTATCTTCATACGGCTTAATGATATTAGTTGGAAGCTAGTCTGTATGTGTACATTTTGGCCTCTCTCTGTCTCTCATTCTCTCATTCTCTCTCTCTCTCATTCTCTGTCTCTTTCTCTCTCTCTCTCTCTCTCTCTCTCTCTCTCTCTCTCTCTCATTTCTCTGTCTCTCTGTGCAGGTTGGCAGAAGTGAGAGCTAGTCGTCTTAACGGAGCCCCTATTGAGTCCAGCCCAGTGTCCTCTCCCACTAAAGACCCTGCGTCACCCATTAAACTCATCGCAGACAGGTAAACACTGGTCCCCACCGTCAATAATAACCTCAAAACAACATCATGCCTGCCCCCGTAACTCAAGACTCAACAACACCACTTAATATAGACAAAGCCAATTTGACTGGAACACATGTTTTACACTGTATTATCTGTATTCAACTGTATTATCAGCCTGACCTTTGTCTTCTCTGCTGTCTCTAAACTAGAGCACCAGCCTCAGGATACCTGATCAGGTTAGGCAGTTCCTCCATCAATTAATTACTTCGGCTTGAGTCATTATATTGAAGAATGTTGAATAACCTGTGGCCTGATCTGTTTTTTCCCAGAGGGGTTTTCACCAAAACAGATAACAAGACGGCTCCATCGCCACCGGCATCCAATGGTCTCAGGTATAGACAGCACTCGAGTTGAGCCCTGAAATAAAAACGGTCAAAATCATCCCCCTTCTAAAACTGCCATCCCCCCTTTCCATGTAATTTGATCAATGAACGTGGTATTACTGCTATTTCAACATTTCGTTTTGTGCATATTGAGTACTGTGGGTGAGGGGGCACGCACATGACATTTTTTACCAAGTCACTGACACTGAAGTCACTGACACTGTGGGGATGCTAAAATTGTCCCAATATGATAAAATCCACCATCCCCCCTGATTTTCTTTTACAACTTGAGTACTGGGTATAGAGGTTCAGCTAAGACGTGCACTTGCATACATTACGTGCGTTGTATGTCCTTCAGATTAAATTGAATATTTTATATTCCCTATTCGCAGCGGGTCAACTACCAACTACACTAAGAAACCGTCAGAGAGCTATAAGAGAATGTGAGTTCATTTGTGCTAGTGTATGTGTGTGTGTGTGTGTTAGTGTGTGTGTGCCGCTGTATGTCTGCCTGTATGATATGTTTACCGAATTTCAGGAATGCTGAACACACTGGGTTATGTTATAATTTGTTGTATTTGTGTGTGTCTATGTGTGTCTGTGTGTGTATGTGTGTGTGTGTGTGTGTCTGTGTGTGTGTGTGTGTGTGTGTCAGAGCCCCTCACACAGTGCGGCCCACCTCAGATAGCCCAGCCCAGGCTGAGGGTGACCTCTCCCCAGAGGAACATGAGAAACGGTGAGACTCCGCAACACTCCACAACACTTTTTATTTGACCGTACGAAAATGAAGTATATGGCCACGAAGAACCAGAGTCTAGTCTCATTTAATCTCCTCTGCTCTCATCAGGATGGAGGCAGCCAGTAATGTCCTGAAGACGTCTTCTGTCAGACAACGTTCCTTTGTTCTCTCAGCTGCCAAGAAATACGAGTATGTCTGTTCTTTTATACGTCTGCTCTCTTTGAGTCTGGCCTTTATACGTCTCTTTCAGTCTGGCCTTTATTCTCAGACGCCCGACTCTGAGTTGAGTGAGTTTAGTTTCTTGTAACGCTTTGTGAATCTAAATCTGAGTGTGTAGCGGGGCTAGTCTCTTTAAGTAGTCGGCTCTCTCTCCCAGTCTAATCTACTTCTCTATGTCTTCTCCCTCCAGGGCCACAGACACATCCCCTGACACCACAGACAGTGCCTCTTTTGTGGCTAAAAGGTGAAAGATGCCACTCAAAGCACTTCCCCTCAGGCAAAAAGAGAGAAAGGTGTATTTCTGAAATGAAAGGCTCGATCAGAGATCGATATGTTTCTGATATGTTTCGTCTGTGTGTATCTAAAGGGTAGTGATTTCGGATGATAGTGACACTTCCCCTGATGAGACTCCACCAACCGACACCCCCACTGCCCCTCTCACCCCCGCTGTCCCTGTCACCCCTACTGCCCCTGTCCCCCCCACTGCTGCCCCCGTGGCCGAGCCTGAACCACAGACAGTGTAAGTCCTGCGGCTATGGGCCATTGGGCCTGAAGTAAGATGCACCTCATTAAATAGACCCGCCAGCAAATCATTTGGATGTGTTTGTTGTCCTCTATTTTCCTAATGTACTGTATCGTTGTGTGTTTATGTGCGCCCGTGTGTTTGTGTATTTTCAGAGTGCAGACAAGTGTGAAGACAAGTATTGAGAGTGTTAACGAGCCAGCTGCAGCAGCAGTGGAGGACGTCCTCCTGGTGCCTTGCCCTCCAGAAGAAGTCCCTCCGGTCTCCCTGTTAGATGACACCCCAGCTGCTGTCTCCGTGAAGGACGTGTCTCCAGCGCCTGTGAAAGATGCCCCTCCTCCAGTCTCCCTGTTAGACCATGATGTCCCAGGTGTCTCTGTGAAGGAGAGCCCTCCTCCTGAATCTTTTGAGCTCATGAAACCAGGATGTACGAAAGTGGCCACTCCTCTTCCTTTCTACGTAGCGCCTGTGAAAGATGCCCCTCTTCCAGTCTCCCTGTTAGACGATGCCCCAGGTGTCTCTGTGAAGGAGGGCCCTCCTGAATCTTTTGAGCTCATGAAACCAGGATGCACGAAGGTGGATACTCCTCTTCCTGTCTATGTGGGAGAGATCCATACCCTCCCAGATCAGGAAGTCCCTCCAAGGTCACCGGTCCCTGGGTCACCAGTCTCAGTGTCTCCTGTCCCCGAGCCAGAGCTAGAACCAGAGCCAGAGGACGAACCAGAGCTGTCCACAGATCACAGGTGCGTCAGACTTTCCGAGACCCCACTACTAGATGCCCTTAAAGACAACTTACACAATATTTAACAGACATGAGTCATACAGAAGAGTCTTGCAGTATATATTTGATTGATTTTGATTGATTGATTGATTTATTTGGGTAAAAAGTACAGTACATCCCAGAGGATAGCACGTAAAAGCACTTGTTTCCAACATGGTCCTCGTTGGTAGACAAAACAACCAAGACAATAACATACAAAAAACAATGCACCAAGAAACATACAAAGTGCATACAATATACCAGAACATACAAGATACAATCAGACATACAAGATACAATCAGAAATTGTATATACATTTGCATATAAATGTTTTTTTTTAGGATGCAAAGGTCACAGGTTCCACATTCTTGGTCTGTGAAATATGTTTGAAGAATGTTTAGTTGGAACTCGAGAGTGCTTGGGCATTATGGAATGTTGATTTTGTTTTGTGTTTGCCCATCCCTCTCCACAGCTCTGCTGTTGACACACTCACCGCCCTGTCCGATACTCTCATTCCTTTTGGCACAAGTTCCTCCAGGTAAAACATTCAATTGATTGTAACCAATTTCATCAACACAGGAATAGAAACAAAAAGGATTCAGTCTGATTTTTTTTAATCTTCTCTTCTCTTCTCTTCTGAAGTTTGAACACAAACATTGATTACACCAATCCTGAGATCTCTACATTGGCTACCAGTCTCTCAAATAATTGAATTCACTTCTAATCGCATACAAATTACAAAATGGTCTTGGACCAAAATACATATCAGATCTCCTCCCACCCTATATTCCAGCAAGGCCCCCAAGGTCAGCTGAGACCAATCAGCTAATCATTCCAAGAGTGAAAACAAAACACGGTGCAGCAGCTTTCAGTCACTCTGTCGAGTGCTCCTGGAACAAACTCCCTGAAGAAATCAAACAGGCCCAAACTCTAAATATATTTAAAACTAGGGTAAAAACCTTAATGTTCTGCAGTAGTTATGATTGAACACTAGCACTTATGTCTTTTAAAAAAATTATCTGTTATCTTATTAAAAGCGTTATCTTATTTATTGTGTAGGCCTATATCTATTTTTATTACTTTTATTTTCCTACTATTCTCCTCTAATTGTTTATGCTCTACAATAAAGCACTTTGAATTGCCTCTGTTGTATGAAATGTTCTATCCAAATAAACTTGCCTTGCCTTCTCTTCCTCTTCTCTTCTCCTCCATCTCCAGAGACGCAGAGTCAGTACTGACAGAGGAACTAGGCCCAGAGGACAGCCAAGCAGAGGCCAGGTGGGAACCCGCACACTTCCTCATTCATGTCATAGTTGAGGCAGAAATAGATCACATTACAGTCCACACCTGTCACTGTATACAATACATCACTTATAAACCCCCAATACCTACCAAAAAAGTTTGGTCAGTCAACACATGTAATTAGATGTTACCGAACAAATTATTTCAAATTGTATTTGAGGTTTTCATGAATACACCTGATATGTATGTGTCGTTACTGCTGTTAGCGTTGCTACTGCTGCTATGATACGAGGTGTTCAATTCAATTCAATTCAACGCAACTGTATTCATTCCCTCCAGAAAAAACGCTTTATTGACAGGTGTTTTTCTCTATGCCCTGTAAATAGGTTCGATGACGAGCCGGCTCCTGAGCTCAGTAACTGCATTGTAATGACTGATGATCTCCTTGCTCTCACGAACGGGTTGGTTGAACATCCATACTCATTTTCAAGTAAAGCTTTTCCACAGCACATACGATGTGGAGTAATTGTTCACAAACTGGCCACTGGATGGCACTGTAAGCCTTGTAATGCTATTTCAACATCTCCTTATCATTTCCTTCACTGTCCTTCACGACTCCTTCCCTCCTCTCTGCCCACCCCCTGTATAGTCCAGAGGAGTTGCAGGAGCCCAACCCCCCCAGCCCTACCTCTTGGAGTCAGGACCTCCTCAGTGGACCAGACAGGTAGCCCCCCCCCCTGATCAATAGACATTTGGTATCATCGATTGGCTAAAGACTTCACTCACATGATTTCCCTGGTGTGAATGAGAGGCTCAATAAACCTAGGATCAAAACAGGGTGTGTCCTGGATGTATTTGACTGTGTTTAAACTCTGCTTCCAGCGCTCCGTCCAACCCCGCACAGACCCATGACACCTTGGACCTGCTGGCTGATGATATCATCCCCATAAACACAGACGCACGCAGGTGAGTGAGAGAAGAAAAAAACAAAAACAGGTCCACCTTTGAGGACATCATCGAGCTGATACAAATCTCTACTTTACACAACCGACGGAGTGATAACCATGTCTAGTCTTTACTGTACCGTGGTACTACATTCTCCAACGTCTTCGGGTGTTTCTATTCCCGGTTGTCCCTCTCTCAGCCTGAGCATGGACCGGTCATTCAGAGAGGAGAAGGAGCGGCAGGGAGATTACATTTTACATTTACAGTTTTGGCGTTTAGCAGATGCCTTGTTCCAAAGCGACTTACAATCGACACATTTGACTAAGCAAGTGAATCATCAATTCACCAGTTCTAGCAGGAAGAGTAATCTAGCTCAGGCCAGGAGCCATTGGCAGTCGTCGTCATAGAAGAAGAAAGAAAGATTTTTTATTTTTTATTTTTTTACATAAATGAATAGACACAGGAGAGACAGTACGGGGGGGGGGCAGTAGAAGTCTTAGGAGGCAAAATCCGGTGTCTTAGGAGATCAGACACCGGAGGACACACCCAGGTAGACATACAGGAGAGGGTCCTAGGGCTGTGGTACACGGCTCATTCACTCCCTCACACTCTACGTCAGATCATCATCCGCTAGGATGAGCAACCTGTCAAGCAGAAACCTCCTCCTTACGCATATTCACTGTCTTTTTCTTTAATGGAACACTATTGTAAATACTGTATGAGAGACACCATCACCATCCTGACCTCTTTTCTGCCTCTCCTTCTCTTCCTGCCATCACTCCACTCCACTCTACATCCCCCTGTCTTTTCCTAACCTTTTCCAAGTAGCACAGAGCAGAATCCAGATCCCTGGAGATAATAATACAAGAACCACCACTTGGCACTTAGTCCAGGTAGCTCCTCACCACTATACACTAAGTGGTAGCGTACGGTAGTGATGGAGGTACCTGGACTCTCCGCCAGCTTATTACATCTAAACTGTTATATGCGATTTTCGAGAGTGCGGGCAAACATATAAAGTATTACAAGAAAGAGTGTTCTGGCATCACAGAGAGGGTTGGTTTGCCTTATCCCGAAGACCTTCAGATACCAGATTTGATTGAACAAGTCCCTCTTTCGCCTGTTTATCATTCTACATGCGTTATAGCTTCCATCACAAGTCAATATGATCAGAATTCCGCCGACACACAGTGGGGCATGTTTCACAATTGAGAGTGAAATCAGTGTGAAATTGTTTTTCAGCTCGGCTGATCCATTTGATCCGTATCCGATAGGGACCACATCCACTAACAGGTAATCATATTGGTCTGGAGCTGTGACTGTTTCCCCCCAGCCTGAGATAGAATCTTAGCCAGCATGCATAATTCAAACGTCTGATAATGAATCACTTTTCTCTCAATCTCAGTACCCCTGACCTGCTCGAGCCCTTCTCAGTCCATTCCATCAACAGGTACTTCAGTTTAAATGTAAAATTGTAACTCTGAATATTTTTGTATTGTATCCCTCTGACACTAGCCTACATGGCTAATGACATTGCCGTCGCCTCCACCCCCACGTCACACACACACACACTCACACACACACACACACACACACACACACACACACACACACACACACACACACACACCTTCGAATTTATAGCCTACATAATTATGGTTCTATTTTGGCTCTTTTTTCCATTGTACAACTGCCATTACTGCAAGTGGTATGTATGGCTACCATGACTGTAATGACCATGGCAGCGAATGCTAATGCTAATGCTACTATTCCCTCAGTCCTACAGACCTCTTGACCCCTGACAGTACCAGTGAGTCCTCCAGCCCTGACATCAGGTACAATAAGGGGAGAGCTACTCTCTACTTTACTCTACTTCACTCGACTCAGTCAACCCTCCAATTGAATGGCATGGTCATATATTACTCTGTTTTGTGCTTGTACAATTCACTACACGTACAGTTCATTTTGTAGGATAACTGATGAATGAAATGGTCCTAAGCTGGAAACAATCACTGTTTGATGATTTGACGAGATGAGGATTTGTGAATTATCTATGATGCTTTCTGCAGTTTTTACAATGTGAGTGGTGACGTCTTGGATGACCTCGCAGATGACGTCATACCCATCAACACAGACACTGAAAGGTAAGTGATTGTTTCAGTCAAAACACAGACCTCTCCATCGCAGAGAGGAGAGACATTCACAGTCTTGTTAAACGCTATAGAAGTTAGGCTACCAACACCCCCCAAGGAGGTTTGATCACTTATTTTAGAAACACAGATCTAGAATGACTTCCTGTCTTCATACTGACTCCTCTCTGTCCTCAGACTCAGCAACAGATCCTGGGAGAAGTCTTGGGACACCAACTCCCCTGAGGATACCAACACAGAAAAGAGGTGAATGACCTCACAAATGATCACGCCAGTACAGTTTACGCACACACACACACACACACACACACACACACACACACACACACACACACACAGACACACACGCACACGCACACGCACACACACACACACACACACACACACACACACACACACGTATGCACTCACACACGCACACACACACACACACACACACATTCATCCCCATCCTGTGCTAAAAGGCCTATTATATTATTTTATCTCAGCCAGGAGGATGTACCTGTGGGGCTCGTTGAAGACCAGCAGACCCTGGTCACGTTTGAGACAAAGTAAGTCACTTCTTCGAATGTAATTTACCAATCCTCCAACCCTCTCTGAACAGCTTTAGTAAAACAAACATTGAACGCAGTGAACCAGAACATCGTGCATTGGAGCTGCTGAAAGGAGGTCACATATAAAGTGTATATCCGTTACCACTTTCCCTTACATACAATATGTAGTAAACATCCATTCTTCCCTTTAACGATGGTTACTGTGTCATCTTAAAGGAGTGGTGTGTTTGACGTCTCGTTGGCTCGTGTATATTGTAGGTCCTCTGAGAATGATTCTCCCTGGAAGAAATGGACCTCACCCACTGCCTATGCCGTTGACAATACAGATGAGAAAGACAGGTATTGTATATCAGCTGTTTGGGTCCTTCTCTAGAATGTATTTTTGGGTCCTTCTCTTCTATGTACTGTGCCCTCCCTGCGTGAGTAACGGGACAGTGAAGTCTTTTTTCTTCTTTTGGCTCAACACTCCAAAAATGCTGGATTTGAAATCAAACAATTACTAATCTGGTCGAAGTAGAGATTCTTCAAAACAAACAAAAACAAAACAACTGAAGATGGCTGCAGTACAGGCCTGGCAGAGCATCACCAGAGAAGATACCCAGCGTCTGGTGGATCAATGGGTTGCAGACTTCAGACAGTTATTGCATGCAAAGGATTGTCGACCAATTACTAAACATGAGTGCTTCATTTGGACATTATCTGAATCTGTCCCATTACCTTTGGTGCCCTAAACTAGGAGGACTGTGTATAAAAAAGTGTTGTAATTTCCAACATGTTTTACTTGACTTACACAAGGCACTGGATACAAGGAATTATAATGTCATTGATAATCAAATTATATTGTACCTTCATATCTCAGCTGTCTGTCGCAGATCTATTGTCAGTTGGATGACAAGCTAAGCTAACAGGAGTGTTTTATTTTGTTACAGTGCTGAGAGTGAAACAGAGACACAGACCGACAGGTGAACCCACAAGACTCCACATCATTAACCTCACACTTTCACAATCTCATGTCTGATGTTTGAACTTCACACTTTCACAAGAAAATCTCAGATCCCATATCCTAGTTTGATAATTAACACAAAAGAGTCGGTGGGTGCGGTAGGGGTTGGGGGTGTTGGGGTATAATGGTTAACTGTTGTATGAATGAGAGGAGGGGTCAGATGAGGCAGGGCACTGATGAAGTAGAGTAGTGACAAGCCACAACTTGGCCAATAAAACCAAAGAAATGTACAGGATGAGGAAGTAGAGCGACCGCACTGTCGCTGTTTTTAAGGGACTAGAAGAAGAGAACACATTTTTCTGCTTAGATCACAGACGCTGCACAACCCGAAGCTACTGAGGAGAATATTCTGACTGTTATACTGTAACTTTTCTTCACAGAGAGACATACAACGACCCACCAGAGCTCGCAATGGAACGGTGAGTTTGTCATGTTGTCTAACGTCCAGAGCGTCGTGCAAGTACTTCAACGTTTAGTAATAGTCAACATTTACATGGTTAGATTATGACTTTCAGAAACATTGTGTTGAAACACTCTTCTTGTGGGTAAGACAACCCAGTATACTGTATGTGAAACTTTCAGATTTTACGGTTAGATATAGTCAGGGTCGATACAGAGATGACCTAAAACTAAGGTATATCAATTTATGGGAAGTATTAATAACTCTGAACTTTATGTATGCCACTTCCTAGCTTGTCAACAACATACAGGGCATTCTGACTGGTCTTTCCTGTTTACCTGGATGTTATACGACAGCAATGAACAGATTTAGGCCAAAGCCGCTGTGGGATCGCAGCTGCATACCATTAGTATCCTGAACTGGATATTAGGTTACAAAGGAGTGTTGTGTGTAGACTTCTGAATCAGGTTTCACTGTTTCAGATGATGGCATCAGCATTGCGTCAGCATCCTTGCAGGATTCTACTTTTCGTCAAATTCATTATGTTGTCATCTGATACAAATACAGCCCCATGGATGTAAAAACTGTGACCCATTATGAAGCGTCTCTTTAGATTTTTCAAGATTCTTTCCTTGTGTCTGCATTCCTGCATTTTCCCGTTGTCACCCATACACTAACACACAGTCCTCTCTGTCTCTGACCTCGACAGGGCTGATGACAAGGGAACCCAGTCACCAGATACAGAGTCTAAGAAGTGAGTGAATGAGATGGAGGGCAGTATGAGGGAACAACCATCCGCCTGGTTACCTTATTGTCCATATCTGGTTATGAATCAATATCCCTGTCTTTCACACTCACTCCATCGATCTCTCTCTCGTCTGTCTGTCCTCGTGTTAGGGGGTGTGTGTACGTAAAGGAGTACGTCAACACTAGAGATGGAAGGTAAGATTGATTGTGTTTATACGTCCTATTGCAATAACACCTCTTGCCACACAACTTGTAGAATACCGAGACCACACAACATTTAAATAACACACTGGCCTTATGTTCCCCCAACGGACCTGCCCATCTACCCTCCGTCTCCTCCAGCCAACCCTCCTACCCCAGGTAACAGTCCTACTACACCTACCTCTACGCCTGTCCCTTAAACAACCCCCTCACCCTGAACCCACTCTGTCAGTGTTTGCGGCTCTGAAGGAACCCGACACGTGTAAGGAATAAGGCTCCACCGCAAAGTCTCCCTAAAGTCTATTAATTAGAAGGCTAAGTGGAGACTTGTCTGGATTGTTTACACGTATCTGCTTCCTTCACGCCAGTCAACGCTGGAGGGACGAGGGCAAAAGGTTGTCTTCATCCCGGCTGTGATTGAAAACAAGCACCTCAAACGATTGAACCTGTGATACGGAAACTGTACCCCTCTGTTCTGGCTTTCCAGAAGTGCTACGTCATCCCCCTGCACCTACTGCGGGGAGTTGGTGGGCAACGATGCCAAGATCACGATCGAACACCTAAACATCTCCTGCCACCCGGCCTGCTTCAAGGTAGCTCACCTCTTTATGACATATGTGGTAATTAGTAGTCATAGGTTGTTATCATAACAATAGCATACCCGCATTGTGGTGGTGTGGTAAAGGTACTGTAGCCAGTGTTCAACTGTAATCTCATACTGCACTTTCTAGTGTCTGGAATACACCTGACGTTGTGTCAATGTTGTTGCAGTGCGGTGTCTGCAGTAAGCCAATGGGAGACCTTCTCTTCAACATGTTCCTGCATGGAGGGACAGTCCACTGTGAGACCTGCTACGCCGACGTCCTCTAGGATGCTTAAGTGGCTTTCTTTCCTTGCCTCCTTGACTGCCTTTGCACCAGACACTTGGCCTCACTGGGCATAGAACATTGGTGTAGGGTTTAAAAGATACTTACAGTATGGTGATTATGTTGATTCAGTTTAAACGTCTGTGTTTTTTGATAGTTGTTTGACACTTTTCCCCTGATGCTGTTACTCAGAGAATCTAAAATATGAAGGAAATGTCTCTTAAACATTTTTGCTATAATGAACTGAATATATTGACAGTTTTGTGCACTCTCCTATTCTTTTCTGAAGTGTATATCTACAGTATGCAAGTTAAAAACGAAAGGAAAAAAAGATTACAAATTACACAATTTTATTTCAAAGTATTATGTTGACTTTCTTTGTTGCTTTGTCTTACAAAACAATAAAATGGCTTATAAAAACATAGTATGGTATAAATATATATATTGTATAAAACATCTTGTACATAAGTGAGTTTACAAGATTGTCGAGACCTGTTATCACGACAGGTTTAAGACCAATCCGTAGGAGAACAGATATATTGCACAGGTTTTTCACTGAGGGTTGGGGTATGTGTGCCACAGAAGATGACCTGTTCCTAAGAGCATCCATGGAAAATTAGAGATTGGAGTCTTTGTACTTAGCTGTTTCTCTTAGTCTCATCTCTCACTCTCTCTCTCTCCCTCTCAAACAATGCATTTTATAAACAAAGGCCTTAAATGGCAACTTAATATAACATTCACATGAATACTATTTGGTAAAGAAAACACTCTCCATGCCCTCTCTCTTAGTCTGTTTGATGATTGATTTTTGGACGTCAACAGTTCATTGGCATTGTGGTAGACTCTCCAGTCTGGTCTCCAGCTGGGTACTCACAGATGATCACTATGGGGATATGGCCATGATGCCCCTTCTGGTTTGTGGGGAGTGAGAGATTGTGAACGAGTGAGAGACTGTGAATGTATTCCTGTCTTGTCCATCGCCCCGTCTGAGAGAAGTGAATAGATGAGAGCAATAAGGCGGATGCTCCAATTAGCCATCACCATGCTCATCACCTATCCTGTTCCCTCAGAGCTGCAAACACCAACAAGCTACGAACTAAGGGAAGGCGCTATGGGAAGGAGCTAAGGGAAGGAACTAAGGGAAGGAGCTAAGGGACTAAGGGAAGGAGCTATGGGAAGGAGCTAAGGGAAGGAGCTAAGGGACTAAGGGAAGGAGCTATGGGAAGGAGCTAAGGGAAGGAGCTAAGGGAAGGAGCTAAGGGAAGGAGCTAAGGGAAGGAACTAAGGGAAGGAACTAAGGGAACTAAGGGAAGGAACTAAGGGAAGGAGATAAGGGAAGGAGATAAGGGAAGGAGCTATGGGAAGGAGCTAAGGGAAGGAGCTAAGGGAAGGAGCTAAGGGAAGGAACTAAGGGAAGGAACTAAGGGAAGGAGCTAAGGGAAGGAACTAAGGGAAGGAACTAAGGGAAGGAGATAAGGGAAGGAGATAAGGGAAGGAGCTAAGGGAAGGAGCCAGCGACCGATCAGGAAGCGGGCATCCTCGTCTTTGTCAGCAGCACCCTGGTGTGTAGGTGTGGGGGCTACGTGTGGTGTGTAGGTGTGTGGGGGGGGGGGCTACGCATCTCTCTCAGCAGCACCCTGGTGTGTAGGTGTGGGGGCTACGTGTGGTGTGTAGGTGTGTGGGGGGGGGCTACGCATCTCTCTCAGCAGCACCCTGGTGTGTAGGTGTGGGGGGCTACGCGTAAATGGACTGACTTATATAGCGCCTTATTCCAAAGCGCTTTACACCAGCCTCTCATTCACCCATTCACACACACATTCACACACCAATGGCGGCAAGCTGCCATGCAAGGCGCCAGCCCGCTCACTGGGAGCAATTTGGGGTTCAGTGTCTTGCCCAAGGACACTTCGACATGTGGCCGACCGGGGCTCGAACCGCCGATCTGCCGACCTTGTGATCATTAGATGGCGGCTCGACCTCCTGCACCACAGCCGCGTCTCTGTCAGAGCTCTCCTCGGGCCCTGCGGACGGCGGTCTCCTGGATGTGGCTCCACAGCAGCGAGGGGTCCGAAGCGTTGAGTCTGATCAGAGACTCCAGACCCTCCGCCTGGTCCAGGCTCTGCCAGTAGTCCTGAGGCCACATCTGCAGCCAACTAGCCGACAGAAACACACACACACACACACACACACACACACACACACACACACAGAAATTCATCTGGTTAATCGCAGCAATAAAGCTACTAAACAAAGCCAGTCAGTCATATAGATCAAGTGGATCAATGATCAAACGCGTGTTCGTGTAGCACATTAGCCGTCTTTGGACAATGTATGATGCTGTACACAGACAGACATAAGCATATTCTTATCATATGGCAGAAGTGTACCGTACCCGTCTTCAGGAGCGATGTCCTGGATATCTCCGTACCCCGGGCTGGGCAGAGGGCATCCCATGTGAGCGTTACTGGCCATTTTCGGCTGTGGGGGCGGGCTCTGCTTAGGGGCTCTCCGATAGGCCCGCTTGGCTGCCAGCCGGGCGTTCTCTTGGTCGCACACGTAGCACTCGAACCCATTGAGGTAGTTGGGCTTGCTCATATCGTTCACGCCCCACTCCCTGCTCTCCAGCCCCTCCAGCAGGCGAGTGTTGGTAACGCGGCCGGGCTTCTTGAACTCCAAATACCTCGCGTACGCGGCGTCGTCGCCGTCCAGGGACTTGAGGAAGTCGGCGAGGTCCTTCGGCGAAGGGAAGTCGTCGACGAGGACGACAGAGCGGGCGTTGGGCATCCAGTCGGCCACCGAGGGGGAGCCCCGGTAGACGGGCACGCAGCCCTGGTGCAGCGGGCGCCACAGCTTCTCCGTAATGTAGTCGGGGCACAGGCCGTTCTCCAGCGCCAGGTGGAACTTGTAGCGCGCCACAAAGCCCATGAAGAAGGCGTCCTCGCCCGTGGCCGTGTCCGTGTTCTCCAGACGCTCCGGGAGGGCTCTGTTGTTCAGGCACTTCCCGTAAGAGTCCACCTGGAGAGAGAGAGAGAGAGAGAGAGAGAGAGAGAGAGAGAGAGAGAGAGAGAGAGAGAGAGAGAGAGAGAGAGAGAGAGAGAGAGAGAGAGAGAGAGAGAGAGAGAGAGAGAGAGAGAGAGAGAGAGAGAGAGAGAGAGAGAGAGAGAGAGAGAGAGAGACGGGTAGAGGAGACAAGACATTGAGTTGGCAGCCCTAGAAAAATCTATATATAATATCTTAACATCTCGATGTCTCTCTAAACCCCTATGGACAGACAGCACTATTACCTCTATATACTTCATGAGCTCCTGGACGTATCTGTCCCTGTCTGAGGGCACGTCACAGTGGGACTGCATGTACAGCACCGGGGCCAAGCCCTGCTTCCTCCAGCGGTTCTTCTCCTGGAGAGGCACCGCCACGGGCCGCAGCAGGTACCCCAGAGAAGGCAGCCACTGCAGGGTCAGTGGGTAGTCTGACCCCCTCCGGAACGTCGCCGTGTAGTTGAACAGACGGATCCCCGGCGCGTGGGAGAGGACGTAGTTGTTCATGGGAGACTCCTCGTGGAACAGAGCCCAGGTCTGGTGAGGAGGGCGGGGGAGTGGCGCCTCATAGGCCCGGTAGTCTGTCCCGTAGAAGATGATGGAGGTTGTACGACGGTGCAGCTGGACCTTTGAAGACCAAATTCCAAGTTTAATCATACCTGTAACTGTTACAAGCACTCAATTATAACAGCAATAGAAGGGAATGACAGTTACACCCAAACACTCACTAAAAGTGTTGTATTCATGTCGGTACCTTCCGGTTGCGGGTGACCAGACAGGAGGAAGTGGCACAGTCGATGCGTTCGGAGTCGCCGGGGAAATGCGGGAAGAGCCCGGCGCTCCACCACAGGAGGATGGGCAGCTCCTTGTTGCCACGGGAGTCGTTGTTGCCAGGGCCTCGGTACGTGCTGACGGAGGCGAACTCCATGTCGGACAGAGCGCTCTGGGGCTGGAAGGCCCCCCGGTCACCTGCATCCAGAGGGTCCAACAGCAGGTCCTGGGACCAGGAGCAGGGCAGGGCAGACAGGAGACACAGCAGCTCCAGACACACACTGGACAGCAGCCTGATCAGCCTGACCTCCACAGCCATCTGGAATACACACATTAGGGTCAGACCCTCACACTACCACACACAACCAACTAGTCAACACTATACACTACTACTACTACTACTACTACTACTACTACTACTACTACTACTACTACTACTACTACTACTACTACTACTACTACTACTACTACTACTACTACCTACTACTGCTACACAAGACAGTAATCTCTGATATTGCATTCCAACAATGATGTTATGACATGGTATTGCAACGCGTCGCATAACAGACATCAACACAACAGACAGCTGAACGTGGCTAACGAGCTACTATAGAGTATCCACTCTACATGGCCAGCCAAGCCAAGCGTCTAGATTAGGTCAATAAATGGTCGTTTTTCCTACCACTATCAATGCAAACACATTAGGGTACGTTTCCCCTCTCTTCTTTTCTGTGGCGACCACCAGGAATCTCCCCAGGAAACGTTTCTCTGGGACTGGGAGGAGAGGAGAGGGGGAGAAGGAATATGTTTGGGAAACAGCTGGGATCTTCTTCTGGCATTCCTCCGTGGCTGCGTCACCACGTATTTGACGTATTGATCTCTAGCGCCACTCGTAGGCCTGGAGAGGAATCCAATAAATGTCCATATAATGTTTTTCTTGGAATTAAAATGGTTATTTGTGTCATATCATTTCAAGTCGTGATTTCGCTTTCTCATCATATCATACTTGCCTGGTCCTGTCAACTCTCTCCCTTACCCAAATACGGCTGCCTTCATCAACAAAACAAAAATGATTGCACGACGGAACAACAACCTATCTAGATTATGATATGCATTCCTGTTTTATGTCATTATGAATATCTGACCATGGAGGTTAGAACAATGCTGTCCATATGGGCAGAGATCTGTGCCACTAGAAACTGAATTTGAATTACTGACTTTTGAATTGCTCAATTTGAATACTTTAATTAAAAAAATGAATTTTAATCACATAATTTGAATTTGTATTGTTTAACTTTATTCAGTTTTTCAATTCAGTTATTCATAATGTCCACTCCAATGACGGCCTTTAGGACCATGAAGCGACACTGGTAGAGACGAGCGACGCAAAGCCACCCCAGCGAAGTCACGTGACGTCACATCTCAGATGGAGAACTGAAACAGGCTACGATTCATATCTCGGTACAGAAAAGAGGTAAAGATGAAGGACTTTGTTCTTAAGATCAATTGCTGAGATGCATGTGTGATCAAACTATTCCGTGCATTCGTTGTTTTGTCTGATACCTATAGCTATATTTCAGAATGTCAACATTATGATTATAAGCCTTGGGCTAGAGCTGTGTTGACTGGCTAAGCTTGCAAATAACACACACCGTTTTTTTTTTTTTTGCACACGCTTAGTGTGCGTTCGAAACCCAACATGTTGTTGGTCGTTCGGTTGCAAAAAGTAAAGATGTGTAAGGACAGAATAAGAACAACACAGCAGGTTGTTTGGGTAGCGAGCTTGTGCGAGATGGACAGGCGCATGCGCAGTGTCAGCTGATCCCAGTCGCTCGTGTCCTCATCTCCCTGACTCATCGTTGTTGTTGGAGCTGATCTCTCCGGTAGTAGGGATATGCATGCATGCAACTAAACTCGCAACTAAGATTCGTTTGTGAGTTATATACTATTCCTGACTAGTCTTCACTTGTCTCTCTCTCAAGTCAAATCTGGGATCCATGCATTTAACACAGCATTTTACCAGGGTGATACAGATGCAGTAGATTTGTAGATGTCCTATGGCTTATAATCATATTTATAATAACTAATCCAGGTCTAATCCAATGTTTTTGCATAATAGGCAATATTCCAAAGATGTTTGGGAATAGGCCTTAGCCTAGATGTCCTGCTATGCTAGTTTCTAGCACAACCAATCGGTGGCTTGAGCTGAAGTGGGAGTTCCCTAATGGGTCATTCAACTCATCAGGTGCCTCTGAGGGGGGGGGGGGGGGGGTAAAAAGCAGGGGGGGGAGGCAGGAAACAGATAGAAGGCTCTTGTCTTGTTGAAATCAATCTCTCTTGAAATAGCCCAGCTATCTCTGTTCCTAGTGTATTATCTTCTCCTTTGGGACAAACAAGGCAATCAACATGTCAACATAAATGCTAGTATTGTCCTGTAACTGGTTACCAACGTGTACGTAGTGCGCCTCTGTTGTACAGTAAACATTTAATCTCTCTTTCTCCCTCAGGTTGCATTGACCCTGGTCAGTAGGCTTGCACGGAGGCCTGGGACTCAGTGGCCAGAAGCCTAAGTGAGGAGGCCTGGTGGCCAGCCAGCCGGAGGGGTGGGGGTCGTGATGAGCGGGAAGAGCCTGCTGCTGAAGGTGATCCTCCTGGGGGACGGAGGCGTGGGGAAGTCGTCCCTGATGAACCGCTACGTCACGGACCGCTTTGACTCCCAGTCGTTCCACACCATCGGCGTGGAGTTCCTCAACAGGGACCTGGAGGTTGACGGCCGCCTGGTCACCCTGCAGATCTGGGACACGGCCGGCCAGGAGCGTTTCAAGTCCCTGCGGACGCCCTTCTACCGCGGGGCCGACTGCTGCCTGCTCACCTTCGCCGTGGACGACCTGCAGAGCTTCCAGAACCTGGGCGCCTGGAAGAAGGAGTTCATGTACTACTCGGACGTGCGCGACCCCGAGCGCTTCCCCTTCGTGGTGCTAGGCAACAAGGTGGATAAGGAGGACAGGGAGGTGGGGGAGGACGAGGCACGCGCCTGGTGCGAGGAGAACGGCTGTTGTCCCTACTTCGAGACCAGCGCCAAGGACGACACGAACGTGGGCGGCGCCTTCGAGGCGGCCGTGAGGGAGGTCCTGGCGGCCGAGGATCAGATGGACCACACGCTGCTGGGCAGCACCATCGATCTCCATGGCAACCGCAAAGCTCCCCGTTCTTCTTGCTGCTGACTGGTCCTGTAGGAAACGGCCCTTGTTTTTTCCTCCTTCGCGCCTCTCGTGCTCTCTGGCCTCTCGCCGAAACTCTCCTGTAGCACTCTTGAGAGCCAAGCGGCGCTGTCTGTGGTACACGCAGGTACAAGCTATTAAGACTGACTGTCCATTCAAAATGATCTGGACAGGTATTGTTGTTCAGCTGCTCTGAAGAGTTAGGCATATTATCCATGCTTATTGGGGAGTATCGGGGGATCAGAGAGCAGATTTTGGGTTACGGTCGGGTTATCAATGCAGCCAAGGTACAATGTAACAGGTACAGCTACAATGTAGGCTCACAGGTACCTCCTGTTTTACAGCTCTGTTCGCTTCCAGCAGTGTTGCACAAAAAAAAACCTGCTCTCTCTCTCTCTCTCTCTCTCTCTCTCTCTCTCTCTCTCTCTCTCTCTCTCTCTCTCTCTCTCTCTCTCTCTCCGGCTTAAGCTTCGTCTGCCTGTGCAGAGCTTTTTACCATATGTCTTTGCCGCAGTCATTTTAATCTCTAATGTTAATCTAAGGGTTAGAGATTCTCCTTTGTGTTCCTCTGCTCTCTTGTCTGTACAAGAGCATAGGGCCCATCGTTACTGTCTGTCTGTCTGCTGAATGTTCTAGGGTTTCACGGGTACTTTGAAAAGATCAAACTGTCAGATCTGGTGACAGTGGTTTGCTAGCTGTGGGAATATAATACACTGACATAGACAACGTCTGTAAGTGATGCTGTTCTCTAGATATTCAGACATCATGTTTGAGAACTGACAACCACAATGAGACACACCCACATTACTGTTCCAGTCCAGGGTAAATGTTTGCTCCATAAAAAGGGAATAATGTTTTGATTTGTTTTTGAAAAGGGACTGATTGTGTTAGACTGCTCTGTTATGGATGCAGCTATGTGCTGTAGCTATAGGTTAATTGTGTTACATGATGATAAAGCGTTCTCTTCCAATTACATTTTTTACCTCTAAAGTACCAGTTTCTTCAAAGTTAGTGTGTGTGTGTGTGTGGTATTGGACACCTCTGCAATCTCAATTTCATTCCTTAATAGTGAAAGTATATTTGAGATCCCTTTAAGTTTTGAAGACCTTTTTTTTTTTTTTTTGACTTAGGAAATAGCATAATGCCTGTTGTTGATGAAGCACATCTGTCCCACAAAAATGACTGCTGTTGGCAGGTCAGTTTTTCTCAGAAAAAAGTTGATTTGTGATCCAACACTTCGCTACTTTTAACCTGTGTGTTTGAGATTGTTCTCAAGGTCTTTTTCTGTGTCACTAGACTAGAGAGTGATGGCATGTCTGTTAGCCCTACTGCCTTGCCTGTTGCATTGGCAGGTCTAGATTACATTCCAGTCCTTAAAGGGAAGTTCACCCAAATATCAAACATTTTTATTCTTTCACACACCTAGACTGGTCTTTTGACCACTAGTGACACCGTCTGTGAAGCGCCTATCATTCCATTGGCCACTGCAGCCGAGATGTAGCATAGCATCGGTTAGCAGATTAACATGGATTCTCAATTGAACCAAATAGCATGGTCCAAATATGTTACGTCTCAGCTGCTGTTGCCAATGGAATGAAAGGTGTCTCACAGTTGGTATCACTACTGGTCAACAATTATGACTTTTTGGGGGGGTGAACTATCCCTTTAAGCTAATAGTGTACTAGGCCTCCTCTAACTTTACTAATATGCCTTGCTTTTAGTTGGTGAATGAAGGTCTTATTTGAATGCGAAACAGCCTGAGCACAAAGAAAACCATTTTACCTTTAATGTATGGATGTTACCTTTCAACTCCTCACAGGCCAAATACTCACTCACTCTTCTCAATACCTCTCTGAAAGTCAGGTATGTCGACCCATAGCCTAGAGATAAATGGTACTTTTATATATAAAAAAACAATAATAATATAATAATAATACTTTTACCTATGTTTTACTGCCTGCACCCAATTTGACTATTTTAGTGGTTTTCCAGTGTTTCACATATGGTATTGTTGGTATAGATTACCTAACAAAACAACAGTGTTGCATTAATAAGATAGATTATCTTCCTTTTTGCATGTGAAGTTCACAATGGTTAAATTCATGTTTCCTCATCTCTTTTCTCATTTGATTACTGCTAGGCTATACAAGGGATATGCTTCACTGTGAAAGAGAAAACAGTTAAAAACAAGCACTGTGGTACGTTCATTGTTACTGTGCTACGCTCTCTCTCTTGAAAATGTGATTACTCAACCAGGTACAATAAACAGTATTTGATAAAATTATAGACAGTGTGTTTCCAAAATCATGGTACTTTACATAGGAGATTTATTAAATAATGTGAATGGATTGTTTTAAAACATTTGATGAAAAGCTGACCTACCACATGTTATGTATTGAAAGAAACATTTGGCAGAAAGAGATCAGAGTCACGTTTCACTGCTACTGAAAACATTTAGGAATAGCCATAACATGCTTTTATGAGGGATAATTATACTGTACTTAAGGACAGTATATTCCTATACTTTGTTGTTTAGATTTTGTGCTGATGTTGGCATAGTACCATGCTGAATAACATGATGTAGGCTAACTATGTATTGATTTCTGATGGCACATTTCTAAAGGAATGTGATACTGTACTCCTGAGAATTCATTAGGCTATTTTAAAGACCGACCTACACTATAATCAAGGCTATACATCTCAACATATCATTCTCATAACTAAGTCTTATCTCACTGTAAACAATGCAAAATGACTGGGTTTGTCTTGTCTGTTTCTATGTTGAAACAAGTTACAAAATAATGTAAACAGTGTTTTCTTTGCCACACGGCTTTGCAACATGAACATTGCAGAGGGCATTCCTGATTACATGTTATACTGTACCAACTGACTGAACAATGTTATTTTCAACGGCAGTGAATTTTCAGTGTTTCCATTTGTCGGCCTTGGACTGTGTGAGATGTATATAACTGTGTTCTCTCTTGATTGCTCGTTGTAAATCCAATATTTTGGTCCTCTTCATTGCACTACGGAGGTCAAGACTGGTTGTGTGTTTACAGGCTGATGTAATGGTGAATACTATCCAATACCTTATTATAAATAAACCATGCAACATACAGTATCAAATGGAGGAAATGTCTTTGTGTGGTTTTGTACATCTGTGGTACGGTATGTTGTTAGTTTCAGATCATGAAAAAGGATATGCTGAAGGTTTCTTTATTCATTTTCAAAATAAGGAGGAAAAGATTTGGCCAGAATAACAAAGCGGTAATGTTTTATATTCAGAGACGGCAGGAAGACAAAGATCAATGCTTAGTATGATTATCTTTTCCCAGCATACCCTCAGTGTTCACATCTCAAATTATTAACAGAGAAGTAAAGACCCACTTGGTTATGAACATATCTGCACGTCTCAACGTTTGTCTCAATCATACAGTACTGCATATCGATAGAAACATAAAAATAAAAAAAGTTGAAACAAACTTTAGCGCCCATTTATGGCTTGGTTCAGTGAACAACATGCAATAATAACACCCTGATCATAAAACTGCTGAGAAGCAGCAACTCGAAGACAAACTCAGAGCAAAACAATATACAGTATGAACTAAGAATAAGGGTTAGGGTTAGCTGTACCAGTACCGTTGGACAAAGAGGTCAGGGTATCTGAACAAATGTACTATAGGCATATTTTTTCACATTTATATAGTCAAGAAAAAGCTGGCCAACTTAAGTAAATTGACGGAAAGAAAATGAACTCTTCCAAGTTCAAAGGAATCAGCTCGGGGATGCTGTCAGGAGGAGTCTGATGTCTTAGTGGCGTACGGGGAGCGTGCAGCGCCCCTGTCCTTCAGCAGTTTACCATACAGGGCCACGCTCTTCCTCTCCTCCTTCTCCCTCCGCCTCTGCTCCTTCAGGTACACCTGTCTCACGGCCAGATGGAGGGAATAGTGCACCTGGGGAAGAGAGGAACAGGATACACAACACCCACGTCCCTGAGAGAACAGTAGAGAACACTAGTAGGGTACTAATCAACTCATCAGCTATTCCACCACACGTCACCTTATCTCTTCACTCACTCCAAGATAGCATATTTACTGAGAGGCGTGACATGGATTCTTTAAAGACCACCTTTTTATTACCAAATTATTACCGACATACTGTAACATCATGAAACACAAACAGCCAGCCGTCAATTCACAAAACCAACCTGTACTGTTGGATAAAGCTTCCACCAAAATTGGATAACGTATTATGTTACATTACAACATCTTTTGTTAGTAGCTGTCGATAAAAAGTGTAAATTGTCATTAAGATTAGTACGTTTTATCTACAGTAGGTAGTAGGATTTGTTATACAATAACTACAAATATTTCCTAGGTAGTTACAGAGACAAAACAGCAATCATTTGATCTCTATAACAGAATCTCAACTCACATGAGTGATGCCATGCACAACCTGCAGGCGGAGATATCACACCTCAATGACACACTAAGAGTCATCTTTAGAGATGATTCAAGTTCTAAATAACACAACGTTTTGCTAAATTAGAAGGCACCTGTCGCAACTTTTCCATGTCACAATTAAAAACAGAGAGGAACACTTTCGGGACTTCTCTGGTTCAGTACAAATGCACTAAACATGCCTGTGCTGTCCCTTTATCAGAGAACAAAAATCATCCAAACGAACCCTATTTCTACCATCCCCTCACTCCTCTCTCTGGGTCTATCACCTCCGACAGAGTGGGTGTCCCGCAGTATGTGTGCATGTCACAGAAGGGCTCTATTCAGGCCACTGGGAGATCTTACCCCGTCTTTGTCCTGAGGACCCTCTCCTCTGACATGCAATATGACCCCTGGCAGAGACCGCCCGTCTCCGGGGCAGGTGGGCCGCTAGGGCTCCCCGCTGATTGGCTTAATTTCTATGCGGCCCTGACTCCATTGTCGAGGCCTTTATCACGCCCCGTGAGAAAAAGCCCTGAGGGTCAGAAAGAGACTGCAAAACCCACGTTTGTCTGCTGCCAAGGCAACCAGATGTGAGGGGGTGGTCCCCATGGTAACCCATAATCCCTACACCCTACCGTGAGCTTTAACGCTAACTGAACATGTCAAATAAAATGTTATGTTCCCTAAGTTACGCGTTGGGTTTTTACATATCATTCATGTCTCAGTGTGGAACTTCTAAAACATTACACTCTACACCTGGCACACTAGCCTCAGCAAATAAGAGGAACAAGTCAACCTTTTACAAACAGGCGACACGGACATGATACAAATGGAGGACAACAATAACACTGATAAACTAATAATCTGAAGGCAGTCTCAGATTGAACAAAAATATGACTTGAAAAGGAACAGTGTCAAAGGCAAAGCAGCAAATATTTTGATAAGAAATAAAAGTAATCTTGGATCTCAACAACAACAAGTCCCTCTAACCACCCATTGTGCTATGATAATACAGGGGGAGGTTGGTGGTGCTGGAGGATTTTGTTTTTGAGAGAGTAGAAAATGTTCACAAGTCCAAGGAACCGATTTGAGCGGTGTTTCTGGTGGAGGAGAGGGAGGGGGCATGAGAGAATCATGGCTGTCCCTCGCGGTCTCATTGTGGGCAGTGACGGAAGGACAGCAGACACAGGAAGTAGGAGTGTCTAACACCGCGTGCCTAATCCCTTTCTCCCCAGGTACCGCAGCACCGCAAAGTTATAGGTGGTGGACACAATGTAGGTGAGCTAAAGAGAGAGAAGAAACCAGAGAGAGAGAGAGAGAGAGAGAGAAGACTCAAACAAAGCCGATTCCAGAAGAAACTCGCACATTTCATGCAACCATACCATTACT